>NC_081319.1:92328377-92638954 GCF_026419965.1 Kogia breviceps
CAAAGAAAAAGCCACAAGGACTTTTCACTTTCTGGATTCTTTTTTCAGCAAAAACTAAAACTTTTTCGAGACAAGACTGAAAATGAAAGTTCCAAGGGTCCAAGTAAGTATTTTACGTACTTACCTCTTTCATCAGCTGTAATCCTAAAGAGGCTATTGATGCAGATTGTTAAAGCGAAGATAAAATAACCGTAAGGCAACACACTGCCACACTATGGTACCATATAGTTTCATAGACCGGGTTTATCATTTCCATCCGATAACGTGCCAAATCACTTTTCCTTTTCTTGCCAATGAGAGATATCAGGATATGTTCACAACTAAGCCATGACAGTAATGAGGGATAGAAGACATTGAGCGTAGAGAATGTGCTATAAACCATCAAAATCCACCACAAAATCCACCAAGTATTAAAAATGATATTGTAACTACCGTATAATAGTTAGCACTAGGGGAAATGTTCAGGAGCAGAACTGAAGTCTCTGAAATGAGCTGGTGACTATATATTAGGATTAGTGATTCTCAACACTGGCTGCACATTATAATCACCTGGGGAGCTTTTAAAAATTCTGATGCCAGGACTGTACTCCCAGAGAGTCTGATTAAATTCATGTGGGGTGGAGCCCAGGCATTCCTTTTTTTTGTTTCTGTTTTTTAAGTTACTGGGGTGACGCTTATGTGGGGTCAGGTTTGAAAAACATTGGATTGGAATATGAGAAGGATGGAGGGAATTCTCTTACAGGAAAAAAGATGACTTAATCAGCTGGTTTCAGGCATTATAACTTACATAAAACCAAAATTTTTCAGATTAAATCTTTCCCTTTATTTCCTCATCTCCCAGACCTTATCTGAAAATCCATGCTTGGACTATTAAATTATTTCCTATAGGTCTGTCTCTCTTGCTTTCATCCTTCCTTCATATTTCCACTTTGCACAACAATAACAAATGGTTTTCCTTATATCAAGAACTCTGCTATCTACAGAATGTATGCAATCTACAATTTTCAGGTTGGCTTCCACTCAGAGCTCTGCCATTACCTAATGGAATCTTTTTTTTTTTTTTTTTCCTTCGGTACTTGGGCCTCTCACTGCTGTGGCCTCTCCCGTTGCGGAGCACAGGCTCCGGACACGCAGGCTCAACGGCCATGGCTCTCGGGCCCAGCCGCTCCGCGGCATGTGGGATCTTCCCAGACCGGGGCACGAAGCCGTGCCCCCCCCCCCCCCCCCCCCCCGCCTCGGCAGGTGGACTCCCAACCACTGCACCACCGGGGACGCCCTAATGGAATCATTTTCCTGCTCAGTTTCCTCATCTGTAGCAAATTAGTTGGGGCTAATAATGTCTAAGGTTCTTTTCAGCTCTAAAATTGTAAATTCCCTATTTCATTATCATCCTACCCATCCCCCACCAGCAAATACCCAATCTCATCTTTTGTAGCTCTCCAAAATATTTCTTAATTGAAGTCAAACAAAATCCTCTCCACTGCCCTACTTATTTCTTGCTCCTTTCCCTCTAGTGTCTGTCATTATTTATGCTGTTTCTTCTCCTGAAAGTGTTTTCATTCCCCTTACCTGTCACATCCTCAGACACTTGGCTCAAACTCACCTCCTGCAGACGCTTTCAGGAAATAACAGCACCTTACACCCATCATATACTTACTTGAAGATATGATTAGTACTTTGTAGTATAGACCCTCTTTACTCAAATTGTGGTGCATGGGCCAGCAACACTTGGACTCCTGTAACACATCCGGAATTGCAACCTGCACCTGAGTCTGCATTTCAACCAGATGCCAGGTTGACTTGAATGCACATCAGACTTTGAGATGCACTGGTCTGTAACAGCTTATTAGCATCTTTTGGTTTCTAGTTTATTTCTTACTTGCATATCTTTAAAGATTTTCAGGTCAGAGATCCTATCTTCTAAAAAAAAATTCAACCAAAACTTCTAGTACTCACATAGAAGGCACCCTGAACTGTTCGTTGAATGAATGATCATCGTGTTTACCACGATGGAATAGGAATAGTAAACTAAAATTTTAGTTTTAATGGTTGATAAATACAATGATGGGCTTATAGAACTTTCGGGGTCTTAAGAGAACATCTCACCACGTCTACTCCTTTTACAGATGAAGAAACCCAGAGAGGGGAATGACTGCAGCAGATTGAACATCTTCTCTAACGTTCAGGCCATACTCTTTAGTTTTCCAGTTTCAGTAACAATGCATCACCACTCTTGATACCACTAAAAGCCAACAAGTAAGCACCCAAAATAGATGTTGAGGAATTCAGGGGTATTCATTTGACTCAAGCCTTTACTCAAAGATTATCTGCTCTTGCATTGTAGATTATCCATCACAATTTAGATTGCTTACCCTATCTGAGACAATGCTAAACTCTGGGGCTACTAAAATAATCATGACCCAGTACTTGGTTTTCTGGAGGTCACTGTCTAATGGACAGCAAGACAGGGCAGAGGAAAAACAAAACAAAAGCACTGAAAAATTGGAGCCTTCACCTTCTAGACCCTTAAAGACACTGTAGAGTACAACACAATGGAATAATGGAAGAAAACGCAGTCGGCTCCAAGCCTGAACATGAGTTTGTTACATTTCGTTCTTCCCTGTACAATCTTAAACTCTTCTGAGCCCTATGATTCTTTTTTTTTTTTTTTTGTGACTCCAGCACAATGCAGAGCACACAGTAAGGCCGCAGTGAAGCAATTCAACACTTCCAAAGTCCACTTTATCTACCAAGACAAGTTTTATTTTGTTTTCCCTTTTTTAATGAGTAAATGGCATAGTCACAATAGGTGGAAAACAAGTCCTCTCTAACCGTACCAGGCCCAGCTCCCGGGCCTCCCTGCAGAGCGCGCGCTGGTGGGGGAACTGGCACAAGGTTAGGGGCAAGAACGGCAGCCCCGGCGCGAGGAGCACGGAGCACCAGACCAGCTTCGCCGGGAACGCGCCAACCGCCCCGGTACCGGAGGGGCAGGGCAGGGCGGGGCGGGGCGGAGCGGAGCGGAGCGCCTCCCTACGCCCGGGCCGCGCGTCTCCCGGCGCATTCCAGCACCCTCCTCCCGCGCGCCGCGCTCTCTCCCCCGACAGCTGATTCATTGGCTCGGCCGCCCAGACTGCCTGGCGCCGGCCGCGTGACGTCACCCATTCACCGAGCCCGCCTCCCCTCCTCCGCTGGCGCCGGCCGGGCGGTCGCCGTGACAACGCGGACGCCACCCGGCGCAATGACTTCCAGCTGGAGCAGCCCCGGCTGCCCGCGCGCTCTCTCGCTCGCGCTGAGCTCCAGAGCGCGGGGGTGGGTTTCTTTCATTCTTTCTCTCTCTCTGTCTCTCTCTTTCTCTTTTTCCAGGCTCCTGCGGGTTCCCCCTGCCGGGAAATGCACTCTCTCTAGTTTTCTAGGGCTCTAGTCCCAATCTTTTCTGAAGCGTGCTCGCAGCCTCTCTTCTCGGTCGCGGTCTCCCTGGGCTCTGTGTTTTGCTGGGCAGCATCCCATGCTAGGCTCGGCAGCCCTATTGGCGGTTGGGTTCAGCCCTTGCAGCGCTAACACCTGCAGAGTCAAGGCTCCTGCCAAAAGGCGTAGAGCAAAAGGAGGAAAAATTTATTGCCGGAATAGCGAAAATGGTAAACCTCAGCTGTCTTAGAGAAGAATGCCGGAGTAGGTGATTATCTCCCACAGTCACAAAACAACTTTCTTATAAGAATTTGCACTATCCCCTCTTAAAACGTAGTGCTTCTTATTTTGCTTTTAAATCAGACTTCACGACAGTTAGAAACTGAACGCTTCCAAAAGGATAAATCTTTCCAGAAGAGAAAACAGATCTGGGAAGTTGTAGTGCTGTAAATTAGAATGGAGGGTGCGTGAGGGTCGTATTTGGAGGGATCGAGGTTAGGAGAAAAGGAGAGAGGGAGGGAGAGAGAGAGAGAGAAAGGAGGAGAGAGATGGAAGAGGCCGGTGGTTTTCGAAGTAAGGCAAATAGTTCAGTATGCAACCCACTGCCACCCCCTCCCCCCAACTCCATACAAAAATCTTTAAACCCTGAAGGTGGCGGAGGTGGGAGGGCGGAATGGAGGGAATTAGATTTAGCTATTGACCAGGGTTGGATGGGAGGTAATACCTTATGCTTTATTTCACTTTATTTCACCTCTTGCTTCAGAACAGCTGCATTTTTGGAAGTAAGTCCACAACTGAGAACTGAGCGAAACCCTCCCACGGATAGCATAAATTTGCATTGCCGAAGCTGCTTATCTGCGGGATTCTTGAGCCCAGAGGATGCAAATTCCCTTTCTAGCTCTTGCAAAAATACCTCCAGTAGAAACAAGCACTTTGGCCCCTTTATGAGTCCAGATTTCAGCATATCCTTCTTTGCGTTATTTATTGTTTATATATTTGGTTCTGTCTTCAAACGGATTTTAAACCCTTCGAAGGCAGAGGACTCCTAAAACTTTCAACCTCCTGACCCAGTTGAATAGATACACAGTGAGTATCTTTTCATGATGGTGCTAAGGAATGATTACTAACCACACTAGACACAGTTCTGAGACTACTAGGTGGTAGGTAATGATCGTTAGTAAAAATAACTAATATATTAGAATTCACATTCAAGATCGGAATATTTACTTTTCACGTTTCCCAGGAAACTGCTGGTAGCAGTCAGCAGTTTGTTAAATTATTTTTTTTAAATCCTCGAACTCATTTTGTTACCCATCAAAAATGAGGACTTAGTGAAACATTAATTTTCTAAAATTGCTGCATATTTAAATGTGATTGTAATTGCTCCTTAGCGTTTGAAAATTGTAACATCGATACCAAATGCTTTAGAATCCAAAGAACAGTCTATTGGGGTTGGCATTTTTGTATAAAATGGTCTATAACATAATAGATGACTGATTATCCCATCCACATTATTTGGATTCTCTTAAATGCCAGGTTTCAACATTGTGGGGGGAGACCCTCAAGAGACCAAAATAGATTTGCATATTTATTTTCTTCTTATCGTCAACTAGACTTAATCACAGGTGTTTCAGTCCTTGTAGTTTCAGTAATAGCATTAGCTTCCAGTGGTTCCAAACCTTAGCCATACTTTAGAATTACCCCATGAACTTTTAAAAAATACAGTTGGCTAGGTTCCTTACCTAGAGATTTTTGTTTACTTGGTCTGCGGTATGGCCTGGACATCTTTTTTTTTTTTTCAAACTTAATTTCGAATTACAGATTAACAGGAATTTGCAAAGATAGTACAAAGAGGTTCCATATATCCTTTACTTTGTTTCCACCATTGTTTACATTTTACGTAACTATAGAACAGTTATAAGATCAGGAAATTGACATTGGTATAAAGTGTTCCTGTGATTCTATGTCTTGTCATCGCTTGCAGATTCTTATAACCGCTAGCACAATCAAGACATGGAACTATTCCAACACAACAAAGATCTTCCTGGTGTAATCCTTTTTTAGTCTCCTACCATACGCACACACCATCCCTAACCCTTGGCAACCATTTGTCTGTTCTCCATCTCTATTATTTTGTCCTTTTGAGAATGTTATATAAATTGATTCATAACAGGCTTGTGACCTTCTGAGATTGGCTTTTTTCATTCAGCGTAGTGCCCTTGAGATCCCTACAAGTTGTTGCATGTAACAATAGTTTATTCCTTTCTGTTACTGAGCTGTTTTTCATCATATGGATGTACCACAGTTTAATTATTCACCTATTGTAGGACATTGTGGTTGTTTCTTGGGGGCTGTTCTAAATAAAGCTGCTATGAACATTCATGTATAGGTTTTTCTGTGGATATGAGTTTTCATTTCTCTGGGATAAGTGCCCAGGAGTGTGATTGCTGGCTCATACGCTAAGTATGTGTTTAGTTTTTTAAGAAACTACCAAACTATGTTCCAGAAATGTGGTACTATTTTACTGTCCCAACGGTAATGCATGAGACAGCCAGTTTCTCCCATCCTTGCCAGCATTTTTTATTTTAACTGTTCTGATATGTGTCCAGTGATATCTCACCATGATATTATTAATTTGCATTTTCCTAATGACTAGTGATGTTGAGCATCTTTTTATGTCTTTTTTTTTTTTTTTTTTTTTTGCGGTACGCGGGCCTCTCACTGTTGTGGCCTCTCCCGTTGCGGAGCACAGGCTCCGGACGCGCAGGCCCAGCGGCCATGGCTCACGGGCTTAGTTGCTCCGCGGCATGTGGGATCTTCCCGGACCAGGGCACGAACCCGTGTCTCCTGCATCAGCAGGCGGATTCTCAACCACTGCGCCACCAGGGAAGCCCTCTTTTTATGTCTTTATTTGCCATCCACATATTCTTTTCAGTGAAATTTCTCTTCATGTTTTTTGCCCATTTTCTTATTAGATTGTTTCGTTTCTGTTGAGTTTTGAGAGTTGTTCATAAATTCTAGATATGAGTCCTTTATCCAATTTATGCAATTTATCCTTTATGCAATTTGCAAGTAGTTTGTCCCAATCGTTTTATATTCTTAAAAGATTCCTTTGGAGAGCAAAGCTTTTAATTTTGAGGAAGTCCAATATTTTCATTTTTGTAAGTGTGTCATGCTTTTGGTGTTGTGTCTAAGAAATTTCCACCAAGTCCTAGATCTTGAAGATTTGCTCCTATGTTTTCCTTTAAAAGTTTTACAGTTTCACATTTTACATTCAAGTCTATAATCCATCTTAAGTTAATTATTATATAAGGTGTGACATTTAAATCAAGGTGCATTTTTTGCCTGTGAATATCCAATTTGTTGAAAAAGACTATCCTTTCTCCATTAACTTGCTTTTGCACCTTTGGAAAAATCAGTTGGTAGTATTCGTGGGGGTCTATTTCTGGCTTCTCTGTTTTGTTCTATTGATCTATATATCCATCTTTCCATATCCACCACACTGTCTTGACAACTGTGGCTATGTAATAAGCCTTGAAATTGGGTAGACTGGTGTTGGGTCTTCGTTTCTGTGCGAGGGCTTTCTCCAGTTGTGGCAAGCAGGGCCACTCTTCATCGCAGTGCGCGGGCCTCTCACTGTTGCGGCCTCTTCCGTTGCGGAGCACAGGCTCCAGATGCGCAGGCTCAGTAGTTGTGGTGCACGGGCTTAGTTGCTCCACGGCATGTGGGATCTTCCCAGACCAGGGCTCGAACCTGCGTCCCCTGCATTGGCAGGCAGATTCTCAACCACTGCGCCACCAGGGAAGCCCCTTGCTGGGGTTTTGATAGGAATTGTGTTAAACTGTATATCAATTTGGGAAGAATTGACATTTTTACTATATGGGGTCTCCCAATCTCGGAACACAGTATGTCTCCCCATTTGTTTAGATTTTGTTTGATTCCTTTCCTTAGCATTTTGTAGTTTCCCTACTGGTTTGCCTACTTCTTTTCACCTTGTCTTCAGTCATTTTATGCTTATTTTTCACAATGTGTTTTTAGTTGTACTTAGGAGAAAGAATAGGGAAAAGTACTTCTGGTGCATCATTCTGGAAAGACCCAATGTTTTCTAAAACCACCATTGGTGATTCTAAAAAAGTACAGCCAGAGTTGAGAACCATTGAGCTATACCTCTTTGTTTTACATTATAGATTATGAAGGGGTCTCAGTTTGTATTTCTGTTAGGTTTGTACCATTTTCAAATTATTTTAGTATAAGTGGATTTTCATCTTTCCCAACAGAGAAAATACTTTGAAGGAGGGAATAATACCTTCTTATTCTTCGGAAGGCAGCTGAGCCTGGTGGCATGGACAAGACTTATGGAAACAGAATATCTGTATATTAATGAGATTTAGGGTAAGGTTCTTAGCTTTTTAAAAGCCAGTAAAATTAATTCATGGTTTTTAAGAGTAAATATATGTAAAAGATGTACCAGAGAGCAAGACTAACAAATGATATGTGTTTAAATATTAGTATTTCTTCCCATTGTCATACTCGGTATTAGCACTTACACAGTGATTATTGCAAGCTAAATACTTGGGCTGGGTGTTTGAACCAGAGGGCTTACCCTGGAAGTCTCTTAATCTTAGGCTCAGTAAGAGCCAGAAAGGTAGTTATAGGGAAGATATCGTTGTAAATATATTATAAAAACGTGGATTTAAAAAAATTGATCCAATACAGAAAGTATGGTAGGGTAGTGGTTTAAGTCAATAAGAAAGACTATTGACAGTGCAAAGGAGAGGTAAAATTGATTGTAACGTGATTGAATAGGGAAGGCAGTAGAGCACAAACAGTAAGTGAAAGGCTGGAAGAAAGTTAGAGGTTAAGGGCCTGGAAATTTCATTAAGTAAAATTCTTCCTACTTCTCTTTACTTTCTCATTTTCTTTTGAGAGTTTCTTCCTTTCTTTCTTTTCTTCCTCCCCCCTCCCCCTCCCTCCCTCCCTCCCTCTTTCTTTCTTTCTCCCTTCCTTCCTTCCTTCCTCCCTCCCTCCCTCCCTCCCTCCCTCTCTCTCTCTCTCTCTCTCTCTCTCTTTCTTTCTTTCTTTCTTTCTTTCTTTCTTTCTTTCTTTCTTTCTTTCTTTCTTTCTTTCTTTCTTTCTTTCTTTCTTTCTTTCTTTCTTTCTTTCTTTCTTTTCTTTCTCCTTAAATGTTCGTGTGATGTGAGGTTCTGCCCTCTTCTTCCACTCTGTACTGACCCTGGATAATGTTGTCCAATTCGAAGTGGTATGAAAAAGCTAAAAGATTCCAAATGTATGTCTTTAGCTCAAATCTCTCTCTTAAATCCAGATTCATGGGTTGGGTCTCTAATTATCACTGGATATCTCCAATTAGATGTGCTGCTGGCTGTTCAGTTTCTACATGCCTAAATTCTCCCTCTGATCTGTGTTCTCTATCTCATTAAACAGCATCTCCATTAATTCTCAAGCCAGAAACTCAGGCATCATCTTTTCAAGCAACAACCAACTATTGATTTTTCCTTTAGGAACCTCTGAAAATTTGTATTGAGTACTGAGGAGAGTAATGTTGGAAGAATGCCAAAATATGTCAAATATGCCAAAATATGAGAAGAAACTGAGAACCTAACCAGTTTCAAAACTAATATTCCCTAGGACTATCTTTATAACTTATGAGGTACCTGATGGAGTTCTCTTAGCACCATCCTTAGTGTCTAGAGCAGTTATTGCCAGTATTTGAATTTTCAGTTTCATATTCTTTCTAGAACTTCATATCCTCTTATTATTATCCTTATACAGCAAGGATTTACTGTAAAACACAGGGAATTAGACCCAATATCTTGTAATAACCTATGATGGAATATAATCTGTCAAAAAAAAAAATGAATCACTATCACTATGTTGCACACCTGAAACTAACACGATATTGTCAATCCACTGTAACTTCAATTTAAAAAAAAGAGAGAGAGACTTGGACAAGTTAGAATTTTAGTAAATACCAAAAATGCACCTCTAGCGCTTATCCCATGGCTCTAGGGTGCTGATGTACACGGTTATCGGTTGCATGAATCATCTTGGCAATTGAATGTAAAAATTCAGTATGTGTATTTCCCTTGTAGTGTTTTAAAATGTTTGGTTCTGAAGAACACCTGTTCCTCTCTCTCTCTCTGCCTCATTCTGTCTCTCTTTCTCTCTGACTCTCTGTTTTTCTCTTAAACCTAGGCAACAAGAAAGCATTCCCTCTCTTTTGTAACTTAAAAGGGTTTTTTAAAAATTTTATTTATTTCTTTATTTTTTTACTTAAAACGTTTTTAACAGATCTAATTTATTTGAAAAGTTCTGAATACTGACTCCTGGCAAAATGGAACTCCATAGTCTACTTATTATACAGGCATTTATCAAACCTAATTCCTTTATGTCTTCCTTATTAGTATGCTCACATTCACTCACTCTAGGACTGCATCTCCTATAGTCATATAGAGTATATCACAACTGAAGGTTAGTTTTACACTGTAATGAGGAAGCCCTGTCTGTTAGATATGAACTGGGGCTACCAATCTCATAACTGACCACTTGCTAACATTAAACCAATGCTAAGAGTAAAGCAGAATGTTAGAAAGGAAATCTAATTTATTGTACATGTTAATGAAAAAAAGGTATATCTATGTGTTCGTATATGTGTATATGTGTGTATTTTCTTTTCTTCCTCCACCTTGCTCCTTACCCACACATCTCCATGCAGTGTTCCACTCATTTGTCACCAGAACTAGGTCACATTATTGTCCCTTAGACTTAGTGGGAGACTTCCAACCCACTGTGCTTGGACTAAGTAGAATGTTGCCCTATAACCATGTATGAAAAAAAAAAAAAGGAAAGAACTTTACAATCATTTGAAACAAAGCCAATTATTACTTTTAAAAAGCTACCTGCTTTCAATTAAGCAGGAAATTATCTAAGAAGCCACTTAATTTGCTTTGGTCTGTAGTCCCACAACTGCTTTATGCTGAGTGGAGCATGAAATTAAATATGTAACAACTATCCTAATGGTTATGTCTCAGAATCCAGCATTTTAGAATCTTAGGTGCTCTGAGTGGTGATAGATACAAAAACATACAAATCAAAGAACAGGACTGCATTGAGTTTGAGAAAAAACACAAAATAGTATTAATGTCCTCTCTGTGTTTTATATATTTATATGTTATATATATATTTTTTTAACTAAGTTTTTAAAAATCTATTAATTTGTACATACAGGAAGGGTAGCAGTGCCTGTATGGAAAAATCTCTCTGACTTACAGTAAAATGCCACCTTTCTCCCCATGGAAATTCTTATACTAGTTTCTTGGGTCTAAATATAATATAGATTATACAACGATATGTTAGAGGAAAAGGTCATAATGAATTTTCACCATTTAGTGAAGAAATGCTAATACTAATCCCTTGTTCGAGGTATCCATCTTTGTTAAGAGCCAAGACTACATACTGTTTGCAATGGAGAAACTGTTTATGTAGACATATAAGGGCACTAGTTTATGCAAGAAATGTTAGAAGCTTTACTAAAATGACACTTCAATCAGTACTTAACAATGTTGTAAATGCTAGATGGTTCTCAGAGCCCCTTATTTATTTAAAACATTTTTTACAACTTTAAAACTCTTTTTATACTAGATAAATCTTTTCAAACACTAATCATATTACAAGTAAACATTTTAAAAATCTCCGTATAAATGCAGATAAAAGCATCCTTGTTCTTTTGTAGGTTGTATCCCAAACCAACCCTTTTTCTTTCTTTCTCTTTTTTAAACTAAGTTAGGCATTCTGGCAGTTTTACCAGGAAATTTTGACAAATAGAACATTTGACTGGTTATCTTTATCCCCCATGTGTGAAGCAGGACAAGTTTGAGCTGAGATGGTTTGCAAGGTAACAAAGTTACTCTGAAACTCATTTATTCAATGATAAAGATGGCTAATATTCTAGTTTCTATCATTGAATCTCTCCATACTTGATGATATTGTTAAAAACATTTTCCTGTTTTATTAAACTAAATATTATCTATAAAAATTCTCTGAGAAAAAACCATTTATGGGGCTTTGGTATTTTTCTAGAACAAGAAGTTCTGCATTTGTTCTTCAGCTTTTTTTTTTTGATCAGAGAAAGGGCATAGACCTTAATACCAGAATCCTTGCATCAGAATCTTTGCAACCTGGAGAGAACTGCTGAAACTCTCTGAACCAGGTTCCTATAAACTGCAACATTGTTTTATGTGTACAATGGGAATAGTAACTGTCTAACAGAATTGTGAGGATTGCTTGGGATGAGGTAAGAAAAGCACCCCTTAAAGTGACTGACACACAGTAGGGCCTCATTATCAAGATTTAAGTGGCTCCAATTAATTGGTGGATCATCTTAGCTTTCTTTTTTCCTAGCTTCTGTTCTGCTCTCGCAGTTCTTGTGACAAATGTTTCAAGGGGGAGTTATTTCATTTACTCCCCCCAGTAGCCTAATGAGCTCAGTCTTATTATTATCTCATTTTACAGCTGAGGAAGTCAGAACACAGAGACTGATGATAGCTTATGCACCACTTCAGACGGACAGAAACAGGTAAGGGTGACATTTGGAGTTCAAGAGCCCGTTTTGCCTGAAACTCAGCCAAAAGTTTTCCCTGCTAGTAGAACCTGTGTGCCTTACTATCAGCCTGCAAAACATTCCTCCGCTTTGATCATGCGTCTTTTTTTTTTTTTTTTTTTTTTTGCGGTACGCGGGCCTCTCACCGTTGTGGCCTCTCCAGTTGCGGAGCACAGGCTCCGGACGCGCAGGCTCAGCGGCCACGGCTCACGGGCCCAGCGGCTCCGCGGCATGTGGGATCTTCCCGGACCGGGGCACAAACCCGCGTCCCCTGCATCGGCAGGCGGACTCTCAACCAGTGCGCTACCAGGGAAGCCCATGATCATGTGTCTTTTGACATGGAATATTAGTGACCGAGTAAAGGATAATGATGGTTCTAACACTATTCTGTTGGGTTTGAAATGGACAGAATTCAGCATATGGAATTTGTTCCCAGCAAAGCCAAATCTTTGCTACAATGAAAGATATTATAGAACAGTCCAATTGCATTTATTAGACAGCACTGAAATGCAAATGTAAAGATAAAAATAAGTGCCTTTCTATAGCTGGGGGTGTGATTTATTTATACACAAGGGGGTTTAATTTTCCAATTAATGAGTGGGGTCTCATGCACATGATGCCCATTAGTGCTAATGAATGATGTGTGTGTGGTGTAATAGATTGTTGTGCTAAATGCAATGTGCTCCCTGCCAGGAAGTAGATCTTCCTGTATATTATAATTTGTACATGTGATATCACACCTATGAAGTGAAGAAAATGAATTAATTAAATTCACAAATGTTGGTAGAGCGACAATTTCAAGAGTTAACTAATTCTTTAAGAAATACTTAGGGGATAATGCTTTACTGGGAAATACTTGGGCAATATTTTAAAATTCTCAACGTGGAGGAAAGATATTTAATTGAAAGGAGTGAATCTAAAGAGAGGACCTAAAATAATATTCAGAACCCTGCAATTCACAAGTCAAAACTGGCCTAATTTAGATTAGAGTAGAGATGTCATTTAGTCTTAAGGATGTGGGACTGGCCTTTACCTATCCAAATAATCACTCCTGAGAGCCTGATATTTCTTTTCATGGGAAGTTGCATGGAAAATAGAGCTAGAAAATGAAAATGTATTTGGTTTCAGGGAGCGGTAACCAATGCTCAGCTGGTAAAATGTACCAGATTTTCAAATTAAATGACCCAAATCTTAGGGTTTTGTCCATCTACATGACATGCCTTCTGACTGAGGGTCACAGGGAACCAAAAACTTTTCTCTCTAGCCATTCCCAGTGTCCTATGGCTGCCATGCCACAAAGAAAAGAGAAAAAAAGAGAAACAAATGAGAACAGCAGCACCAAGCTATGTTCTTGTGTGATTTCTGTATAAGTTTTCTTTCTCTCTTTACTTTCTATTGGACACACACACACACACACACACACACTCTCTCTCTCTCTCTCTCTCACGCACACTCACATACTCCTTTTCTCCAACTTAGCAGGTACAAAGGGTAATCAGCATGTGTGTATGCTTGTTGAACACATATCAGAAAGCAAACTCAACTTGAAGGGAAGGAAAGGAGAAAATACAACTACTTAAGCTCTACATTTCTAGAAGAAAATTAAAATTACAATTCTGGTGCCAGCTTCTCAATTTTATTTGAATTTACTCCCTGCCTGTATTTGAATGCTGGCCTTTTCATACTTAGCAAAGTCTAAGCACGCAGTGAATGAGCAAAAAAACATCATGAAAGGGACTTCTCTTGGGAAGTCACAAAAACAAAACATTACTGTAGAAATACTAGAATGATAATCAGCACATTTTTCTTATCTAACATTCTATGGTTAGAGAAACCCAGATTCAGCTCTCTGGTTTGCTACATTATGCTCTGTTATGACTCAGTTTCTTATTTGTCAAACGGGTATAGGAATATGTCTTTGCAATTAACAAGAATGTTATATAAGGTGAATGAGATATAATGTTTAAAACACAATACATTTTTTTAAACATAGAAAAGTGTTATGAAATATCATTCATCGACACTGTTAAAATGATGGTACAAACCATAAGAAGAATATCTTGTTCATAAGGCCCTATGAGGTAATGTTCTAAAGCACTTAGCTAATTTTCTAATCATACTGGCTGTTAGGAGCCTAGCATAGTCAGTGATCAAAAGTATATCTTGAATGAGTGGAAGAACTAATGAATAAAAGAGTGACTATTTCAATTTTCACTTAGGGATTAAATAGTTAAAGGCCATGGAAAAGGGGTGGCAAATATGTAGTATGTGTATCACTTGTCCAATCTCCTTTACTAATTTTATTGCAGCTACTGAAGGTAACTTTAGAATCTTTCTCAATACAGGACCCCAAGATATCCCTATCAATCAACTGGAGTTCATTTGAAAGAAAGTGTATTTGCAATCCTGAAATATTTAGAGAGATTAATAAGCAAAAGGGCAGGGTTAATAATGGGCATGACACTTACCTGGCATCTATTAACCCTGGATGATCATGAGTATTTATGTTCAAACATACCAGGGAACAGAAAAGTCAAAATAAACAAATTTTTTGCAAAAGAGATGTCACTTTTGTGATGGGATATGATCATGTGTAATCTAGTGTGTGACAAGTAGAGAAAGTATGTTGATATGAAGATGATTAAACATAGAAATTGTCTATAATTTATTAAGCAATATTATTGTTGTTTTTATTGTTATTAGAAAGGGAGGGAATGAGGAAAGAAGGAAAAGAAATTTCTCACTTTTTCTGGCAGTGTGTGAGTTCAAAGCAAGGATAGGCTTAAAATGAAGCTTTTTTGATTTCAAAGTATTCAGTTAGGTTTATTTATTTATCTACCAAAAATCTGGGTTTATATATAATTTGTGAGTACTGTGTGTACACCCAAAGTAAAGATGTGCAGTTGGTATGGAACATACAAAGATGGATAAGATTGGGTCCCTGTCCTCAAGGGACCCTAAGTCTAGTGAGGAAAGTAGAAGGTAAACAAATAATCACAGTTTACTAGATGTGCTATGGGCATCTAGTTCAGATACCTAGTGAATGTATCAACTGCTGGCCTATAATGCCTCTCTCTCCTGCACACCAGTAGGGACTGCTTCATGTTAAAATATACATTTTAATGAAAAAAATCTATTTGCTATTCAGTTGTTTAAAAAGATTGTACCAGTCATATTGCTTTATATGTACAATGCACAAGAAATTTTTTTGTAGAATTTATGCCTGAAATTAATTCACACCGTGCATTGTCAGCAGTTCATTTAACCATAAATATTTCAATGCTATAATGATGGCTTAAGGAAAAAAAAATAGGTTTTAGGCTTGTTTCAAAACTAAACCAAAGTTTCATTCACTCCCTCAACATGTAATTACTGAGTACTTGCTGTGGCCCAAACACTGTTAGATTCTTTGATGGATGTATTTATAGTCTAGTAGATGAAATAAAATCTGTACCTGGCAACATTACTGCAGGGAAGAAAGTAGGATGTACCATAAAGAACTCACAAATTGTTAGAGATTGTTTTTTCCTCCCCAAATTCATATGTTGAAAACCTAATACCCGACCATGTGAGCACCGTGATCTTGGACTTCCAACTTCCAGAACAGTGAGAAATAAATGTCTGTTGTTTATAAACCACGCAGTCTGTGGCATTTTTGTTATAGCAGCCCAAATGTCTACGACACAAATAAATACTACTAAAGTTAAAGGTAGGGGAGATTTCTTCTAGCCTTGTGGAACTAGGGTGTGGATTAGAGATAGTTTATAATAATAGCACATAGGTTAGGGCTTTAAGTAAAGTATATACAATCCGTCTATTTATACACACACACACAATATTTTTTAATAGAAGTGTAGTATACATGCAGAACTGTAGTGTATGGCTTGAAATATTTTCACAAAGCATACACAACCCTATAATCAGCATTCAGATCAGAAACTAGACCATTATCATCTGGTGTATGATACATCCTGAGGGGTTGTTTTGGTTTTTTTTTTAAATAAAGCATGAGGTAGGAGTTGATTTTTTTTTTTTTTTTTGCATATGGTGAGTCAATAATTTCAGTACCATTTGTTGAAAATATTTTCCTTTTCCCATTGAATTCTCTTGGCATATTTGCCAAAATCAATTGACTATATAGGTGTGGGTCTATTTCTACATTCTCTTCTGTTCTTAATGGTGCCCTCTGATGAATAGAAATTCTTAAATTTAATATATATAATCTCTATACAAATGTAAAAATATACATACTTTTACAGTTAGTGCTTATTGTGTCCTACTCCAAGGTCATGAAGATATTCTCATGAGTTTTCTTCTAAAAGCTTTATTGTTTTACCTTTCACGTTTAGATCTATAGTCCCTCTGGGACAGATTTTTGTGTGTGTGTAATATGAGGTAAGAATAAAGATTTACTTTTTTCCATGGCTATCCAATTGACCCAGAACCATTTGTAGAAAATTCTATCATTTCTCCAGTGCATTGCAGTGACTGTCCCCTTTGTCCTAAATCAAGTGACCTCATATGTATGTTTCAGTTTCTGTATTCTGTTATCGTGATATTTATGGCAATCTATACTGTCTTAATATATCTTTATAATAAGTCTTGATATCTAAAATGTAAATTATCCAGCTTTTTGTTGTGGTTCAGGATTGTTTTTGTGATTTTTGCCTTTTTGCCAAAATTCATTTGTCAATTTATATATATATATATATATATATATATATATATATATATATATATATATATATATATGGGTCTGCTAGGGATTTAAGTAGGATTGTATTCACCTATCACTAAATTTGGGGAGTGTTGTTAGCATTACAATATTGAGCCTTTCGAGTTACGAACATGGTATAACTTTCCATTCATTTACATCTTTTAACATAGTTCTCCTAGTAATTCTGTAGTTTTCAATGCAGAGGTCTTGTAAATTTTGTGGGTTTTTTTAGGTTTAAACCTAGGTATTGGATTTTTTAAACATTTGTGATAATGTTTTCATGTGTCAACTTGACTAGAGTCCACTAGACTAGTCCTTCCTACACTGGACTAGTGATTCAATCAGACACCAATGCTGTGAAGGTATTTTGTGTATGTAATTAGTCATTGTAATTGCTGGACCTTGAGTGAGGGAGATTGCGTGGATAATCTGCGTGGGCCTGACTATATCAGTTGAAAGGACTTAAAGTCAGGACTGACTGAGGTTTCCCTTTCAGAGAGAAGAAATTCTGCTCCTGGAGGACAGCGTTGGCTTTGTGCCCATGGAGTTTCATTCTATTCATGATGCTTCCATCCTGATGGCCTGGCCTATGGATTTCTGGCTTGCTGATTTAGCCCTCACAAATGTAAATCAATTTTCTGTAATAAATTATCTATCTATCTATATCTATAATCTACCTATCTGCTTATCTATCATCTATCTCCCACTGGTTCTTCTTCTCTAATTCAACACTGACTGATACAGATTTTGATACTAGAAGTGGTTCCAAAAGAACAGGAGCTTAAGGATGAGTTCTCTGAATTGGTACGAGGCAGTCCATGGAATGATATAGCAAAAGAATTACTCAAATTATTGCCATTGTATGTCCCTGATCATATACCACTACCTCAGAAAAAGTAAAATACTTTACTCAAGGCCACTAGATACTGGGGAGTAGAGGGGCTCTAAGACCAAGGTCTTAACAGCTATGCTATGCTGCCTCCCCATAAAACACTGGGATTTAATTCGATATAAATCAAAGCTTTAATATTCATACTCTGTATGATGCTAAATGTCTAAGCATCTTTTAAATGACTTTCTCCCCATTTTTGTGTTGTTGGGAAGAATATATGGTTTGGGGGATGTTAGATATGAGGAAAAATAGAGTGGGATGGTCCAGCATTTTCTGATAAGGTTTGGAATATTTTGTTCTAGTCAAATCCTCATCTACTCATTTCTCAGTGGTTCAATTTTGTTCTTCTGATGTCGAAGACCATATTACTTTGCTCATATTCAGAAGCCAAAGAGATTTAAAAGCCAAAGAGAATGCATTTAAAAACAATTTGCTTGTTGTTTACAGCCGCCTAGTATTTATGAGTCTTCTCTCCTTGGAAGTGACGATGAGCTCTGGTGGCTCTAATGGACTTGATTTCCTTGGTCAGCACGGGCAGTACATTTTTGCACAGAGGTTTGCAGGCATAATACCTGCTGCATTTTAATGTTTACAGAGATTGAAGAAATGTGTGAGCTGAATGCACCCTTGGCGAACCTTCAGTCCTAATCTCTAAGGGAACCAGGAACTGAATGAAGTCTCTGCCACCTCTGAGCAAACACATCCAGAGCAGACCTGGGAGGGATCAGGGCCAGACACTCTGAGCACAGAGCTTGGTCCTCTGGAGAAATGTTTGGTCTTTCTAATCCTAAAGTATGGGGTTTAATGGAGTATGGAGAATCCGTTAGGAAAAGAACAGCCTAAAGAAAAAATAGGGAGCAAGGAATGGCAAAACTGGGTTCCACACTCCATCCAAATTTAAAGAAAAAAATGTACGGGAGTAGAGAAAACACAAACCCAAAGATGCAGTCAGGAGGGACCAGGGAGAGAGAAAGCAGTGCCCATTCTACTTTTTGATATTGCAACAAAAACATTTCTGGCTCTTTCTATATGCCTCAGATATAATAAACTTGAGGTATTCTCTTGGGAGAAACATTTAATTAATTAAGGTACATTTTTTGCTGATCTAGGAATTTGCAGAAGGCTGTGAGAGTATTTGTATTTTCATATCTCCCACAAATCTAGCGAGATGGAGTTGTCTTTCCCATTTTCCAGACAAGCTGAGTCCAGTGACTTGTCTAAGAGCCTCAAGTAGCCTGAGAGAAACATCTCTTGACTATTTCTCAAGTAGGGACTTGAGGAAATCATGAGCACTTATATTTCCAAAATATAGTTTTTTGCATCTTTTCATTTTTCTGATTATCAAATAGTATTTTGAGGTAGGCAAGGCAAGGGTTATGATGGAAAATGTGGCTGGCTGAAGAAACCAAGGCTCAGAGAGTTGGAAGACACCAATTTTCAACCTTGGAAGCCAGAGAGCTTGGGCCACATCCCTCCCACTCCCCACGCAGCACAGAACTACTTAAACACTGGGACTTTCACCTCTTTGCCTTTACCAGCCCCTCTCCCTGAAATATCCACCTTTAACTCCAACTCCTGAGCTAGATGTGGCTTCACCAGGAGCCTGGAGGGGATCCTCCATCCTATACCCATCAGGCTTTTGGGAGAAGGCTCAAGGTCAGGGCAGCTGGAGCTGAACCTGGGCTGGTGCCTGTGTGGCTCACGTCCACCTGGAGCTGCTGGAAGAGGAGCCTGCAAGTCACCCACCAACTCAGAAAAAGTGACTCTCCTTCCAGGGGACAGGGGAAAGAAACTATTTTGTGAATAGTAATGTAAGAACAAATCTGACTCCATATTGGATCTATTTCTTTTCCTTTAACCTTTGGGCTTTGTTGTTCGGGCTTGGGCATGTTGGCTCTGCACCTTTTGTAGAAGAATGTTGCCTATAGCCTGAAATATATGGGATAGCTTATTCTCAGGGCTCTGACCTTTAAGAGTCCATTCATACGGAGATAAAAAGCACCGGAACAGAGAATAACATTTGTCTTGTTGGAGGTTTACAGGAACATCGTGACCTGACCTACTGGACAGCTGCAAGATCAAAGGATTCTGACACCAAGAAATTTGCAACAACTAACCACGCCCTCCCTCACCTTGCCTTTAAAAATGCTTTGCTGAAATCCTTTAGAGAGTTGGGGTGTTCTGGGCAGGAGCCACGTTTCTCCTTGCACGGCCCTGCAGTAAACCTTTCTCTGCTGTTTGGCCTCGCTGAGCGTCAGCGGGCACATGAACTTGCGTTCAGTAACAGTAAGCCCTTAATAGGCTTACCGTGTCCTACAGACTCACCAGGTGAAAGTAATCCAGCCGTACTTGCCTTTGAGAGGTCCTCTGTTTTCTTCCTTAACAGATGCATCTGCTGACCAGTCTGAGGTTAAAGGAAACATCCGCTTTGCTTTCCTCTACCAATGGGCTACAGAGAGGTAATAATAATAGTTGTCATTGATTGAGTGCTTCCTAGGCTAGGAAGTGATTTACTTATATTGCTTCGTTAAGACCTTTGAGGTTATTTCAAAATTACAGAAGGGGAAAACGCGACTAGGCAAGGTAAATGGAGGTGCCTGAAGTTACCTACTTAGTAATGAGCCAGAGCAGGGCCTGGGCATGCCATGTAGAAGTCTGATGCTTCTTAATTCCACTCACTTTGAGCCAGGGCAGGAAGGAAGGTCATTTAATACGGTACTTGGAAACTGGTTTTGCCCCACTAAAGGCACGGCGGTTGAACTTTCTCAGGGAACAAGCCGGGTCCTGCTTGCCTTCTATTAATTACCTGTGCAGACAGCATTGCACTTTAATATTGCCTCACACCTGAGACTCTCCCAAGGTTATTAGACTGCATCCTAAGGTGAGGAAAATTCTTTCTGAGCATTAGTGCTTAATGGTCTTCAGCTCAAAGCAACTGAACCACTTACAGTGTTCTGTTCTGGGCCCCAGGAAAATAAAGATACATTAGAACTGTCCCTTATTCTCCAGGAGCTTTTAGATTTGGAGGAACCACCACCTTCAAATGAAGCAGATAGACATCCTAGATAGACACTAATATGTGACAATAAATAGAATAAGTAATGCAAATAATAGAGAATTGTAAATAATGGGACAAAATGTACTTTATAATGTAGAGCAATGATCAGTAGAAAAATGTCAGGTAGGATTAGGATAGTACCAAGGAATATTTGGTAAGTGTATTTCCTCTGATATTAATGGTAACTTTGTCTGAAAGAGATAATTTGCTCCACAAGAGGCATATTAAAAAAGTGTTCACATTGTCACTTAATTTAAATATTTTCGATAATGTATTTAGGAAGAGGTGGTCAAGAAAAGCCAATCATACAATTTGATGTTTCTGGGTAAAGTCAGATATAAAGTATTGTTTCTGAGTCTAAGTACTTAATAAATGAATACAAAACATTAATTCTTAGGATAGTTATTGGTATGTACTAGGAATTCACCAAATGTTCGATATTATTGCTATTATCTCTTCGATGAAGCAATGGCTTGTGTTTTAGTTAGTGGTTCAGATGAATGTTGTATAATGTATAATGTTTGGTGCTTGAGTTTGATTTCACACAGGATATTTTTAATTGCAAAAAATTTTTACTTTTTCCATTTTATATTTTTGTCAGCAAAAGTAGAGTATTTTGGGAGAAATGCATAGCTTTGTAGCTTGGCTCAATAACTATACTCCCTCAGGTATTTACTGGTAGTTACTTCACAAATCCATACGTTTTTAAAAGAACAGATATCCTTTTAAGTAATTCAAAAATGTTTTCTAGGTACTTGTTTATATTCAAAGTCTGTTATCTTGCATGAACATTCCCCAAAACGTGCACCAGGCATTTTTCGAGTTGTCAATATGAAATGTACTTAAAATTTCCCACAGCATCAGTTTTCTTTGTAAGTTTTTCAACACATTTCTTATGCTTTGATAACAGATAATGTCTTGTTCTGCAATTACTTTTAAGAAAATGACTTCTATAGTTTTGTACCTTTAACTCATATTAAAACGACGCTAATAAGCTGGTTGTCACAGGGAACTATCCTTGTGTCAAACTGAATGTAGCATTTGAAGAAGCCAATTACAATGAGAAAAGGTTCCATACCTGAGCAATACTGATATTCAGCTGTGGAATTACCTGCCCAGGTAGTATTCCCAGCCATTGTTTGTCTTGATGAAATGATTTGCATTTTGTGGAAGCTGAGCTATTTGGACCATTACTTGCACGGTGAGGAAACATTTTTTTTTACGCGCAGGCTCAGCGGCCATGGCTCACAGGCCCAGCCGCTCCGCAGCGTGTGGGATCTTCCCGGACTGGGGCACAAACCCGTGTCCCCTGCATCGGCAGGCGGACTCACAACCACTGCACCACCAGGGAAGCCCAGGAAACATTTTTGAAAAGTTCTTCAATAATAAGAAAAACATGAACTAAACAGGTAGATGTAATAGAGTGGAACAAATTACCTATCATGATAAATTTGCTAGCAGTCCCTTCCTTGGAAAGGTATTTGTATGTGTTATTTGCATTCCTTTCTGCACACTTAAAGGCCATATTATGAAAGTAGTACATTCTCATACAAATTTTAAAAAGAATCACCAACCTATTCATGGACAATCCCTGTCAACATTTTTATGTCTGTCTTTTGATTTCCTGTGCATATTAAAAAATCATTGTGGTATGTATGTATTGTTTTTTATCCTTTTGTCTGGCTTTTCTAGAATTTCATCTAAAGGGAATATGTAGTCTTTTGTGTCTGGCTTCTCTCACTTAACGTAAGCCTCTTGAGAACATCTATGCTATTGCTGAACAATATTTCATTGTAAGGATATACCACTAATAGTTTATCCCTTCATCAGTTGATGGGTATTTGAGTTCTTTCCAGTTTTTGACAATTATTAATATGAATAAAGCAGCTCTGAACTTGAGTACAACTCTTTGTATGGTCACATTTTCATTTCTCTTGGATAAGTACTTAGGAGTGGAATTGCTGGGCCATATTGTATGTGTGTATTTGAATTGATTAAAAAACTGCCAATTTATTTTCCAAGTGGCAGTTCTATTCTGCATCCCCACAAGCCATGTGTAAGAATCTAGTTGCTCGACATCTCCACCAACACTTGGCGTCTTCTGTTTTTAGAAATCTTTCTTTCTTTCAGCCATTCTAGTGGGTATCTAGTGGTTTTAATGAACATTTTTCTAATGACTATTGATGTTGAAAATTTTCATTTGCTTATTTGTCTTCCTTGTGTCGTCTTTAATATCTTTTGCCTTTTCTATTGGATTGTTTGCTTTTCTTATGGAGTTATAAGAATTTTTAATATAGTTTGAATACAAGTCCTTTATCAGATATATGTTCTGCAAATATTTTCTCACAATCTATAGCCAACCTTTTCATTTTCTTAGCAGTACCTTTTGAACAGCAAATTTAGCAAATATTTTCGGTTTTGATGAAGTCTATCAAGTTTTTCTTTTTGAGTCCCAGTTTAAAAATATTTGCCTAACCTGAAGTCAGTAAG
Organism: Kogia breviceps; assembly: GCF_026419965.1. Taxonomy (NCBI): domain Eukaryota; kingdom Metazoa; phylum Chordata; class Mammalia; order Artiodactyla; family Physeteridae; genus Kogia; species Kogia breviceps. The sequence continues at coordinate 92,351,557 of NC_081319.1, forward strand.
ATTTTTTTCTAGAAGTTGTATAATTTTAGGTTTTATGTTTGAATGTATAATCCATTTTTGAAATAATTTTTAGATGTGACATGAGTGAAGTTTTACCTTTTTGCATATGGATATCCAATTTTTTCTTACACCAGTATTGACAAACAAAAAACAAAAAACCAAATGGCTATAGATATGTGAGTCTCTTTGTGAATTCTTTATTGCATCCGTTTAATTTTCTACGTTGACACCATAGTACACTTTCTTACTTACTATAGCTTTTTAATAAGTCTTGAAATCAGGCCATGTTAGTCCTCTAAATTTGTTGTTTTTCCAACATTGTTTTGGTTATTCTAGGTCCTTTGTATTTATGCATGAACTTTAGAACCAGTTTTTGAATTCTGTCAAAAAAGGATTTTTATCCAGAATATAAGAGGAACTCTCAATATGAATATGTTTTTGACCTGGAGTGGGGCTGGAGCACCTCTCTTTCAAGCTTATCCTCTATTCCTTTAGCACTTCTGTCCAATGCAACTCTAGGTTGTTTGTACAAAGATGCTCATTATGTTAGAAGTCCTAGCCTATTTCAGATAGTTCTTAAAACATTTAGAAATGTGAGTACACTTTTGATGCTGAGTCCTAGATCCTGAAAGTAATGGGGCATGTCAGGCCATAAGGAATCAGGATCCCAGTGTGTCACATTAAAAATAGGATGGGTCTTTTTGAGCACATGCCAGATCTAGATTCTGCTATTCATTGCTGCAACCAGAAGTCAAAGGATTCTTTCTTGCACAGGACGTACAAAGAACTGCAGTTCTTGTAGCCACAACGTGGATATACCAGAGCGCTCTTCATCAGCCTTGAGAATATAAGTGTTACAATGTCCTGGCCTTCATGACAGCAGCTGTGGGTATGGTCCTCTCTAAACTGAACCTTTGTTCCTCATTATAGTTATATTGTTCCAGAACTTGGATCCATTTTTTAAGCCATCTTTTTTTAGTGCTTCTCTCTTGTTGGATTCTTTTCCTACAGATAGAAGCTACCAGTTTATTTGAGATTTTATGCCGTGCTCTGTTTAGAATGCGTATTTTCAGGCATATATCATATTTGTCGATCAGACCTTGACAATTACAAGGCATTTAAATGATTAGATTCTGATTATCAAAATTCGAGCCCTTGAAATAGGACGCCTGAGCTAATGCATTCCACATTCCAGCATCTCATTTGCCCATCAATGTATTCATCAGAAGCAGTGATGAGAGCATATTATATACTTGTCAAAGTAAACTTATTAAAAATACATTAGTTCTAAATAAAATCTTGTATTGATTTGTCATTTGTTTTATTAATAGAAAACTTTACACCTGCTCTCAAATCCTCAAATCAAAAGATATCTGTTTCGCAAATAGACTGAAGTTCAATGATGAGTACAATTCCTCTGTGTGTGGGGGGGAGAGAGGATACTAGCTCATCAGCATGCACCACTGGCCTGCCTTACATTCAGAAAAACAAAGATGAGAGCAGCTATGGAAAGCAATTGATATTCCTGCACAGGTTGGAGTTGATATGCAAATGGATAAACACAATGGTACCATTCTCAGGAAGCTATACGGAATCACACCAGCAGAGGTTTGATACTGTATTTCCTTCTGTTTTAGCTCTGTTGTCATTTCAGAACCTGTGAAACTAAGAATCTCTAAGAGATGTATTAAAGGATTCCAGCCCGGAGCAGAGAACTGTGTAACAATTAGCAACCACAGAAAAAGTAAACAATAAAGCATGTAACAATACAAGGAGGGTATTACAAGATGGATTTACAAATGCTGAGTGGTATTAGTTTAGTATGACTTTGTTACTCACTATTATTAACATAGTGCTTACCCACCTTTTAAGATAATGTATAAAATGAACTGGTCTAGAGCTAATTAGGTAATAGTTTCTATTTTTAATTAAGCTCTGTCTTACTATCTCTGCAGGGGTCTGATACACTGGAATCCATTTTGCGGGGGAGGAGGGGTTAAGGCTACTTCTAAGGGGGCCTCGTTAAAATTTAAGTACAGAAAAATCCCTACTTTTTGTAGCTCTACTTTTTGGCAGATCTCTGCATTGGATCTTAGAATAGCTGAAGGACAATCAGGAGTGAGTAAACATTGGTTCAAGATCTTCCTTTTTTTTTTTTTTGTGGTATGTGGGCCTCTCACTGTTGTGGCCTCTCCCGTTGCAGAGCACAGGCTTCGGACGCACAGGCTCAGCGGCCATGGCTCACGGGCCCAGCCGCTCCATGGCATGTGGGATCTTCCCGGACCGGGGCACGAACCCGTGTCCCCTGCATCGGCAGGCGGATTCTCAACCACTGCGCCACCAGGGAAGCCCAAGATCTTCCTTTTATCAATACTGACAGGCCTATCAGATCTCATCTCCTCTCCCGATGAGTGGTCATCCTTCCTTCCGTCAGAGCTTCACCACCTGTGCTTCAGGGAGAGGCAATCGGCCTCCCTGTCTTTAGGACCAGCCCCAACTTTAGAAAGGCAGGGTCCCGTTATTTTAGAGCTAACAAACCTAACAGTTACACTTGCTGTTAGTCTCACTCTGACCCGGAATCCAGCTGTGGCAATGGATATCTGGTTAGCTTCGGCTGCCCAAGTCCCACCTCGCTAGTGAGCCCTATTATCCCAGACTCTAAAGAGATGGGTCCTGGTAGCTCTACCATCCAGAGGCAGAACATTAGCATATGGAAAGGCTGGCATAAGGTGGAGCAAGAGAAGGACAAAGTAGCTCCCCTGCATTTCTCCTGGGCCCTTATCCGTGGGCATCGTGTGTCCAAAATGTCTTCAACCCCAGGGAATGTACATGATTCCAGGGCATGACTTCCAGTTGGAGTACTAATTTTGTTGGTAATCTAACCTGCTCATCTAACTAAAGATAAAGCACGTACCAGAGTCTGGCTTTCTATCTAGTGCTCATTCTGATAGATTATATTGTACGGCTATTGGAACAAAAACTCATATAGGACTTTGCTCCAGTCCCTGTGTATCTGCCTTTTTGCTTTTTGTCTTACTCTGTTGAACCTGGTGATGCAGCAAAATGAAGTTTGGTTTGCTTACCTCAGGAAATAAATGGTGGTAATTGGATGGTTAGTGATGGTCTGTTCACTAGGTAAGACACGTCAACCAGGAATGATTCATTTAATGAGATTGATCTCAGTTTAGGAAATAGTGCCCTGAAACTCTGCCATGATCTTAAATTAGCCATGGCAGTGTCAAAATTCACAAGGTTGCAGAGCCTTTTCAAAGGAAGAAAGCTGAGAGTGGTGGAGGAGTGAGAGGAAGCTTGCTTGGTGAGTCTTTCCTTTTATTAGGAAAGAAAAACTTTAAGTTAAGTAGCTTGTCCAGTTCTTTTGTGTTTGTGTATGTGAGAAGCTCTTGCAGACTTTCTCTTAAGCTCAGTGGCCTGATCAGGACCTCATGGGCACTGGTCACGTGGCCAACCTTAGCTTGAAGGAGGCTAGGAAGCCAGGATCCTGATTTTTGTCTTTATAGTGGGAGGAAAGCAAGACAAGAGAAAAGGGGATTTGGGAACGGTTGTTGTGTCCGCCCCAGGTGGTCTTCTCATTTCTCTGTTTATTCAACATTCAAGACAGGCCCACTGAACTTTTAGCTCTTAATCATTAGTCCTTCATAGTTTTGCTCCCTTATGCCCTTGGCTGTATTTTTCTGTGCATGCGTTTTTTTTTCCTTAGTATTTCTCCATCACTGATGGGATTAAAGTCCCAGTTCCAGATCATAGCATCTGAGACCCTTTGTGCATGGCCCCTACCCCCCACTCCTGCTACCTCAACTTTTGTTTCCTTAAAGATGCTGCTATTCCATCACGGGGATTCTCTTACTGTTTTCTAAAAGTGGCATTCTGTCTTCAGGCCCATCTTGCCTCCAATACATAACATTTACTCATTATTCAAGATCATCTCAATCAATATTTCTTCTGGGAAGCTTTCCAAAGGCCATGGTTCTGATTAGTACTGACCATGCTGTGTCATAATGGTTTTTTCACATGCTTACACTCAAGGATTTCTTGGTGTAGTGGGACAAAGGGAGTTGGGAACAGTGCCTGGCACATTTTTTTACTGGGTAAGCATGTAAAAAACGTGCAGTGTAGAAGACTGAAAGCTTGAGGAAAATAACTATCTTTTCGTTTTTCCCTTGCAACAGCCTAACACGGTTAATAGTTAATAACCCAAGATAAGTTGTTAGAACAAACTGATTTGATTAGTTGATTGCGCAAATGGGCAAAACCCATTTTTAACCCTGTAATATCAATTGAGATCAATACTATTGTTAGCACATCCTTTTGGCGATTATATAAGTTACCAATTGCCCTGTTCACAATATAATGAACATGGTAACTCTTTTCCTATCTCCTCTCCCAAGTATGTGCTTATGTGTGTTTGTGTGACTTTATTATCTGTATTTTTCTTTCTCTGCTTCTAATTTCTCCACCATTAGTAATGGCAGTTCCATATCCCTCATTGTTCATCGGGTCATGTCTGATTAACATTATCACCAGGTATAAGACTCGTCTCTGCCTCAGTGGAACAGGGGCCGTCTTTGTATCCAAAAGCAAGGATAAATCTAAGTATTCTCACACAGAAGTCATTTAGCATTCACAGCATTGACCTCTGGTAAGCAGATTTTGTGTGCAGTGCCATGAAGATTCACTGAGGGATGAAGAATTATTTTTTTTTCCCACAGTAAATAACCTGAAGACTACTTAGTTCCCTTACAGACTTTTCATTCCATTAAAAAATGACAATACTGAATTCACATCACTTAATACATACTAATATGGATCTCAGAGAATTCTCAGATTTGTTTTACCCTTTCCCACAGGATTTGAGCATCTACAGAGCACCTGTAGAAGTTGACAGAGACTGACCGTCATGTAATACTGGTGAGTTGGCTGGCTTGCTAGGAGATAAGAGTCTCTTCAGTATAAGAAGGGGCACCCAGGGCTTCCCTGGTGGCGCAGTGGTTGGGAGCCCGCCTGCCGATGCAGGGGACACGGGTTCGTGCCCCGGTCCGGGAGGATCCCACGTGCCGCGGAGCGGCTGGGCCCGTGAGCCATGGCCGCTGAGCCTGTGCGTCCGGAGCCTGCGCTCCGCAATGGAGAGGCCACAACAGTGAGAGGCCTGCGTACCACAAAAAAAAAAAAAAAAAAAGAAGGGCACCTGAATCCTGACAGAGATAAAGATTTTTTAAAAATTATATCTTTAGATACATTTTTAGTTTTATTGAGATATAATTGACATATAACCTTCTATTGGTTTTAAGTGTACAATATAATGATTTGAAGATTTGCAATGATTTATATATTGCAAAATGATTACCACAATAAGTTTAGTTAACATCCATCACCACACATAGTTACAATTTTTTTTTTTCTTTTTGGTGATGAGAACTTCTAAGATCTATTCTCTCTTCAACTTTCAAATATATAATATCGTTAATTATAGTCGCCATGCTATCCATTACATCCCTAGGAATTACTTATCTTATAACTGGAAGTTTATACATTTTGATCACCTTTACCTTTTCGTACATTCTCCTCTTCATTTTTATATTCGTAATATTCATACACTTTTATGTTTGAGCATCTTGGAAATACAAGCCTGTGAAATGGAGCTCACTTAGGCAGGGCCATGTTAGATAGTAGAAACAACAACCAAAACACCTCTTCTGCCTGTTGATTTACTTTGGGCCATTTACAGAGCAAAACTGGGAAACAGGTGAAGTTTAACTATCCTTATTCTTTCAGTAAACACTTACTTAGTGGTCACTGGAAAAAAAAAAAAAAAAAAACACATCCTCTGGGGATTAGTCAGATGTGAGATTGAAGCCATATATTGGTTGCATGACTTTGGGGAAGTTGTTAAGCTATTTAGAACCTTGGTTCCAACATCTAAAAAAGGACTGGTAATCCTTAAGAGTTGTGTGGCTGGGACACTCAAGGTATGTACTCACTCAATAAATGCTGGCCATTACTGTTAGTATTATTACTGCTGTTACTGGCTATAATGTGCCTCAAGAACTATGTGAGTTAAGCACAGCCCTTCCTCAAAAGAGCTTTTTTTTTTTTTTTTTTTTCGGCACACGGGCCTCCCACCACTGTGGCCTCTCCCGTTGCGGAGCAAAGGCTCCGACGCGCAGGCCCAGCGGCCATGGCTCATGGGCCCAGCCGCTCTGCGGCATGTGGGATCTTCCTGGACCGGGGCACGAACCCGCGTCCCCTGCATCGGCAGGCGGACTCTTAACCAGGGAAGCCCTCAAAGGAGCTTTTTACTTTACTTGGGGTAGAAGACCATAAACAACTAATAATACCACGAGACAGCATAATTCTGGGGAAGTTAAACGTTACAAGATGAGACAATGGGTAAATTTGGACCATGTGGAGACATCAGAAAAAAGCTCCATGAGGAGGAAGAATCTGTGATGAGCCTTCAGAAATGAGCAGGATCTTGATAGAGAAAGGGGGAAAGGGACTGATTGGCATTACCCCAGCCTGCTCTTCCTTTACCCTGTATGCTTACAGTGGTTTCCACTACATTCTTCCTCCTTTTTGTACCCAGTACCTGCCTCCGAAAACAATACAAGACTATTGTTTGAGGGGAAACACTCTATTATTACATTTGTGTGTAACTCTTGTGTGGAAGTCATGTGGCAGGTTGTATGGTTAAAAGGTACTGTTGTTTTGTCTTCTGTTTGTAAAGGGCAGGGACCTACTGGATTTAAGTGAGACCCAGTCACCTTGAAAGGAGTGTCTCAGGCTGGACAGCCAGAAACCAGAGAGTCAAATCCAGGGAGGCTGCAGGATGATTCTCTTGGTTTTACGCATGAACTTAAGCAGATATCGGCAAGGTACTCTCCTTACAGAATAGGGTGGGTTTGGGGAGTTAGGAATCCCAAGCAACTTAACCTAGAAGCTGTGGGCATCCTTGGGGCTCTGTGTGATCCAGGTGTATGCTCCTAAGGTCATGCACACCTGAGTTTGGAGTCCAGCTTTGCCATTTACCAACGTTGATCTTGGGCAAGTAGTTAAATCTCTCTGCACTTGTTGTACCATTTATAAAGCGTGAAAAATAAAATCTCCCTTATATGATTGATGTGCGAATGAAAGGACATAGCTCCTAGGCATGGAAACCTTCTAGACAGAGTCCTAGAATGTTCGTTCTCTTTCTTCCTTCCATTTCTTGTTTCCTCCATTTCCCCTGCCCTCATCAGCATTGAACTTTAATACAGAATAAAGACGTGAATATCCTAGTCCGTATCAGCTATGCTAAGAGACACTGAGAAAAGAGGTTTTAGTCATGCATGGCCCAGAATATCAAAGGCGAGCATGGCGTTTCTGGGGTCAGCATGGGGGTGGCTATGGAAACTGAAAGAAGAGAACTTCAAAGAGGTGAAACTCTGGTGAAGGGTGGGGTGAGGAAGAACCAACACCCTAAGAGGCCAACCTTCTTCACTAGGATGCTTTCCTTCCAGTGCTGAGTTCTAACAGCTCTACATTGTAATAAGGAGGAGATACCCCCCTACGGATATCCATCCCTTAATATAAAAATGAGTAAACACATAGCTTCTTCCTAGTGACATTTTGAAATGAAAAACTTTGCCTCATGTGAAAGGAATTTTAGGAATTCTTAGGCAGTTTGGGAAAATTTCAGGGAGCAGGGGATGAGGACAGGGTTGGGTGACAGGGACATTTACTCTAGTCACTGGACTTAGAAGTTAGACATTTACTTGACCTAAATATAAGTGGCTTTACCATGGTGGGGCAGAAGACCAGAAATTCCTGTATTTAAATTACTCAGTCTTATTCGTTGAGCCATGATGAATGATATACACTAGCTAATTTGAGTTTCTTCTTAGAGCCTGGCCCAATAATACTCTAACTGACGTCATCATCTCTCAGTATTTAATTCTTCTTTACTTGGGTCTGCAAATGCAAACTGAAAAAGAGAAATGAGGCAAAAATGCTATTCGGCACAAATATATGAAGCTAAAATGGATTTTGGCCCAAATGATCCGGAGCATTGTCTCAATTCTCTGTCTTTTTAGCCCAATGGAGACAAGCTGTTGCCCTAATGGGAAATTAGGAATCAAGATGGAGATAAACCTGGTTTGGAACTTGAAATGTGAAAATCACGGCTCTTTAGGGAGGAAAGCTGTGTTAAAATTCAACTTCTATTTGACACATATATATCTTAGTTTAATGTTTGTGATGGTCATCTCGCAAGCAATTTGCACGTAATTGTTCTAAATAACTAGATATAGGTGGTCTGCGAATGTTTTTGAGGGAATCACTTTTAGTTCTGTAAATGGTACTCATGGATATATGACAAATCTGTTGGGTTAGAGTTAGGAGGCCAGGTGATTTGCGATGATGCATGCATTGCTCTCAAAGTGAAACTCATCAGGGCTTCCCTGGTGGCGCAGTGGTTGAGAGTCCGCCTGCCGATGCAGGAGACACGGGTTCGTGCCCTGGTCCGGGAAGATCCCACATGCCGCGGAGCAACTGAGCCCGTGAGCCATGGCCGCTGGGCCTGCACGTCCGGAGCCTGTGCTCCGCAACGGGAGAGGCCACAACAGTGAGAGGCCCGCATACCGCAAAAAAAAAAAAAAAAAAAAAAAAAAAAAAGTGAAACTCATCAGCAGTGCTGAGTGTACTTGGTCTTAATGCTTGTCTTACTAGTGATACTGGTGAGACAGATAAAAGGATGGTATTGAGAGAAGAGTGACATGAGACAAATATGTAGAAATATTGTTGCTTTTTGATATTGGTGGTACTGTCCACAGGTCACTGTCTGCAAAAGCACTGACTCAACTCCAACTCACCAATAGTATCAGGAGAATTCTGGTCTCTCAGAATTAGCATTAAGGATATTTGCCTCATGGTTGAATGTCTTAAGTTGGAATTTAGGTAAGTTTTTTTTTTTTTTCTTTTTTTAGCGGTACGCGGGCCTCTCACTATTGTGGCCTCTCCCGTTGCGGAGCACAGGCTCCGGACGCGCAGGCTCAGCGGCCATGGCTCATGGGCCCAGCTGCTCCGCGGCACGTGGGATCTTCCCGGGCCGGGGCACGAACCCGCATCCCCTGCATCGGCAGGCGGACTCTCAACCACTGCGCCACCAGGGAAGCCCAGGAATTTAGGTAAGTTTTAAAAGCTGGAGGCTTTTCTGAGATAGATACAATAACATTTTCAAGTCCATGGTTAAACGGTAGTCACTACACATCATAGTCCAGGCTGGCTGAGCTAGTGTTGTAAACAACGCCACCATCACCTCTGTATTCTGAGCCATGCTAATTGTGTTGTGCCATTGAATGTTCATTTCTGAGTTCAGTATTCTCTTTGCCTTCCTTTGCTTTTAGAATGCACGTGTACAAATTGTCAAAATCTTTCTCATTCTCTTATTCATTCTATTTCATTATTAAGTCTATTGGAAACAAAACTATGCCATTGTTATTGTGATCAAAACAACTGGTTCCACATCTTGATAGTTACTTCAGCCTTTCATGCAGGTGCAGATGGAGGCTGAGTGAGTGGGTAAACCTATGCAACGAGAAATGTGTATGTGTCTGTAAGGAGATGCACATCTCACAACCAACAAATAAAAAAAACACATCTAAAAGAGAAAGAAAAGAAATGACCCAAATCTTGGTCAGTGCTAAGAATATGGAACTTTACCTATTTCTGCTGACGGCATTGTTTAAACTCTCTGCGAGAAAGCTCTGCCCCCAAGAATTGCTTAATACCCAGCACAGAGGACATTGTAATGGAAAAACCCACCACACCGACCCCTGCTGAGGGTGTTGAGTCTATCAGCAAAAAATGATAGTATTGATAGTCAGTGTCTCCATATCATCCTCATATAGTCATTGCTTCCTTTGTTAGATAACAAACAAGGCAAATTTCTGGATACATCTCTGAAGTTCTAGAAGGCTTTTCAGGGTGATGCAAGGTTGAAAACAAATGCACAGTTGGCAGTCAAGGAGAATGGAAAAACAAGAACAAAATGAATGAATGAACTTGGCTGAGTGCTCCCTGTAGTCAGGAAGGAAAAGCAATTCATGTGAGCTTTAATTTCATGCCAGCTTCTATGTGAAGTTCCTTTCATTCATTTCACATAATCTGCACTACAACCAGGAAACGAGGCACGGAGAGGTTAAGCACCTGTCTGACGTCATATAGCCAATAAGTGGATCGTCCAATCTGCTGACTTCTTCACTTAGATCCAACTGCCTACCCATAGTTTGGGGTTGGCATTTATATAGTTGATTTCATGCAGTACCTGACAGTAACACAACAGATGTAATGTTCTCGGGTCACAACAAAAAGTCAATGAAGTTTCCTTCTGGTTCTATCTGCTAGGAAGTTATCATTGAGTGTCAGGGTTTACCCATCAGAGACATCAGTGAGCATGTAATAGGAAAATTTCACCTGTTGCATAAAGCAACAAATGAAAATGGTCAAACTGGGAAGAGTGGTTTCTTTGTGTTATATTAGAAAGTCAGAAGTGCCAGCATGGCCTTGGTGAGCTCTACCGTTTGAATGTCTTTCAGTAACATCGGCAGGTCATTGTATTTCAACGATTACTTCTTTCTAAGCAGTGCATGGTATAGTCATTGAAATACCCTTATTAATTCCAGGCAAGTTTACCATTATTTCAGAGTTTTTCCTTATTCTATTTGATATTTCCTAATTAAGAATACCAATATGCTGTTTATATATAGCTTTTCATATTTACTCCATAGCACGACTTACCATGAATAGTATATTTTCAGCTAGACCCTCCTCCATGTCTATCATGTAAAACAAACAAAAAATCATAAGAAGAAAAATATGCCTGGCAATGTGATTACTTTCATTAACAGTGGGCCTCTCTGCTTCTGTGTGATTGAGATGCAGTCCGTTTCTGTTGCACCTCTCATTTACTTCCAGGAAACAGTCCCAGTTGTCTAAAGAGTCAACACCTTCTTACAGGCACCATCTGGTCAGCCATTCGTTAACTCCCAGGATGCTGCCTGTGAATTTGCCTCTCTCCCTGTGACCAGTGACACTGCTGAGAGCTGTTGTGGCTTAAAGCAACATTGCTTCCTTATCTGGATCATCTAGGCATCGCCAACCATGAGTCCTATAGGCAATGTCCCACCTGGCATGTGGTTTTGTTACATCACTAAATGTAATACTTAATGACATTTTGGAAATTTAAAGTTGATTACAAATAGCAAAAGAATAAAAGTTTTGAAGAGCGAGTAGGTCATCAATGATGAATTTTTGTTTGGTTTGAGGATGGAAAACAATGTCGAAAATTCTTCTTTGGGAGTACATTTTTTGAGAGGTGATTAACAAATAGAGAATCATGAGTTAGATTCATTTTCAGCTTACACTTAAAAATCCCTTCTTCTGCTTTCCTGCTGTTGTTTTTTACTTTTATTGTTCAGTTTTTCTTGCTTTACATCCCTGTACTCAGAGGTCACGTGGACTGATAGAATGAAGAGAGAACGTGAAGACACTGCAAGAATTTAAGTAACAACTTGTTACTGAATGTTTCTTAATTCTGGTTTTATCATTTGACAGTGGGACACAAGTCCCAAACCAGCTCTTCCAATCTCCCATAGTTCCTAAAGGGCACAGTTTCTATGAATATCAAGTAAATAAGCATGTGAAAAAAATAGATACTTTTCCACTGAGCATCTATTTTGAGGTACATAATATTACAGATGTTGGGGTACCAAACTATAAGACAACTGGCTCACAAGGAGCTTGCAGTTCAGGTGGAGGGATGGACACAGAAACAAACAATGTGTGACAAACAGTTAAGATTCCCCGAATCAAGGTCTGAGGAGCCCTGATAATATGAGAAGAATCCCACAGAGCGGGAGGGGGTCTTCTGGGCAGAGGGGACAGCATGTGGAAGAACGGAGGTGAGATAATATGGTTCTTTTGAAACCTTTAAATAATTAAGACAGAATAACAGTTTTGGCAGAGGACCTGGCAAGACCTGAGCTATAAGAAGGGTCTGTTTCATGAACAGCTATGTATGCCATGCACAGCCATTGGCTTCTACCCTGTGGACAATGGGAAGGTGTCAGGGAGTTTTAAACAGGGGCATGAGATGGGTGGAAATGACTTGAATGACTGTCGAGGGATGTTTGAGGAATGATTAGAAGGGACTTAGCCCGGATGTCAGAAACTCAGAAAAGAGTCTAGTACTTGCTAGAGATGCTGAGAAAGGAACTAGAAGAGTGACAGTGAAGGTAAAGAGGAGGGGAACCATCAGAGGAATCGAGTATGCAAGAGCAAGGCTCGTGGTCATTGTAATTAAATTAATCCAGAAGATCCAGTGTCAGATAAATGTTCCATCGTGTCTCAGGCTCATGTTTTTTGAATTCATTTTTTCCCCTTCTAGTTTTCATATAGGGAAGATTTTCTTATTTATTTTGTAAGAGTTATTTGATCCATCACGAGTCTTGGAAGGATTCTTCTGAAATTTTCGGATGCCAAGAACGTTGCCAAGAACATCACATTTATAGAGTAATTCTCCTCCCAAACTTTGAGCTCTATGAGAGGTAGGAACTAGGTTCTCTTATCCTTTGTTGTATCCTGAGCACACTGTCTGCCGTGTCATAGATGCTCAATAACTTCTTATTGAACGCATCGATGATCGATTCTGTAGTGCCACACAAACAAGATGCTCTGATAATTGTAATAGTAGAAAACATTTGTAGAGTTCTTATAAGTACCATGCACTGGGATAAATGTTCTTTGTGTGCATTATCTGATTTAATCCTTATAGCAACACTTTGTGGGTGTTGTTCTTGTTCCCATTATGCAGATGAGGGACGTGAATCTTAGAAGTGACACAGCTGGTGAGTGGCAAAGTCTTGGCTCTAATCCTGGGTTGTTTAAAGGCAAAAACCCGTGCTCTAAACCACTATGCTGGATTTAACGACCCCTTGAACGATGTGAATTCTGAAAATGACAATTTAAATGAGTTAATCCTTTTTTTCCTCCTTCCATTTCTATGTCTTTCATTCCTGGATTGTTCATATCATTTCTCAATACATATGCCTAGATTTTACAGGCATGGATGCTATCCTCCCTTCCCTCTCCCACGCCGTCTCTCCTTCCACTTTAAATGATGACATGTAGTCAAGGTATTGAAGCAAACGGGCTGAGTGGTGAGATATATGGGTCTCCATCCCAGTGGAGTGATGATCTTACACATTTTCCTCTCTAGCCTCTCTCGTGTGGTGTCTGAGTCTTCATAGATGCCTCCACTTCATCTCTCTAGCTCCCCACATTTAATTCCTCCTCCACCATCCCTACAGGTTGATGGCTAAGGTGTGGGTGTATGTAGCACTTGTAGGGAAAGTCAGATAACAATAGATACTAGTAGTGATAAGAACAGCCAGCAAGGAAGGTCTGCTCCTTGAGGGTAGGGACTAGATGTTATTTATCTTCTCTGTACATCACCTACTTCACTCCCCGGCATGTAGAGGCACTTGATAAACATTTGCTGATAGACTTAAGTGTGTATGTATGTATGTGAGCCATCTTACAAGAAAACTCACTGCCCTCTTTTATTTTCTGTGTAATGTAATCAACTCTCTTCTTTATACATATATTCTTAACACAGTATTGAACATCAATATGTTCAACATAGATCAATGAGCATTTTTTCCTTTCTCCTTTTGTGGTCTCTCTCCTTCCTAATGAATTTATTCATTATAAACAGGGTACCATTAGAAAAACAAACCTTTTACAAGTAGCAATGCAGATATGGAGGTTTACTCCCCTTTTTGGTCTCAAGATGAATAGCTGTACATATCATGTAGCTTCCTTGGTAAGCCATCTTTTCCTTTCAATATGTCTCTTTCCTTCTTTAAAAGGCTAATAATGCAATATACATTATTTTAATTGCAGAATTTGGTAATGTACTCCAATTTTACAAATACTGTGGCTAGTCAAAAAAAAAAAGAAAAACGTTTGACAGTAACTTGCACTCTGCATTCAAGAATGTCTCTTATTTGTGATATCAATTCCCCTTGTGCCTTGGACTTTGTTTTTTTTCCATTTCACCTCCAAAATTACATTGAAAACATCTGCTAAGGACTTATTTAAACAGCTAGCTAATGCTTTATAAAGCTCAGAGGTGCACCCATCTGTTCTGGGAGCATTCTCTTTTCTCAACAGCTATATCATATTTTCTACCTGTCTGACAGCTGGTTTTGTCTCAAAACTCTTAATTTCTCTCTATCAGTAGCATACACCTTACATTAAAGTTTATAACTGAATTTTCCTCATCTTGCTTTGCTCTGAACAATCGTTTCCTTCTTTTCTTTACATCTTAAATCTTTCAACGTTGTTTTAGTTTTTAGAGCCAAGATGTCCGTCCTACAGTCTTCGTAACCAAATCAAAGGCAGAATGTAGTTCTGATGGGTTTCATCTCCAGCATCCTGGTCCTTGCACCACACCACCATGCTCCCCCCACCGCCCACCCTCAGGTACAGGACCCGACGCAAAACCCTTTGGTTCACATCTGCTCCACAGTGATCACTGACACATCCTTACTAAGGAATGCGGGCCCATCCCAATATCACCCTCCATCATACCTCCTTGGACTGTTTCAGCTTTCTCAGGGGTGACGCAGGAACCAATCCTCTGTGTCGCCTGACGGAGGGAAAGCCATTTCCAGATCTTTCAATGGTCCCTTGGAAGCCCCCCATCTAGGCTGAGAGGACACAGGAAGCTCTCTCTTCCCCTCCACCCCTTTCAGGTGGGCAGACTCAAGGCAACCACCTTCTCCACTGAGTCTCTTAACTATTTCTCTCTCCCTCCTCTTTGTCCATCCTTTCTATTTTATTTTATTGTTTTCAAATCCATGCTCCCACTATGATTGTACCTCCTAACCAGTCACCTGGTTCTGTTTTTTTGTTTTTTTTTTTTTTTCATTATGCGGGCCTCTCACTGTTGTGGCCTCTCCCGTTGCGGAGCACAGGCTCCGGAAGCGCAGGCTCAGCGGCCATGGCTCACGGGCCCAGCCGCTCCGCGGCATGTGGGATCCTCTCGGACCAGGGCACGAACCCGCGTCCCCTGCATCGGCAGGCGGACTCTCAACCACTGCGCCACCAGGGAAGCCCTGTCCATCCTTTTTATATTTTCAAAATAAATGACGGGGCTACGGAGGTACAGTCTTCAGGGTGTCTGATATCTAAAGGGTGTCAACACCTCACTTGGATAGAGATATGAAGAGTCCTGATTTAACTTCCAGTTACACTCTCCTCTGCATTATTTTGTTATAGTGGCAGCAATTCAGATGCAGTAATTTGTGTTCTGCGCTTATTACAGAACATCAGATGACATCTTGCAGCTGTTTATCCCTTACCTATACTCAAAGATGAATTTAGGGCTTCCCTGGTGGTGCAGTGGTTGAGAATCCGCCTGCCGATGCAGGAGACACGGGTTCGTGCCCTGGTCCGGGAAGATCCCACATGCCGCGGAGCAACTAAGCCCGTGAGCCATGGCCGCTAGGCCTGCGCGTCCGGAGCCTGTGCTCCGCAACGGGAGAGGCCACAACAGTGAGAGGCCCGCGTACCGCAAAAAAAAAAAAAAAAAAAAAAAAAGATGAATTTACCCCATTGGCTTTTTTTTTTTTTTTTTAACGCTCAAGCAGAGCTAACAATCCTCTCATTCTAGACCACAGTTTCTCTGCCCAGAGCCTCCATATTGCCTTCCCAGGCTGCTTCCCAGGACTTCAGAATACTCTTTGCTGATGCCCATTGGCATTTTTTCCTAATCATGAAAAAGTTATTGCTGTTATTATTGTTGTTGTCATAACTGTTATTTTCATATGTGAGGAACCTAAGAATTAAATTCCCATTTACACCATTTTTTTTTTCCTGACATAAGAATCCTAATTTCTTCAACCTTCTCTATACATGTCTTCTTCTATTTTTCTCCTGATTTCCACGAATATCCTCTAAGAGGCAGCTACACTCTTGGTCTTCTTTCTTTTGCCTCATCAAGTAGAGAGGATGCTGGAAGGAAGAGGTACATCACACATTGCATACTGACTTAACCCTTAGAGAAGTTTACTTTGGGCTGAAATTGGGGAGTTAAGAAAAGGCTTCTCTGACTCAGATTTGCCATAGAACACTTGTTATATCCCTTGGTGTTTGATTCCTTCTCAAAATAGAGTTCCTGTGTCTCAGAAACCAAGCATAGTTTTCCATTTGGTCCTCAACCAAAGAAAATACTGTCAGTTCCAGGGAGTCAAATACAAGGTCTGTGCCAGTCCATTAAAAAAAAATTATTCAACTGCTATTATTAGTAGATGGCAGTTTCTAAGGGCAAATCCAAAGAATGAAAACAAAATGTGTGCGGTTACTTTGCGTTGATGTAGTTATTTTTGTTTGTCTAGGAGGGAAAACAAAGACTACTTCTTGTATGTTCTATGCACACACGCGACGGGAGCCATATTTCTCTGTAAACAAGCCGCGAAAGCTAGCTGAAAAGCAAGGGCTAGTAACAGAACTGGACGGCTATCCTGTTGCTCTTCCTGTGTTCATGAGATTTTGGGTCCGTGGACTGGGAATTTTCCAGTTGTTTGGGCATCTGATGATCCATGGAATTTTAGGCAGGTGTTTCTTTGTGGCCCAGTTATTCCAGCTGTGCAGTGAGAGGCAACCATAGGAGTACTGGGTAGTTTATTAGCAAAATGGAGTCATTGCTGAGCAAGGTATCTGCAGGGGAAACTACAAGGAAACTTAACTGCTAGAAGTGAAGCAAGTCTATTTTTTTTTTTTTTTTTTTTTTTTTGTGGTATGCGGGCCTCTCACTGTTGTGGCCTCTCCTGCTGTGGAGCACACGCTCCGGACGCACAGGCTCAGTGGCCATGGCTCACGGGCCCAGCCGCTCCGCGGCATGTGGGATCCTCCCGGACCGGGGCACGAACCCGTGTCCCCTGCATCGGCAGACGGACTCTCAACCACTGCGCCACCAAGGAAGCCCTATTTTTTATTTTTTAAGAGGAGGCCCAAGGACAGCGTATTGTGGAGAAGGAAGCCCTGGTTATCTTGATCATCCCCTGTTTCCCTTGGAGCCTTTTGTTCTTCTGGCTTTCAGAAACTCTGAGACTTGTTTTAATTTTTCCTCTTCGTTAAAGCACCAGTGGAGGGCAATGTCTTCTGAGGGTTAGCCAATACCAACATTAGATAGCCCTCTGAACAGCATTCAAGTTTTATTGTGTGCCCTTGCAGATATGAGGGCAAATATAGGAATTTCTAGTTGATAGAACGGCAGTTACAAGGGGCAGGGGAATTTCCAGTGCTCTCAAACTCATAATTGACCACTTACACCATCTACTAGTAAGGCCAGTCTTGGATCCAAGAATATATTGAAAGATGGCGATGATTTCACCAGCAAGCACTGGCAAACTCTGGAATGGTCTCGTTGTCAGAATTAAAAGCAGAGATTCTAATTTGCTTCATGGGTTTGTGGGTCGTCCTGGTTGGAACTTTTCCTGGAGATCCTTTAGTCTTTTACTTGATGTCCTGTTTCTCTGGCAAGGCATGACATACATTTCCTTACTGCTTTCTGAAGCTCTGGAGCATCTGGAAAGGTTTCCTCTCCTTCTCATAAATTCCTTTGAAGGAGCTTAGTAGCAGTACCGGGGCACTTGTTTTCCTGCAGAGCAGATGGGGGTAGACGAGCAAAACGAACTTTCCCGTGTTTTTCAGTGAGAGTCAAGTCTTTCCATCCTACTTACTCCTTGCACTTTAAGCCATTGTTTCTCATGAGATTTTTATGATATCAGAAGCAAGGCACAAAACCAAAATTTGTTATGCATGAAGAATAGATACTACAGGATTACTCCTAACTTTGAGAATCACCAAGGTGTTTTTCTATGAGATAATGTGGGTAGTAGTCTCCTGCCTATGTAACGCCTTTGCGTCATCTTCTCTATCTAGACAAATAGCCACCTTCCCTGCTAAGCTCCGCAACCCAGAATGATCACCTTCTAACATCCCTTCTTCCCACTATCAGTTACCTACCACCTAGTCATGTACTAGTTTGTGTGAAGTTTGTGTTGTTACAGTTTTTACCATTTTACATTGTATTGGATGCGCATTGTAACTTCATGACATTTCTGCAGGGTTTTATTCTTCTGGTCAAACTGAAAGTTTGACAACTGTGATGTTTCAGTTCCCTAAGCCTTGGCTCTAAGCCTTGGACCAGTCACATATACACGTATAGGTTCCTGAGTAATTTCTTTAGCATCCCTAACATTCTTTATCATTAATGTTAAAAAAGCAAAACACAGTTGCTGAAAGGGAGGGTATGGGATGAACCCAGCACACCAGCACTGAAGACATGCCTACAAGTACCCATTGTGGACATGATTCATGGTTGGATTATAACATGGCCCCATGATAGCCATCATTTGGTGACCTGAAATGGAATAACTGCAAACAGTAGCATAGAAAGAAACACTTTAAGCACACCTGGAGCACACTTTAAGGACACCATACACCATCAACTGTATGGTGATCGATGGAAACTACATTTCTGGTGGTGAGCACGCTGTAGTGTATACCGAGGTAGAAATACAATGTTGTACGTGTGAAATTTATATAATGTTATAAACCAACATTATCTCAATAAAAACAAGATGAAAACAAGCTCATAAAGAAAACCCAAATAAATAACTTATACTTGATCAAATCCTATCAAATTTACGTGTGTACAACGTGTAAATAAAAGTCAGTTATGCATTATTGTTTAACCCCACATATAAATGCAAAGTCATTAGTGTAATAAGGAAAATAGTGTATTTATATATCATCTGTTACCCATTGTCTGTGGAGGATAAGAAATCTATATTGCCCTCTATCATTCTCAATTCACTATTTGGTCACTTAAATATATTCATAAGAGATTCTTATAATATACAATGCAAGGCAGGAAACTGGTATTCATTTCACATCAAGAATAGTGTTAGGCACTATGTTATATGATTTCAACGTTCATTTCATTTTTGCAAGCATGGCCTGAGAATGGATATTGTTACCTCTATTGTTTTCAGAAGAGAAAAAAAAGCAAAACTCAGTGAGGTTAAATAGTTTATCTATAGCTATGCTTGGGGAGTGCCAGGACCAGGGTTCAATGCCATGTCTGTAAACTCCAGAATCCATTACTTCCCATTACTCCAACAAAAGCACTGGAGAAATCACAAATGTTTACACGCCAGACTTAACAAAGACATTTTTGAGGTGCAAAATATTTTTTAATAGAAGCAATAATCTTCAATTAAAGAAAGAAATTGATGTGTCGATAATAGATTAATTTTCCAAGACCTGATGGCCATTAACTGGTTTAGTATTTATACCCTCTTCTTCCCTAACCCCCCACCTTTGCCCCACTCAGGCTGTAGGAACCTCCCCGACTTTCTATTTGTGTTTCTCCCACTGAAACCCTTATTAACGCTGGGC
Organism: Kogia breviceps; assembly: GCF_026419965.1. NCBI lineage: Eukaryota > Metazoa > Chordata > Mammalia > Artiodactyla > Physeteridae > Kogia > Kogia breviceps. The sequence goes on from NC_081319.1 coordinate 92,371,081, forward strand.
CTGCTTCCCCCATGCCTTGTGGATTGGCTCTTTAACACAGAGCAGATTTCTTCTCTGAAGAAACTGAACAGGAGAGGTTCAGACTCAGAGAAACCAGGCGTTATCATGGGTGAGGGTGAGGCAATGGATTGGAAGAAGGGTTTTTTTTTTTTTTTTTTTTTTTTGCGGTACACGGGCGTCTCACTGTTGTGGCCTCTCCCGTTGCGGAGCACAGGCTCCGGACGCACAGGCTCAGCGGCCATGGCTCACGGGCCCAGCCGCTCCGCGGCATGTGGGATCTTCCCGGACCGGGGCACGAACCCGTGTCCCCTGCATCGGCAGGCGGATTCTCAACCACTGCGCCACCAGGGAAGCCCGGAAGAAGGGTTTTGAGTGGAAGCGTGCCTAACGATGCCTAGCACTCAGGGCTAGCTTCTCAGACACAGTACTCAGGAGGGTCCAGTGCTTGACTAACAGTCTGCTGCCGCCATCTTGAAGTTCTTAATAATTTTATCTTTGAACTTGTGTTGTTGTATTTTTTTTTTTTTTTTGCGGTACGCGGGCCTCTCACCGTTGTGGCCCCTCCCATTGCGGAGCACAGGCTCCGGACGCGCATGCTCAGCGGCCACGGCTCACGTGCCCAGCCGCTCCGCGGCACGCGGGATCTTCCCGGACCGGAGCACGAACCCGCGTCCCCTGCATCGGCAGGCGGACTCTCAACCGCTGCTCCACCAGGGAAGCCATGAACCTGTGTTTTGTAAGTGAAGTTCGTGGGATGGTGGAGCATGATTATGAGCAGAGGAAAGAGGTGCAATGTGCATGTCCATGGTTCTTCACTGCGCCATTCGAGAAGAGTGTTTGCAACGTCCCATGAGCACAGAATTCCAATGGATCCAGATGTATGGTAGTTGAGCAAGACTCAAAATGAATTCGAGGTAAGTGTGTTAGTCTATAAGAGAGGACATTGAGGCACTGACAGACCCCAAGGGACCACGCTTTCTGTTTAAATCAGAACTAGGGCAATTGCATTCTAAGAAACATGGCCACCAAGGATCCCTACCCCACCCTTTCTTATTCTTGTTGCTTTCCTGTATTAGCCAAACCACCTACAATGAAGATAAGAAGGAAAGGAAAAGATAGGGCAAGCCATAGTTCCTTTTCTTTCCAGCTCTAACTTACTCAGCAGTAAGGTCATGGTAGTGAATGTTGGTAGAACCTATCAAGAAGTGAAATGGGGATTCCCTGGTGGCACAGTGGTTGGGGTTCCGCCTGCCAATGCAGGGGACACGGTTTTGTGCTCCAGTCTGGGAAGATCCCACATGCCGCGGAGCAGCTGGGTCCGTGGGCCATGGCCACTGGGCCTGTGCATCCGGAGCCTGTGCTCTGCAACGGGAGAGGCCACAGCAATGAGAGGCCCGCGTACCACAAAAAAAAAAAAAAAAAAAAAAAAAAAAAAGCGAAATGAAAACAACTGTATGTGTGTGTCCAGCCATTGTTTTGGTAAGAATGAAATATACATGCAAGTACATGCTATGCAACAAAAAGTATGTAATTTTAGTGATTGTGCCTGAGTTAAATGTTTGTATAATTGCATTTAAAATTGGCATTGCACAATATAAAGATGAACAGTAAAATTCATGCTAATAATGTAAAATTTTAGGTTTTTTTACTTAGAACAACTTTAAGTAGCAACTAAAAAACACCATGACCAATTGAGAGAGAGACTGCAGAAGAGAGGGAAAAGCTTTCTGTTTTACTAACTTTAATGGAATATTTCCTGCTTTTGGAACAAAGGGCCCACGTTTTCATTTTGCACTGGGCTGTGTAGTTCATGTAGTTGGCCCTGGCAGAATGCGTGCCTCTCCCTGAGGGTCAGCAGTCAGGATTTTACCCTGATGATGGAGACTGGTGGATTCTACTCTGGAAGAAAAGAACTTCCATGAACTTAGGAGTTTACCAATATGCAGTGAACCTTCGCCCCATTCACTCTAAAGAGAAACCTACGAGGGTGTGGGCCCTCCCATGTGCACTGGATTTCCCATCGGTTTCTGGCCTCACTCTATGAACAGATAGTCAAGGACCTGCAAACATCATCACAAAATTTTCAGCCCTTTCATCATCTTCTCTGACTTAGAAGATGCCCTCCTTCCCAATTCACCACAGGTGTAGATCTAAGTAATTACAAATAGCAGATGCAATTTTAGTAATTGCATTTCTTGTCTGAAAGTGGTCTTCATAGAAAGTATAACGTTAGGTGAGCTTCAAGAGTCGGTTTGCATCAAGAACAAAACTCTTGCAGATAGCTGGTGAGCTGTGATCAAGTGAAAAAGTCAGTCTAAACGCTACATTTAATGCAGTTGATGAAGTCATTAATACCAGTTTTTGAAGAAATATGTTCATGCTGGGCATAGAGGAAAAGGATTTAAACAGGTGGCTGAGATATTTGGGGAAAAGCCCAATTGATTTTTAAATTGCAATTCAGAGTGAAGAACAGAATGTTGATACTAGCAGTGTCTGGCAGGCAGCTCAGTGGAATATTAGGTTTTGCTAGAATCAGGCTTCATACTAACCTGACGAGGCTCATTTCTGAAATTGGAAATCTGACAGAGCTATGGGAAGTGGTGTGTGCATGGTTATATCCTGAAGCTGGCCAAAAAATAGTTCTTGACCATCCACTGTCCTTGGCTGTCTGCAGGTGATTTGGGGGTGCGGTGTGGGGGGGGTGGTATATGGGAAGAAAAGCAGGAAGATTTATGATCAGTTTAAGAGAAATGAGATGTATTCCTTACCTTTAAATAAGTTAAACAGAAACTTTCTGGGGAGAGGGGCATCTTCTAAGTCAAGTGATCCAGTTGGCTCTTCTGGCTCTTGAATCTTATCTCCGTTGTACCCACTGCTCTGATTCTATTCTGTGGGTCTATACAGAAAAATGTAACCCTCTTCCCCGTGACAGCCCTTCCCACTTTAGAAGGCAGCTACAGTGTGTTTTGTAAACATCTCTTTTGAGGATCAGATAGCCCTCTTTCCTTCAAGCTTTCCTCATCGCAAAATTTTCAGCCCTTTCATCATCCTGCTACTACTGTTCTCTGACTTTGTTCACTTATCAGAAATTTATTGTGCACTAACTATAGGCCAGGCATGCTTAGAGCTAAAGTACCAACATAAATAAAATATAGTTCCTTCCATGAACGAGTTCTGGGGCTAGTGGATGAGGCAAATGAAAGAACTGTTTGCTGTGATAAGTGCTACAGTACAGATATGCATGGAAGATATTATGGGAGAATAATTTGCTTTTTTGTGCAGAAGCAAGTAATATGTTTCAGGAAGGGTTTGATTGATACAGAGCAGAGAGGGCCTCTGGTATCTTAGAATTTTAAAAATCTCATCCATAACTCTATTTATGGGCTCCTTTTCATACCCAATGTAATTTATTTATGACTTCTTTTTTGATCTCTTTTTCTTTACTATACTCATCAACAATTATCTATTTTATTGGCTTTTTTTGGTTTACATCTGCCTTTATTATCAATTTTTTCTACTTTTAAAAAGTGAGTTTTCTATTGTTTCTAGCTTTTTGAGTTCATTAATTTTCAGCTTTCTTGATCTCTAGTACATTCTTTTAGGTCAACACATTTCCTTTGGGTACTGCTTTGGCCACACATCATGGGTTTTGGTGTAGGAGGTTGCTTTGCGGTTGCTCAGTTATGACCAACTTGTAAAGTTAGGTTTATCTAACCCCAGATACTCCCAATGACTGTCTTCAGATCCTGTCGTGCAAAAAGCCCTGCACAGAGTCTGAGGTCCCTGCTAAGAGGAACTTGGAATGATCACCCCTGCAGAGGGTCACTCCCCTTGCAGCACCCCTGTGCCCTCCACAGCCGTTTTGAAAGAACAGCAAAATCCCCCCTGATTAGGGCGGACAATGAGGGGAGCTGGCAAATGGGCGTGTTTTTCTTAACTGTGTTGCCAACATGAGGAAATGAGTTCTGGAGAAAGATCCCTTGCCAGAACAACTAGTTAAAACAGGAGGATGATTGCGTCTAGATCTCATCAGAGTATGATGTGGCGCGGCTGGGGGCTGGGTGTGTGTTAATCCACTCTCCTACTCAGTGAGAGCAGGAGGGTTCAGTGTGAGCACAGGTGAGCCTCATAAAGCTTTGTTTCCCGTAGATGCCTGCTGGGCTGGCGGTTAAGAAAACGTTGTAGCCCATTTGTTAATCCATTCCCCTTCCTTCTTAAAATAGCCTTTTCTTATCAACCTTCCTTCAGGACACAGTGGTTTCATGCTCTCCTCATCCTCTTCCCTATACAAATTTGCCCTTAAGGAAAGATCTGGAAAATCCAAGGTGTAAATAATCGATAACTTAATATACTGCCTTACCGAGACTGACATTCATTTTAAAGGGACACAAAACCTTAAGTTAGAGGAAATCAGTGTGTATTTGTAGACTTTTCATCATCAGTGGAATAAGGGGCGACTTGGAGGCAGTCGGAGATGCAGACCCTCCTGAGGATGGGGGCTTGGCTAGTGCCTGAAATGAGCGAAGAGGACTGGGTGTATGTAAAGCAGTGGTTCTCAACCAGGGAATAGTCACCCCCCCCAGGGGACATTTGGTAATGTCTGGGGACATTTTTGATTGTCCTAACTGGGGTGAAGGTTACCACTGGCATCTAGTGCGTAGAGGCTGGGGATGCTGGGCAGTCCCCCACTTCTAGGAATTATCTGACCCCAAATGCCAGGAGTTCCAGAGTCGAGGAACCTTGGTGTAGACTGACATAGATTTGATAGTGACACTGGCCCCCATGTTGGAGAGACAGCAGGAGAGCTTCAGTGTGCCCGTTGGAGACCAACCACCTTCCCTGAGTAAAGGAATTTCACCTACTTAGCCATCAAGAGTACTGTCCTACGACCCAGTACAGAATGATCTGACTTCTTCGGAGAATTCTGAAATCCAGATTTTTACATGAACATTTAAAAATACCAACAATGAATCCAAATAAACAAAGTTGAGAGAGCCACAAAAAAGACGACCATGAGCTGTACTTGGCTTCTGGGTGGATACCTACAAGCTCTGACCTAGACAGTTTGGTCCCAGGAAGTATAGTGCGGGTTGTAAATCCAGGGCTTCAAGGTACCAGGGAAAGGTTCTGGCCATCAGTCCTTCTGTCTGCAAAGACCACGACTGTCCTACTGAGGCAGGAGCCAAGGAGAGGTCTGTTTCAGCTCTGTGAGAAAAAAAAAAAAAAAAAAAAGTATTGTGCTCTTAAATTGCTCTAGTGCTATTTAACATAGTTTTCCAAAGCAATTTTACCTTTTCCTCTTGTAAAGGTCTCTTGGGCTCAATATGTACATTTCAGACTTCTACTAATTCAAATATCTAATTGACAGAGTTGTGGAAAGGATTAAATAAGATAATATATAAGAAAGTTCATAGTGTAGGGTTGTCTGACACTAAAAGAAATGTTAGCTGACCCTAAATACAAAGATAATTCTTCACTATTTGAATGGGACTATAGATACATTTTTTAACTGGATAGAATTAGTGACCAGCTCCTGGGATAATGAGCTGAGTTCATCCGCTTGAATTTGGAGGGCAAACACATGTTCTTTGTGTCTGGGAGGGATGCTTGAGATTTCCTTTGTCACCCCCTGCTTTGGGGAAAAGCAAATTTGGCATGGCCTTTGAATGACTGCCTCCCCCCCACTTTTTTTTTTTTTTTTTTTTTTAAGTATGGCAGCTTTGTAAATTTGCCCTTTTATAAACAAGAACCATCTTCATACCTGCTGAAACCAAATTCTCATCCAGAGGCTAGGAAATGAACGAAGGGGTCAGTAATACCAGCTGCACGTAGACAGCTCAGCCCACGCAGGTACACAGGCATGGCTGCACCAACAGGGGAGGGAGGCCCTTTGTAAAGAACCCCTTTTATTGTGACTCTTTCACCTCCCCCAACCCAGCCTGAGCCATGAGAAGAAGAGTGTTGTCAATGAGACAGGCCAATTTTACCCATCTTACACAATCGTGCATTACAGACTTTCCAAGAAGACGCCATTCAGGGTGAATCACCAAATTCAGGATGAAAAGGTTTTGATTTGCAAAAGCACTCAAGCATTTCTCTTTAGAGCTGGAGATGGCAGGGAAGGAACCGACGTGCGCGCAGCTGCTTCACCTTTGGGCCAGGTGCACTGGCAAGCACTCCTTGGTGGAGCAGGGCGAATGCACCCAGCATTCACAGGCGCCTTTGTCACACGCTGGGCGCGGGGGGCCATGAATGCCTTATTTAAGGCAGAAAAGAATGAGAAGGTGCTGGTGACTGTGGTGTGTTGAAACATGTGGAACTGAGTCAAAGCATGAACTGCGGGTTAACGTCAACTGAAATTAATGTTTAAATTTTCAGGTTCTCAATTCGATTTCATCAACACAGGTAAGAGGTGATGAGAAAGAATGCTAGATTGAGGATTGTATCATTTTTGGATGATTTCAGCTACTGATGACAGAAAATGTATCTCAAGTGACTTAAACCCTTATTACTCATAGCTTGGGCTCAGGACCACCAGGATCACCATCACCATCACCTGGGGGCTCGATGGAATTGCAGAATCCACAGCCCCAACCCAGACCTGAATCAGAATCTGCGCTTTTACAGGACACACAGGTTATTTGTAGGCACATTATGGTTGGAGGAGCTCAGCCTTTAACAAGAACTCTGTTTGTTTTTTTTTTGAATCTCAGAGACCAAGTCGACTAGAGGTAGGCGGTCCCAGGGTTGGTTAATTCAGCAACTCAACAATGTCGAGAGGGCCTGGGTGTTCTTTATTTTTCTGCTCTGCTCTGCTAAGTGTGTTTACTTTTATACTCCGATTTATCTTCCTGTGGTCACAGATGGCTGCAGAAGGTCCAGGCATCACCTTGAGCAGCTGAGTGAAGGGGTAGGAAAAAGGAAGCTTCCTCTTACCTATGCCTTTATTTATTTATTTATTTTTTTATTTTATTTTTATTTTATTTTATTTTTGGTGATACGCGGGCCTCTCACTGTTGTGGCCTCTCCCATTGCGAAGCACAGGCTCCGGACGCGCAGGCAACAGCCACGGCTCACGGGCCCAGCCGCTCCGCGGCACGTGGGATCCTCCCGGACCAGGACACGAACCCGTGTCCCCTGCATCGGCAGGCGGACTCCCAACCACTGCGCCACCAGGGAAGCCCTTACCTGTGCCTTTTTAACAGCAAAGAAACAGTTTCCAGAAGCCACTTAGTAGATTTCCTTTCACCTTATACCTCTCATATCTGATTGTCCAGAATCGCAATCACTTGCCCATTGCTAAACCAATAACTGGCAAAAGGATTAGAATAATGACGATTGGCTAAGACCAATGAACATTTAACCTCTGGGACCAGGTAGGAGCCTGGTCTTCTTTGACTGCACATGGTGATTAATACATGAACAAAATGGGTTTCTGTAACTTGGAAGAAATAAGAGTGGGTAGGAGAGACAGCAGGTGGGAAAAGCAACAGTGTGTGCTGCAAGAAGTTTTTAAAGGCTGCTCACATATATTTTGGGACATTAGGAATTTCCCCATGAGTGTTTGTTTGAGAGATAAAAATGAACCCTCCTTGAGGGGTCCCTCTATGACTGAGCCAAGAGATGCTGCCCGAGTGACAGCAGTATAGCCTTGGATAGTTGGTGCTACAGAAAGTTCTTAATAATAGAATAATGCAATTAGAAGTTTTAAAACTAGACAGCTAGAAGGGACGTTTTAGATTACTTAGTGTAATGCCTGTACACTATAAATGAACACAAAGTCTAAATGATCTGTACATTGATCAGTTATGTGCTACCATCTTTATGGAGGTAGTTCATTCTTTCAATCTGACATCTGGACTTTAAAGAAGTATATAATTTTACCTTTCTGGGGAACATGAATGATTATGTAGAATGAATCACGAAGAGGCCGTTTTAAGAGCAGCTAAGAGAAATAGGATTCAGGTAAGCAGGTTGGAGGATCCCAGATGCCATGAAACCATGAGACCCCAAAGAGCAGGGTCTGTCTGATGCAATCTGTAGGCACTTGGCAGGTGTTTGTAGAACAATTATCAGTGGGTAAATGAATTAAATGTAATTGTATCTTTCTCCAAAGAAAATTTTCATGTGGCCTACCTTCACCATTAGCATTCTTATTTGCTAAACATTGTTTTTACTGGTTTGTTCTGAATAAGTGGATTAGAACCAATGGACTTCTGGGCATCCAGGATACTTTCTCTTTCATACTCTTATTTCTGAGGGTCTGAAAGAGAAATGCAAATACAACATTAGGCTCCATTAATAAATGAGATGAGAAAGCTGAAGTTGCTAGAAGTTAATTAGCCTAAGGACAGCCACTTACCTGTGGAGTTGGGATTTGAACTCAAGACCATCTGACTGAGCCTTTAACACCATGACAGTAGTTAATCTATCTGAGCATTGATTATATGCTAGGCATTGTTCTCATGTGTTATCCATGTAATCCTTGCAAAAAGCCAATGAGGTGGGAAATGTTTATTATTCCACTTTACAGGTAAGGAAACTGAAGCTTAGAGAGGCTGAGTAAACTACCTGTATCTACACAGCTATCCCTGTTAACCCTGGACATGAACTTATGTCTGTCTGACCCTAGAGCTCCATGCCCCACTGTCATGTTATTGCTTACAGATGGTGGAGCCCAATATTGTATCCTATGTCGCTCAAGAGCGCAGAATTCAGACTTAGAAAACCTTTTAAGAATTGGTCTGGGCTTCCCCGGTGGCGCAGTGGTTGAGAGTCCACCTGCGGATGCAGGGGACACGGGTTCGTGCCCCGGTCCGGAAAGATCCCACATGCCGCGGAGCGGCTGGGCCCGTGAGCCATGGCCGCTGAGCCTGTGCGTCCGGAGCCTGTGCTCCGCAAAGGGAGAGGCCACAGCAGTGAGAGGCCCGCGTACCACCAAAAAAAAAAAAAAGAATTGGTCTGTGCCCACAATAGACTTGCCTGCCTCCGCTACACATGAGCTGGTGAAAGGTAACGATCGTTGTCTAGGAGGCATAGCTGAATTTACTACATGTAATTAGAGGTAGGATTGGGTTATTTCTAAAGTCTTTTTCAAGAATGGGGTTCTATAAATAGTCTAAACCTTTTTTTTTGGCACTTCTATTTTCAGTCCTGGGCCATTCACTTAATCAGAAGTGTATACTTTGCAAGGGAAAGAAATAGGTAGAAAAAGGAGACTCTTATTTTCATCTTCTTGTCCTTTGCTCTCCCACATGCCTACCCCATCTCTAGCTCTTACGCTCAAACCCCTACACATGCAAATTTACTGTAGATGACATTCTTTTCCGCATCTGGTAAAGCAGTTTCCACACTTTCCCTCTTAAATAAGAGTTGAACAGTGTTTAGATGTATTTACCATCCCTCTCCCGAACACCGACGTCTGATTATCTAAAAGCACGTGTCTTAAAGTTGTGAGCAAGTAGTCAAAGCTTCTGTCAATGCAAAGCTTAGATGACACTTCAATGCAGAAAGTATTTGCTTAATCTCTGTGAGGTTAAGATGGTAGTCAGTGGAATCTCTGATTGGTTTTGAGAAATGGATGCAAATTTAATGTTTGCTCAGACAAACATTTTCAAAGGTGTCAATCTAGTTTGGCTCCATTCTGGGGAATGATGCTTCAGTAACTTGAAACCTTACTAAGTGAAATCATCCTGTCTTTGAAACAGTGGGCTTGAGCTCAGAGGGCAAGCTTATCAGGCTAATACTAGGCACTTTCTTTTTTCCTCTCTCTGTCTCTCTTCCCTTTTGCTTTGTCCTGCACTCTCCTTCCTTCCGTTGTCTATCTTTTCACTTTGAAATCCCTTGATTTCAAAAATGCCTCTGTAGCTGTTACTTTTGCATGTATCTGATTTTATGGGTTTGTAGAGCTCCTGAAGTTAAATTAATTTTAAATGGATTTTAATTACTAATGCTTTGGGCCATTGCCTTTAGCAAAGTCAACAAACCAATCAGGGTTACCTTAGTTTGTCTCTTTGAGGAATGTGTTCACCCGTTTGGGTGAATACTTACTAAACAGAGCAGTTTCCTAACTAGAAACATAAATAAAATAAAGCTACTGCTATGTTTGAAAGTCTGAATTTATTTTTCAAAAACAGCCACCTTTGATTTAAAAAATAGGATTTTAAATGAGCACAAAGAGATTTCTGTTTGTCAATAATACCTCATTATTTTTCAAAGGTGGAGGGGGTTTTAGTCGTAATATCATGCTATGTAAATGCTGAAGCAGAGGCTAAATTATGACCTGAAGGTTTGAATTCTGTTCTTAGCCCCACACAGAGTGCTTTGTATGTAACAGTAGAGAAACTGGGTTCCTTCTCAATACAGTGTCCCCTTGTAAATTAAGGGTAATCAACTCCTAGTTGAAAAGTGAAGGGATAATGAGATAATGTTCAAAATGGCTTTTAAGTGTCTACCTATAGAGGTTGAAGGTGGAAAAAGAACGTTGTGATGTCTGTGAATACCCGCTCCCGGGAGGGAGGGCTACTCACAGTTGCTCCCAGTGGAATGTTCTGTTCAATCAGGGGCCGCCCCTTGAGTGGTTTGATAAATAATAAGCTTAGATTGACTACAGATAAAAATGGGAAAGGTTGATTAAGTCATTTAGTTCCTTGACAATTTTGCAAACCAAGCAATTTCCGTAAGGGTCAGACTTAGACTGTGTAGTACACCGTCCAATCAAACCACCGAGGTTCTGGGCTCCACCTACCGCACCTTCCCCCAGAAAAGATCGCAAGAGTTCTACTATTTTCTCTGAAAATTAATATCAAATTTCCTTCATCTAAATGTATGCTACTATTATTAATGATTCCCAAGTGGTCTCTAATACCTCTTTTATCCTTCTTAGTTGAAAACATGCTAAAATACACCCAGGTAATAGAAACACCCCTGGTTGTCAGCTGGTTAATTCATTAATCAGTTAAATTCATTGTGTAGCTTGACAGATATATGAATCTTTCTAAGCAGAATATTAAAACTCTATCTTAATGTCCAAATACGTGAATATAGAAGATGATTAGAAAGGAAACAGTGATTTAAATAAAAACTCCAAATATAAACTTCCTGGGACAAGTTCAGGAAGAGAAAAGGAATTTTTTTCCCTCGAGTTTCTCTCTAGAATTGACTTCCCACTCCTATTTAAAGCAGCCCCCAATAATCCTATTTAAATCACACAGTGTATCTAAATGTGCAAAGAAATAAATAGACAAGCAATTATTTATTAATAGCAACAATGTATTATGAGTGTCTAATGTTTTACAGTTTCCAGAGTGTTTAAACTCGCTCTTTTTAGTAATATCTGCTTATTTGCATCCAGGTTTAAAAAATGATCTATGTAATTGTTTCACCTTTATAATAGGACTCATCTTTCATTCATGTAATACTTGTTTGATTCGTGTGTATTTGAAAATTTAAAAAGTAGATGACGTTGAAGGGCACCCATGAAGTTCAGATTCCAGGGTTTTGCATAAACACTGCCATAGGCACGCACATGGACATGTACACACACGTACATCCACTCTGCTTCTTTATCTTTGTCTTGGCTGGTATTCCTGGTCAGAAATTACTTTTCTTTCAAATCCCCCTTGATGACTCAGATTATATGTGATTGCTTTCAATGGTTGCCCACCATTAAGGAGTTTTCTTTTTCTTTCTTTTTTAAAAAAAATATTTATTCATTTGACTGTGCCGGGTCCTCCTTGCAGCATGTGGGATCTTTTGCCGCGGCAGTCGTGGCGGCATGCAAGCTCTTCGTTGCGGCACACGGGCTTCTCTCTAGTTGTGGCGTGAGGGCTCCAGAGCGCATGGGCTCTGTAGTTTGTGGCATGCGGGCCCTCTCGTTGAGACCTGCGGGCTCAGTAGTTGTGGCACGCAGGCTTAGTTGCCCCGCGGCATGTGGGATCTTAATTCTGTAACCAGGGATCTAACCCGCGTCCCCTGCATTGGAAGGAGGATCCTTTACCACTGGACCACCAGGGAAGTCCCAAGGAATTTTCTTTAAAGGCCAAGAGGCTGGATAGAAAAAAAAAAAATCAGAGAAAGAAAAAAAAAAAAACAACTTTGAAGAAAACATACTTTTCTCCGCTATGTATAATTTAAGCTCCATGTGAATTCTCAGTACTTTGGAATAGATTTTGGAGTAAATTTTCTTGTTCTGATTCACCTTAAATATAGATCACTATTTGAAAAAATAATAAGTGATAACTTATTTTTTCAAGTAAATGGGGACAGAGGAATTGACCATAGGGAACCTCGAAAAACAAACAGGGGAGGGGCTTCCCTGGTGGCTCAGTGGTTGAGAATCTGCCGGCTAATGCAGGGGACATGGGTTCGAGCCCTGGTCTGGGAGGATCCCACATGCCACGGAGCAACTAGGCCTATGAGCCACAACTACTGAGCCTGCGCGTCTGGAGCCTGTGCTCCGCAGCAAGAGAGGCCGCGATACTGAGGGGCCCGTGCACCGCAATGAAGAGTGGCCCCCACTCGCCGGCCCCGGCTCGCCACAACTAGAGAAAGCCCTTGCACAGAAACAAAGACCCAAGACAACAAAAATAAATAAATTAATTAATAAACTCCTACCCGCAACATCTTAAAAAAAAAAAGCAGGGGAGAGGGGAATTTGCAGGGTGAAATGAAAGTGTTTGATAGGAACAAAAACATAAGCTTGTGATGACTAAATCACAGAACTTGAGTGATGAAGGGAACCTCAGCTCATCTTCAATTTCTTTGTCTCTGCGTCTCGGGTAGTTATATGCACATAAAGGAGCCTCCAATGAAAATGTCTTCACAGTCATATTTTATCACTGTTGTGCCCCTCCATCCCCTCATTCCAGCCACACAGGCCTTTCTTTACTCCCCCAAACATCCAAGCTCCCCCCCCTGTCTCAAGGCCTTCGCAGATGTTCTACTTTGTTGCAAAAGTCCCCAGAAACGGCATTGATCTAGAACATGTTTGGTCTGCCGGGACAACCCATGATACAGCTGGTCCTACAGGTGTGGAGTGTGACACACAGCATCCTAGCAGGGTCACCCCAGTGGGACACTGGAACACGCTGTCAAGGAGAGTGCAGGGCAAAGCGAGGGCATATGCCACTCAGGAGCGAATCTCAGCAACAGCCAAGCATCTAGAGGAGGCATCAAAGGAGGAAGAGGAGTGCTCAGGGAAACGGGATGTATCAGCTTAGGGCAATGTCTTGGGAGACAAAGAAAGAGATGTTTGAAGAAAAGAGATACAACCAGTGTTGGACATGGTACTAAGCACAGGGCTGGAAGGTAGAAAAACACTTCATGGCGCTATTCATTCATCCATTCTTTTGTGCAGCCATTCATCTACAGATGTGCACGTGTAGCCAAGTGCTGGGTACTCATCACAAAGAAGTAAACAAAACAAACACGGTCCCTGCTCCAACCTAAAGCTTATATTCTGGGGGAAGAGGGAGTGCGGTGAGGAGAGACAAGAAACAAATTCGAAATAAATATATAGTATAATATCAGGTGGCAGTAAACGCTGTGGATAAAGCAAAGCAAATTAAGGAGATAGAAAGATCAGATGGTACTACTCTGGGTAGGGCAGGCAGGGAAACCGCTCTTTTGGGAGGATATTTCAGTGTAGAATAGAATGAAGTGAGGCATGAGATGCTCTGCTACTGAAGACTTGAAGAGGCTGGCATGGACGGTACCAAGGGACGAGAGAGTTATAAGGAGAAAATTGTCAACAATTCAGACGCATTGAGGTGTCAAAGTAGAGGAGAGGAAAGTGTTCATTGGATTGTTGGGTTTGACCATTAAGGAGGTTAGTGATCCTGAAGAGAACAGTGGCAGTGACTTGTTTGGGAGACAAAATGCAGATGATTATGGAGTAAGAGGGTAATAGGAAATGGATAGAGGGGAGACATTTTGAAAACGTTTAGCAATGAAAGAGAGTGGTTAGGGGAGTAGCTAGATACAAAATGATATAAAACTAGTTTTTCGTGGTTTTTTTCCCCTCTAGACCAGGGTTTCTCAACCTTGGCACCATGGACATTTGGGGCAGACGATTCTTTGTTTTGGGAGCTGGTGAGGGGACTGCCCTATGCATTGTAGGATGTTTAGTTACATCCCTGGCCTTTACCTACTAGATGACAGTATCACCCCCTCCACCCAGTTTTGACAACCAGAATTATCTCTAGACATTGCTAAATGTCCCCTGGTTAAGTCACCCCCACTTGAGAACAAATGCTCTAGACCAAGATGACCTGTGTTGTTTGAAATGATGGAGAAGGGGCCCCTGGAGAGGGAGAGAGAGAAGAGATTGAAAACAAAGGGTCTTAATGTGAGGAGCCACGGTCAGGAAGTTCAGCTCGTCTCCGCTGCAGAAAAAGCAGAAGTATAGGGACTATAGTCAGTGCTGTGTTTTATGAGTTTAGGAACAAATGCTGTTACTCCAAATTAAGAAGGGAGCATTCAAGCTGAAAATCAGAAAAGAAAAAATATATTTGTTGTAACAGTTTGGAAACCAGCATGCAAACTTTCAAGGAAAAGCAGTATTATTTAAAAAGAGACACCATCAGTTAGTTATCCTTTTACGTTTTAGTAGGATTAAGACAAACGAGCACACAGTTTGAGTTGGAGAGTAGATCATGTGATTCACAACTTGCCCCTTAGCCTGGGAAGTCCTTAACTTGGGATTGAAGACAGATGTTTCTGATGTGACTCATGTATTTTTACCACTTTCTCATGGGCACAGACCGAGTTTATTCCTTTCTGTGTCCTGGTGATGTCAGTGTCTTGTTTACACAGGATGAGCCAGCCTAAGTCAAAACTAGCCCTAAGTCATGTGGTGTATGGTAAAAATACAGAGGCGAGTTTCTCTTTAGACAGATTATAGTTGCAGGCTCTAGGGGAATAGACTCGATTTCTGGGTTGAATACATGAACTTTAGATATTTGGGAATGTTCTAGAATAACGGAATTTCAGAGTAGAGAAAGATTGTCACAGTTACCGCCACAGACATTTTACGATTTCTCAAGATGGTCTTCCAAGTATTGCACATTAAAAATACACAAAAGTTGCCTCCTAGGGACAGAACAAATGTGAATATACTACTTGGCAATTAAGTCTTTTCCCCCCTAAGTTAAAATCAA
The DNA here is from genome assembly GCF_026419965.1 of Kogia breviceps. Taxonomy (NCBI): domain Eukaryota; kingdom Metazoa; phylum Chordata; class Mammalia; order Artiodactyla; family Physeteridae; genus Kogia; species Kogia breviceps. The sequence goes on from NC_081319.1 coordinate 92,386,239, forward strand.
ATGTTCATCTCTACCTGAAGAGACAACTGGCATTTATTGAAAACATACTGTATTAGAGAGAACTACTATAGTTATTTTATGATGTGACTTCCTTAAAGCCTCATGACAATTTAGTGAGCCAGGTATTATTCCCATGGGCAAGCACGAAAAACTAGCAATCATGCAGAAAATGCTACTGCAAAACCTAACAATATTAGGTACAGCTGTTTTATGTCCAGAGTTGATTTGGACATTCCTCCCCCACTGATTTTTACCTGCCTGATGAGATCTCAACTTCTTTTTAACAGCAAATACACAAATTGAACTACTTTGGAACTGATATTCAGCAACTGATTTCATCCAGCCAGACTCTGGTCAGTAGAGTTGAGTTAGCAGACATGATTTCGGTTCCTCATGTCCTGCCTAACAGAGCACCCTTCAGCCTCTCCTGGCAGACCTCTCTAGCAACACACTCTGGAAATGATCCCTTGAGGCTCCTATCAGATGTCATGAAGAGGTAAGTTTCTTTGAGATTTTAAATTGTGCACTTGGGTTTGGCCATTGGCCTCCATATGAGAAGGTAGTTACGATCTTTTAATTGAGTATAGTTTTTGTAAGCAAGCTTGTGTTGCAAGATTTGTTGGAATCTGTTACACGTAAAAGAAAAAAAAAACCCTCAGAAAATCATTAATTTCTAATAAGTAACTTATTTCAATTATAAGGACCCTTTCTGGTAGTTCTGGTCTAATCTGTATATTTTCTTAACTTTCATGGTAACTGTTACCATGTACTTGTTGTACTATATATATATATATATATATATATATATATATATATATATATATATATATCTTCTGCTCTTAATGTTTTGTTTGTTTGCTTGCTTCCTTTTCATTTGGCTCTTAAGAGCCCCGATAACCCACAGTAACTTGCAGACTCTATTTAGCCCTGGGGAAAAAAAGAGCATCTCTGATAAGCATCACTTCTCCCCAATATTATAAAGGGATACACTGAAGTGACTTTTTTTTAAAAAAGAAAGAAATCTGTGGATATAAGCTTCAGGATATTCAGTGTAAAAGCATCCCAGGAGTCTTGAATCCAGCATCTCACCCAATTGAACAAGGGATCTCTTCCCAATGTGCCTGCAGATGAAATGATTGGGAAGGCGCAGTTGGGTGGGCCGGTGGGGAAAGATAGATGAGTGGCCTGTGTGTATGTGAGGCAGTCAGCGAGAGAGGCAAATCCCTCCCCCTACTCCCATGGCTGTGTGAGCCACTCTTCCTCTGTACAGAGACAATTTGCTTTTCATGTAGTAATGAAGAACAATGTTAACAGACAAAGGAGCTTCTAGTTTATTATTGTGCTGTCTTTGACTAGAGCTCGATGCTGGGAAAAATGGTAATTCACAGTGTGAATGCTTCTTTTCCAGCCTTACGGGTTATGGCTGAGCATGTACATTGTATATTGCAGATGGTACAATGGAGAACACTGTGAGAACGAGGAAAGAATGAATTACAGCTCTTTTTTTCCCCTTGCTAGCCAAGAAACCAGGAATTTCTTCACAGTGATTTTTATTTATGTCAGTGTGTGTATGGGTATTCCTGAGCAATATACACCGCTGGATTCTGATAAGTGATTTTAGGTTTTAGTGTTTTTAAATTAATGTATAAAATCTACCAAGATGCTCTTAGAACACCTGTGTTCTCCTGCTTTTTCCCCCAGTAGACTGATACAAGGCACAGGTGGTGCCTCATTAACTTATTTCATGCAAATAAAAACATATTGCATGATTTCTTCTCCTTAACTATATAATCACTGCAACATGATCGCGCTGATTAATGCAACAAATTTTGGGAGGGGAGCATTCAGCATCTTTTGTCGGTTCTCTTATGCTGAAGGGATTTGCAGTCCTTGTGAATCTGATTTAAATGGAAAAGTAGTGGGAATGTGTCTTTCCTCTGTAAGAAATATGTGTTCCTCTAGTCTTTTCTGTATGTCATAGGACCCTCCGCGATATAAAATTGGAGATACAGAATTGGAAAAAAAATTTCCAAATTTCCCGTGGAGGTAGAGGAATTGGGAGCCCAGATGAAGAGCCATCTCAAATAAGCATGCTTAGGTGTCTTGATTCAGTGTTCAGATATTCTTATCGATGATTTCCAGAAAGTGACATTGATTTGCTTTGGAAACAATGATGGAAAAATAGAGAATGTGTACTGGAATGCTTTTAGAGTTCTAAAATCATACTGGAAAATGTCCGAGCATTCCAACCCAAGTATAAACAGTACCATGCTGTATTTATGGGGGATGGCAAGTCTGTTTTTAAAAGTCTTTTGCAATATTATTTCTGTTTTTAATTTATTGAATTAAAGCCAGATTTATTCATTAAGATAATACACTTCAAGGTTAACTGCCATTTGCTGTTCATTTAGGCAAGCTATTGTACAGTTATGTAAATTTCATGAACAGAGACACTACTTAAGTGTCTTAATTACAAGCAAAAAGTGTCATTTAAATATGAATTAAGTGAATAGTTGCCAGTATTTCCTGTTCCTGTATTTTCTATCTTCTTAAAATCTAAGGGCTACCCTATGATCTGTACCATGTCCTAAGACTCTTTTTCCTGTAAAAGAAACACACTCCTACCACTAAATATTATTTTTAAGGGTAGGAAAACATGCCCCAAATGCCATCATCTCATTGATAATGAATCAGAGAAATATCTAAATAAGAAGGTGACCATTTTTTCCAGTTGGTCCCTGACAGTCATTTTCACATTGTTACTGCAATTTAAAAAAAATTTATTCCATCTTATACTAGGGGGGATAATTTGCTACATGTGTCATTTGCTCAAATTCACCCTACATGTGAATTCGTGTTTTTTCAAATACCCTCTTTAAAATCTACCTATTTATAATGCATGCAAACATTCAGTTTTCCGACTCAAACAGTGGGATGCGCATACTTTTACTACCGCTTTAACTTTGTTGAAAGAAACCGTTATTTTAAACTGAGAACTGTCACAGCTATAGTTGTGGTTAGCGAAAGTGACCCATAACCTGATACTCTGCTGATTTCTGTGAAATAATTCCCTACGCATGTCGGACTTAACTGACAAATATTGTTGTCGTTTCTCGCTGTGTTTTTGGATAGTTCTTGTGTATAAAAAATGATCTAGAGACCAATCTGGCATTAATCACGACGCGGAAGGGAAGGAGTCACAATTAGTTAATGAAAACCACACCTCAGTTCTGTGCAGTCCGTTCTCAGCTCCTGTCCGGAGCCAGAAGGCTGCAGGCTGGGAAGATATTCGCAGCCGCCCCCGAAGGTAGCTCCTGCTGGCTCCCCCAGAAGTGAGAAGTTCACTATTCACTCAATGCTTGCATCATCCCTTCCAGCATGTTCCCACTGATACATTAAAGGAATTAATTGCTCATAATGATCTCACCATCTGTTGACAGAGGTTCATACCTACAGGCTGGTGGCATGCGGTGGTTCTATTCAGGGATCAATAGGCAATGCCGGGCAGACGCTTTCCCACATTGCCTGCCTGTGCGCGCTGAAAGGGGAGGAGAGCTCGGTGCCGGCCATCTGCTCCCTTGTCTTTCTGTGCGAGACCTTGATGCGGTCCAGCACAGCTCTGATCTGACTCCAGTCCGACTGGAATGTGGCTGATCTGAGAGCCTCTCAAAGCTGTGAAAGTGAGTCAAAAGGAGATGCCCATTGTCCGGCAGGGCTGAAAGAAAATGATCACTTTAAAATTCATAACTCCCAGGTGCCTGCCATCTATTCATGGGAAAAACCCTCTGAACTTCTCTTCATTAAAGAGAGAGAGGGGAGTCTTGCTAAAAAGAGAGAAAAGGAAGTAGTTTGTGGGAATGTGCAGGGGATTTTCAGGCTAAACAAATGAGGAATTTGGAATTTTTTCACTTGTATCAAAAGGGCTGTATAGGGAAGGGGAAGCTCTTATTTTAAAAAGAGGCGGGGGTCGGGGGGGGAGTGGGGAATCCCTTCCTGGGGCACTGTAGCAACTAATAAAGAACATTTTAATTTTTCTCCGGGAAAATTCAAAGATCACCCTGCCCTTTTACTTTTATTACCTGAAACTGAGAAAAAAAAAAATCCTTTTTGATTCTAGACGACATTCCTAGTTGATTTCCAGTCTTATTCCACTGGGGTGCAATTTGGGTGGGAATTTAGGGAAGAATGAGAGTCTGGGAAATTCCTGCATATGGTACAGGACATCAGTGCACACGATGAAACTCAAATCTACCAGGTGTTTCTAAGGAGGAGTTTATTCAGCAGGGTTACCTGTACCCAGCAAGTTATCTGTCAGGAGCAGAGTTCTCGCTGAGCCTTGATCAACAGAAGAGCCATGAAGAAATAGTAAAGAAAAAATTTTAAATCTCTCTGCCTAAGCAACTGAAGATTCAACTGAGTTCCAGAACTGCGGGAACCACAGGACTGGTGGAGCAACTACTCTCTTGGTTATTGGTCATCGTAGAAAATTGATGTTGCATCAGAGCCGCGTAGGAATTCAAAGAGGATTTGTGGATTAGTGAATTGAGAGTCAAACAAAAGTATAAACAGAAAGACCTAAGTTCTGTCTCTTGAAAATCTTTTATCTTACAGATATTGACTTAAGGCCCCTAGAGGTTAAGTGACATGCTGAAAGTCACATGTAGTCATAGAATCTGGGCTACAACCTTACCTGATGGCAATTTTCTTTCTACTGCTTCATGCTACCTCCCTTGATGGGGGGAGAGTTTTAAATTATTTTTGCTCAACTTTCCCTAATTAAAATATAGATCAGTATTGCCAACCTAAATAATGAAATAGTTCCTTTTAAAATAAACCCTGAGCTGTTAGGAAGATGACAAATACCAATATTCATCACTGTTGATCAAACGAGGCCCTAATATCGTACAGAAAGTATTGTAATAGATGGCAGAACCTCCTGGTGAAACGGGGTAGTAAAGTCCTGTTGGACATCAATAGCCAAATACAGGAAGATGGAACGAGTGTAAGACCTGGCAATCAAGCACGCAGAGTCAAAAAATCACTCCCTTGGCAAGCGGGGAGTCAAAAGAAGCAAATGGTGGAAAGGAGATAGAAGAATCTAGAAATAACTCAAATTTCTGAAAAGGAGAGAAGATATTTCTGACAGACTCTGTGTTGCTTTCTTAACAAAGAAGAGGCCGGAACCTTGATCATATATTTTTTCTAGAAATTAGATTCAGTTTATTAAGAATCATTGTTTTGCTTGACTCTTCCTGTGTAGGAACATATCTTTAATTTTCAGTGCAGTGGACGGGAACATAAAATACTCTGAAAAGAATTGTGACACATTGTTTTTATAGTAGGTTGAAGTGAGAAGAAAAGTAAGCAAGGTCGATTGTAGATTTGTTCACTAATCCAATTTAATTCTTAAGTTACTAAATTGTCTGACTCTATAGCTTATATAGATAAAGTCAGAATTGGTGAGATATGGGTTGGGGGAAAAAAAAAACACAAACAACTCATGACTAGTGCAAGTAGTCTGAGAATTGGGGTGAAGATTAACAGAAGCCAAAGAAGAAGAGCTAACATTTCTGAAGTATTTCATCTTCAGCCCAGAGCTCCAGGGAGAACGCAGAGATTATTCCAGAAAAAGTAAAAAATATAGGTAAACCAATAGAAGAAATGAGTTAAAAGTTACCCACAATCCCCTTACCAGGAAAACCTACCAATAACTTTTTAGAGTGTATATTAAACAACAAAATGAGATCATATTATCTTGAATAGTGTTTAAGGTGAAATTATAGATGCTTGACCATTTTTGATCTACCAAAACAATGGCAATTTACAAATGGATCAACTTAAAAGCTTTTCACTTAGTGACATATTGTGTACCTCTTTCCTCTTCAATAAATAGGCAACCAGATCTATTTTTAATGGATTCATATATGCTTTAGGAACTGTTTGAATGTGTTCTCAGAAGGTTCTGAGTGTCTCAGCTCTCTTCAAAATCAGATTTAGAACTTCATGCAGATTTCATAGTAGAACTAAAACAACATGCTGTAGGAATACAGTTCCTCAACCATTTACTTAAAAACACATTTGCTGAAATTTATTTGCTATTTTTTTTCCTCTTGTATTGAAATGATAGCCCTCTTCCTGCTGATGCATACTCCTCTTTCATAATTGAAAGTGAGTGAGAGGCCATATTCTCAATTGTTAGGCTAAGAGGAACATAGCTAATGAGGATGTGCCTTAAGAATGAGGCATACAGGGCTTCCCTGGTGGCGCAGCGGTTGAGAGTCCGCCTGCCGATGCAGGGGACGCGGGTTCGTGCCCCGGTCCGGGAAGATCCCGCGTGCCGCGGAGCGGCTGGGCCCGTGCGCCATGGCCGCTGAGCCTGCGCGTCCGGAGCCTGTGCTCCGCAACGGGAGGGGCCACAACGGTGAGAGCCCCGCGTACCGCAAAAAAAAAAAAAAAAAAAAAAAAAAGAATGAGGCATACAAAGGTACCCAACTCAAACCACAACAATGACCACAAGCGATGCACTTGAAAACAACAACAAAACCCCCAAACGAACAAACCACCAAACCACAAAACGTCGATGACGCACAGTACAGAATTCAAAGGCGGTCCGTTTCTTTAGTGGTTTTGGGTGAAGAGAACACAGTTGGTAGGACCACAGGGAACAGCTTGATTTCCGGCTCTGATTTGTGGGTTATAATCCCCAAAGTTTTATCTTTAAGATTCAGATTCTTAAGGTGCTCTGATTCCTAGAGGAATATGTAACTGTGAATGGGTTTATATCAACTTTATTTCTAGTCATTCCTTTTCCTGTCAAATGTCATGTGAGATCTGATAGCATTGTTTATCAGGTTTTTTTTTCCCACAGACTGTTATTAGGGCCAGAAATGCCCATCTTTTCTACAGACGAATGTGTTTTCTTTTCCCTTTCAGGATCCTACAGGAAAATTTCCTCCCATTTTAATTATTCGGTTTTTGAGACTAGTTTTTTTTTTAAAACGTGCCATTGTAATCACTTTTCATTTGCTCAGTCATTGGACTCAACTTTCTTCTCAATCCTTGTGTGCAAATCTAATAAATAGAGAAGATTTTGAAAGCACAAAACAAAAGCAAATAACATTTTAATGCTACCCTACACCCACCCTCTAATTCTCACAAACACGGGGCTTGTAGGGTTAGCTGATCTCTGGGTTTTATTATTTTCCCTTTCTTTTCTTTCTTTTTTCTTTTTCTTTTTTTTTAAACTGCATGGAAAGTAAAAGTTTATTGGGGGCAAGAGGTTCAACGACTATTTTTCCCTCAAACAAATTAATCTTGTATAACCTGCATTTATAAAGGCTATTTTTAAAAAGAGCAGGAAATAATCATGGGGGCCTTATTTGGAACTCTTGTGGGTTTGAGCTCACATTTGCACCAGCCAGAGATTTTCAATTAGCAGTGCCTTAGAAAACAGGGACCCCTGCCTTTGTCAGTGTCCTGTGCAAGAAGAAGAGCAAATAGATTGGAAATGGTCTTATGGCTCGAGCTCCTGGGAAAATGTAACAGGTGTTACAGCTCAGCTGGGTGTGAGATTTATGAAAAAAGCCCACTCAGACTTTGCCCATAGAATTCTGCTTTCTAGCCAGGGCTTCAAGTAGGAAGAAACTAATGACTTCATTACCATCTCAATTCTGGGAAATGCCTGGTCCAGACCTGAATCATTAAAGGAAAGGTATAGCACTCTGGGTGACCTTCCAAGATCAAAATGTTGTTTAGAGCAATTTCATTAGTCTGAGCCATAAACCTGCAAGAACACACCCTTCAGGAATAACACAGTCAGCAATAAAATGAGAAAAACAAAACCAAAATAAACCCCTACGGAAAAGGAGGGCGAAAGGAGGAAAAAAGCATATTCTGTAATCATCATGCTGGATTATTTCCTCAACTCTCTTTGAAAAGCCCCACTTCCAGCACTTCTTCCCCTCACTCTGTGTTGTGACATATTAAATGCCTCTTGTCACTTTCTCTTTTCCAGTGGATTATAACTGGGGGGAGAGGTAGAAGCCAGGAATGATGTCAAATTTCCAAGCAGCAGCAGGTGAAATAAATCTCGCCAATACTAATAGTACTTAATAGTACTAACGGTAGTAGTACTTAACTGGTAGCAATTAACGGTAATTTTTTTTTATTAGATAATTGCCTCTTTTATTAATCTGCAGTGGGAAAAACATAGTACATGTGAGTCTGTCTCCTGTGCTATTTATCACTAACAATCCCCCGTAGCCATTGTATTGTGTTTTATTTTACATTGCTACGTCACTGAAAAAACGAACTTGGCCAGTGCAAATGCAATTTCAGTAACCTTGACACAGTCTATTTATCTCTAAATGCCAGTCCCCTAGTGGGGAGGCCCCCCACCCCCATATGACTCATTTTTATTATGCTCCCACATGCTCTGCTTTCCAGAACACCTTTGAGAGCAAAAAAAAAAAAGTCAAAAGACAGATTGTTCATAGGGCCGAAGCTTTAAGGCTTGTGAACTCGCTTTAGGAAACCTAGGTGCCCTCCACTGAACCCCATTCCTGAGAAAGTGGACTTCAGATTTAATTCTCTAATCATAATTTCTCTTGTAAAGCGTGGGGTGATGCCTTCCTGGTAGATCCGAGACCCTCCACATCCTGGGCGACGTTATGACCCTTGAACTAGAGCTAGTCACCAAGAAAGCATTAGGCTGGATTTTTCTGACACTGTAGGCATTAAAGCCCAATGGGATGACAGGGCTGGAACAAAGTAATTTGGATGACAGAGGGCAACAAATACTGCTGAGTATGGCAAAATTGCCAATTAAGGGTTGCAGTCCTTGGTCATCACATACCAAACTAATGTCTGCCCATCATTGCAGGCATTAATTAGGGTTATAATATAATTTGGGGCTTATTGTAGGGACCATGTAGTGGCCTATTTAGTGGTCAAAACAAATTGGGTATGATGTCTGGGACCTCACTTCATGATGAGGGCTTTAGGCTAGAGATGAGAAACTTTCTGAAAGAAATGTTTGTTAGAAGAATATTTTGCTGAAGAACTATGTCAAAGGAAGTCTTGCAGAGATTTATTGCTATCCCTATAACGTTTCTTGACTTCCCTTGTGTATTTTACTTCTACCTATTTCTCTTTTTCAATGTAAATTTGGGTGGATGAGAAGGTATAAAAGTCTTGCATGAGTAAATTTTACCATTTATAAATTAATCTCACTGAGCTCTTCACATCTGTCCCTGGAGGTAGATAAATGAGGAAACGAGGCTTAGAGAATTTGTTACTTATTCTTAAAACCAGATCTCCAGGCAGATGAACCAGTGTTGTTCTTGCATTGTCTTGAACTCCTGGCGACAATCTGGTCTTTGGTCACATTGGCCACCTACGGTTTTTATATGATCTTAAAGTACTTCATAGCACAGTTTTCCACACGAGTCTTTAATAAATTCGTCATGACGACAGTGAAGAACACTTACAAATGGTTTTACTTGCTATTCCTTCAACTCAGAAGCATCAGCACAACTGCAAAAGGAAAACAGAGACAAAGAAGATACTCCCCCTGGGTTGAAGGAAGTATATGAGAGAAAGTTTGTGAAGTGTTAAAAATCGCATTGCGCTGTACCAACACAAAGGATTAGCTTATCGTTGTGTTTGGGGATGAGCTTCAGATTCAATTTTGCAGATCAACTTGCAAAAGCTCAGATACTTATCTTTGGGCTAAGAGACTTGAGGTTTGTTCAAAATAAATGTGCAAAGAATAAAACATTAACTAGAAGGTCGAGAGATGTGGGCACCATTCCTGTTCTGCCCTATGTTTTCAACCAGTCATAGAACATTTCTAGTTCACTGTAAAGACCATGCACTTGACTTACAGAGTAAGCTGTCCTTGCATGAGAATCAGTTGAACATCTCACAATAATGGAAACAATATCTGTATGGGATTCTTGACATTTTTACTCTTGCTAATGATGTGCTAAATATTAAGTAGCGAAAAATGATGCTACTGGCCAATTATCAGGATGGCATTATGGTTTTTCACAGTAGGCTATGTTTTGAAAAGATACTGCTTTATTTTCAGCTGGCGTGCTCAATCTGAGTTGATTTTTATTTCAGACATTGGCAGAACCAGGAATTGTGCTATGTTATCATTACTTGTTATTTCTAGGTTGGAATTTTGGTGGCAAAATACGATCAGAGGGTTTGCCATCTATTTCTCCTTCATGCTTATTTTATCCTCACTTGCCAGAATAAACAGTGAAACAGCAAAATCAGACTGCAGTTTTATTCCAATATCCATTTTATGTTATTTGACATAACTTTTCTACAGTTAATATTAGCTCAGACAATGAAGCATGATAATAAGATTACTTCATATTTACAGAGTGCCTTTTCCTCTGAGGATTACAAAGCAGAGGTTTGAAAAGCTTATTAAATTTATATTCCTCTGCAGGTGTAGTGCACCATTGTTAATCCCATTTCACAGATAGGTAAGCTGAGATAGAGAAGTTAGAAAGTTGCACCCAATATTTTGGGTCCTGTTGATTGTTTATTTTTAGTTGTTTTCTTAAAATGACAAAAGTTTTTTAAAGTTTTTTCATGAATTAAAGGAAGAAATAAATTATTTTTACATGTTTGGTTTTAGATTTTCCATTTTTTTTTTAAAACTATGACAAGATGGTAAGGAGAGTGATAAATCACACACTCTTAAATGATCAGATCGTTAATTATTAAAAGCTCTCAAATGTTGGAGGGGTTTGAACAACCCAGTATTTTTCTATTGTACTTTGTCTTTCCAAGATGCTAAATGTCTCAGCAAAGGTCATTCTTGCCGGAGGTAGTAATGAAGGGGAAGTTCTGTGTGTACCCCTTTTCCATGAAGTAGCACTGTACCTCAGATATACCCTCACAAATCGAATCTTATGTTATTTGCTCCATAACATAAAAGACTATTTGTAGGTAAAAAATTACACAGTCCCTGACAAATAGGAAGTGCTCAATATGGTGTTCATATATCTTATTATGGCAATGTAAGCTTCTCTCTCCATTCTGAATCTGCTAAGGTCAAGTATTAGATAAATGAGAACAGAGTTCTAGTGGCCCCTGCAGAATCCTGTAGCTGAAGGAAGAGGGATTGAAAAGTCCATATTTCTATGAGTTTTTTCCTCCCTACTGCAGCTTCTCTTTTCTGCAACTTTGCATAAACTTGGCTATTTTAACTGCCCTTCTAGACTATCTCCAACTGATAAGCTCATGGCCTGGTAACACATTGCTAAACCCAATACATATCAGCAGGAGAAGTGAAGATACTGATGCCCAGTGTCTTGAGAACATAAATGTGTTCCCAAAATGTGGCAGGGTAGGGGTGGGTTAAATGTTCACAATTATTTTTCATGGTATAATAGTCATAAATGCAGATCAATGGTTTTGTGGTACTGAGTTCTGTGAATAAAAAAATAAGAAATTTTAAAACTAGTCATATCAGAATAAAAAGCATTTGCCAAAGTTAAACATCCATTCATGGCAAAAACTCTCCACATATAGGCATAAAAGAGAATTTCCTCTACACAAAAAAGACCAGGTATGACAAGCCCACAACTAACATCATAATCTATGAGGAAAAAACTGAAAGCTTTTCCTCTAAGATCCAGTACAAGGTAAGGATTCCCAACTTTACCACTTCAATTCAACATAGTACTGGAAGTACTAGCAAGAGTAGTCAGACAAGAAAAAGAAATAAAAGGCATCCAAATAGGAAAGGAAGAAGCCAAAGTATTTCTGTTTGCAGATGATGTGATATGATATACCTAAAAACCTAAAGACTCCACACATGTAAAAAACCTGCTAGAACTAATTTAAAAATTCCGTAATGTTGCAGGATATGGAATCAACATACAAAAATCAGTTGCATTTCTTTACACCAACAATGCTCCGTCTGAGAAGGAAATCCAGGAAACAATCCACTTATGGCAGCATCAAAAAGAATAAAACACTTTGGAATAAATTTAACCAAGGAGGCAAAATATCTGTGCACTGAAAACTGAAAAACACTGATGAAAGAAATTAAAGAAGACACAAGTAAATGGAAAGATATACTGTGTTCATAGACTGGAAGAATTAATGATGTTAAAATATCCATACTTCCCCAAACTATATACAGATGCAACACGATCCCTCTCAAAATTCCAATGGCATTTTTCACAGAAATAGAAAAAAAATTATAAAATTTGTATGGAAGTACTAAAGATCATAAATAGCCAAAACAATCTTCAGCAAGAACAAAACTGGATGCATTACACTTCCTGATTTCAAATTATATTACAGAGCTGTAGTAATCAAACAGTGTGGTACCAGCATAAAAACAGACACATAGACCAATGCAACAGAATAGAGAGCCCAGAAATAAACCCAAGCATATTTGGTCAGCGTTTTTTCATCAAAAATATGCAGTGGGGAGAAGATAGTCCCTTCAATAAATAGTGTTGGGAAAACTGTATATCCACATGCAAAAGGATGAAATTGAACCCTTCTTTTATACCATACACAAAATCAACACAAAACAGATTAAAGACTAACTTAAGACCTGAAACTGTAAAACTTGTAGAAGAAAACATAGGGAGAAAACTTCTTGACATTGGTCCTGGCAACGATTTTTTGAATGTCACAACAGAAGCTCAGGCAAAGAAAAAAAAATAACAATTAAAGCAAAACTAAGCAGTAGGACTACAACAAGCTAAAAATCTTCTGTATGGCAAAGGAAACAGTCAACAAAATGAAAAGGCAGCTTATGAACTGGAGGAAAATATTTGCAAGTTATCTATGTGATGGTAGTTACCATCCAAAATATTTTAGGAACACTTACAATTCAATAACTAAAAACCAAACAACCCAGTTAAAAAAATGGTCAAAGGACCTCAATAGATATTTTTCCCAAGAAGACATACAAATGGCCAACAGCTATATGAAAAGGTACTTAACATCACTAATCATTAGGGAAATGCAAATCAAAATAACAGTGAGATATTGTCTCACACATTTTAGGATGGCTACTGTCAGAAAGAAAGAGAGAAAGAGAGAAAGAAAGAAAGGGAAAGACAGAAAGAAAGAGAAGGAGGGAGGGAAGGATGGGGGAAGGAAGGAAGAGGAAGGAAGTTGGCAAGGATGTGGAGAAAAGGGAACACTTGTATACTATTGGTGGGACTATAACGTCATATAGCCATTATGGAAAACAGTATGGAGGTTCTTCAAAAAACTAAAAATAGAATAACATGTGATCCAGCAGTTCCTCATGGGAATATACCCAAAGGAAATGAAATCAGTACTTTGAAGAGATGTCTACACCCTCCATGTTCATTGAAGCATTACTCACAATAGCCAAGATATAGAAACAAACTAAGTGCTTATCAACAGATGGATGGATAAAGAACTTTCAGTGTATGCATATACAATGGAATATAATTCACCCTTAAAAAGAAGGAGATCCTGCCATGTGCAACAACATGGATAAACCTGGAGGAATTATACTAAATGAAATAAGCCAGACCCAGAAAAAAAATTTTCATGATTTTACTTATGTGTGGAATCTGAAGTTGAGTCCGTTGAAGCAGAGAGTAGAACAGTGGTGACCAAGGACGGGAAGGTGGGGGAAATGAGGGAATGTTGGCCAAAGGGTACAAAGTTGGAGTTACATAGGATGAATAAGTCTAGAGATCTGATGTACAGGATGATGACTATAGTTAATATTACTGTAGTCAATATTGGAAATTGCTAAGAGAGTAGATTTCATGTACTCTCATCACACATATGTTAATTAGCCTGATTACAGTAAAAAGTTCATGTATATCAAATCATCATATTGTACACCTTAGATAAATATAATTTTTGCTTATAAACTGGGCGTATACAGGAAATCTTTTAATACTATGAGATTTTCTGTATTCACTTGTTCTCATTTGCAGATGCAAGTATATATATATATATATATATATATATATGTATATATTGTCTTTACCTGCCTATTTGCTTCTCCTTGGAACTGTGGGGATGCCAGTATTTCAGATATTTGTGTGGAAAACTTATCACTAAATTTGGGTTTTACCCAAACTAAGCTTTCCTTGAGTGATTTTTTTTTTATTGCCTTTTTAAGGTTATTACTGAAATAGTAACCCATTACTATGTCTAGATGTGGATCCAATTCTTCCATTCACTTGTGTCATTTCCTATGCATGGTTATCTAGTGTAGACAGAAGAAAAAGACTTAAAATCTGAAAATAACAAATTCAGAATAACTGGTTCTAGAAAATAACAAAAAGTCATAATAATGGAAATTCAGTAATATAGATATAGAGTCACGTGAAATGCAAGACTTTCATGTTAAAAGAAGAAATGCTGAGATTTATGTGAATTAATGTGAATTTTGCTGAGGGCACAGTTGGCAAAGGAAATCGCCATCTTAGAGTGTCACCTTTGATGATGAACAGTAAAGAGTCAATCCTCATACACAACTGTGAAACCACATCATGTATAGAAAGAGCATGCAACTTGCAACTGGGTGATCTGGGCTACAAGTCTAGCTTTGTACTCACTAGCTCTGTGGTCCTGGAAAGATACTTACTTTTCTCGAACCTTAGAGATATATATATATTTTGAACCATTTTTCTTATCTCTAATTGGGGAAAATAATTCCCACTTATCTCAGAGGGACTGAGGGAATTTGTACTGTACCGTGATGTGCTGTAAGAAATGTGTTTTCATTACTATATTATTTTGGGTTCCAACATGAGAACTAGATAGCAAAAGATGTCAGGTAATTCAAGTTTGCTACCCGATGTGGAAAAATGATTTAATTTCAGTACATTTTATAGTTTGCATATTTTTTTTCACATAGCCAGCCAATTGTTTAGTACCTACTTACCAATAATTGCTTCATTTGGAATGGAAAAATGGAAAATTTCCTTCAGATTTGTAGATATCTGTTTTTCAGGAGGAGAAAACAGGATTGGCTCCTGATAACAGAAAACTATCCTGGGGTTAGTTGGGCTCTTGTTGGCCTGGCACCACTGATCCCCAGCCGGTCTCCTGAGCAGGGCATTTTGAGATCTGATAAACCGATGTGTGGCAGTCCCAAGCAGAGACATGTGAACAATCTTATGCACAAACCTTTAACCTAAGGAAATGCAACGCTGTATTCCAATATATTTCAAAGGTGTTTCTTCTCTCTACCAACCAGTGGGAAAGAAGGAGCTCATTTTTCGTGGGGCCAGGTTCTTATCTCTTTCCTCCAAAATCTTATGACATTAAACATTTTAGTTTCTTGTTATACTTATCACACGTTGCCTTGAATTCTAGTTATCCAAGCAACCGTCTTTTCATCCACATTAAGATGACTTTATCTCATGGAGTCACACAGTTGTGTCTCTACTCCTTACCAACTGTAGGATCTTGAGCCTTACTTAAATTCTTCAAGCTTCAGTTTCTTCATCTGTCATACAGGGATAATATTTCCAAGCTCAAAATGCTGTTGTATTAGTTGGAATAACATACGTAAAATATGGTACGTGGTAGTTATTTAATAAGTATTAGGTTTTTTCTTAAAAACGAACTGTGTCATATTTATATCTTCCATAGTGCCTCAATCGTAGTAGTTATTTAATAAATATTTGTTGAATTAAAGAATGACGGTGGCTTGTAGAGATCCCCATCAGTGCAATGAAAATCCTCCTTGCTGTGGGATTTGTCTGACTGCATCATGGCTTCTACCCTTACTGACCCCATGGACACTGTAGATTTGACCATCCAGTTTTCACTGAAGACTTCAGCACACCTGGCACCAGTGAAGCAAGACATGGAGGAAAATTGCTGGATCTCCTGGGACTGGAAAACTCAGCAACAGCAGTGAGAACTCTCTGAAAATGCCGAGTAACTACTGGGAGTGAGGAGAACAAGGCACACTCACTGAATGACAGTGATTACAGCATTGTCTGAAAGAAAGACTTGAGAGAGGCTAAGTTCAAGTTTGCTAACATGAGCCCAACTCTGGACTCACCATTCATCACTAAATATGCTCCAAACCCTCCTAAAAGCACAGTCCTCTAACACCTTTCAAGAGAGTGAATAAGGATCTGGAGACTTCATACATTTGCTAAGTCTTGGGACAGTCTCACGACTGGTCTCATAGGACAGGAAACCTTCTTTAGGGTTTAAGAGGCCTCATTCTTAAAGCTCATGGAAGCCAATGGAAGTAAAGCTGCCAAGGTCGTTTGCAAAGTCACCAATATATTTCCCCAATTTTTCATGTGAAGTATAAAGAGACAAGAATGGAGTCGGTGGTAGAGCTCACATTGTGAGTAGGAAGTATGGAATGGAAAATAAGATGGTGAGGTTGTATGAAGAGCATGTGTACTCAGCTATCCCCCATGACTCCTCTGACTTCATGAAGTCTTCTCTGACTTTTGACTTCTATTTTCCCTTCTCCAAACAAAAGCATCATAAAAATCTTAGGAATCCCTTCCATAGAGAGCCACGGTTGTCCTGAATAAAAATTACAGTAGAAGGACCACGGAAAGGTGTGAATGAATGAAGCCTGCTGTGATCTAACACTGTAGACGTGAGTCTGATTTCTGAACAGATCATTAAAGTAGAATAATGAAGAAAGGAGAACTCTCAAATGATGGCGTGAATGCCTCTTGGCTTTTTTTTTTTTTTTTTTTTTTTTTTCAGGTAAGGAAGGAAAAATCTGTGTGTTATCATTAGAGCATTTGATGTCAAGCAGAATGTCCCAGTATTGTGATTCAATAATCACTCTCACCATCTTTAAATAGAAGTAAAACTTGTTCTAAATTGCTGGTTAGGAATCTTCTCAGAATGATCGACGGTGGATGATTAAAACTGTTGTGCAGGCAATTGCTTCCACACACATCTAGGGAAGAACAGAGCATCCTAAAGGCAAGTCAGTGCTCCAAATTTGAGCCAAGATCCAAGTACTACTGTCTTTACTTGGTCACTGTTAAAAACTTGCTTAACTAGTTAACAAATACCCCTATCTACCTTTTCATCAGAGCCTGTCTCAACTATAGAATCTGTTCAACCAAAATAATGTCTAATAACATCATTCTTTTGCCTACTCCAAGTTCTGCATAAGACCCCGTCCAATTTATCTCCCCTACTGTCACCTCATCTCCCAAGGACAGGTCCTGCTGAGAGCCTACGACGCTACGACACTTCCTACCTATGTCCATCCTCCTATTCTCAGCCAGCTCGTCTTTTCCCAGGGGAAGCCTATCCATATTCTTGCTGCCATGCATGGTCTTCCTGCTATATTTGGGCCTATTTCTCTTTGGGATCAGAGAAATATACTTTTTAAAAAGCTCAGTGCAAGTATTTCCTCTATCCCAGAAGCCTGTGCCTATTAAAAACCACAGTGATTAAAGATCCAGGGGTGCCAGGGGAAACTTGGGTCCACATATGACATGGGTCCATTGACAAGATGTTTACAATGCAGCAGACACAGCAGAAATGATGGGAAATCATTGTAGCAACATGTGACTCTGTGAAGCTCTTTGATATCCTAAAGCTTATATCTGGCAGTTATTATCTTTTTTGTTTCCGTAGAATGAGTATGCAAAATATATCCTTTGTGATAGCTAAAAGAACACAAAGACTGATACATATTTTAGCAAAATACTAACATTTTAAATTGATTTAATATTATACTTATTCTTAATATGAATTGTTAACTCACAATAGTAGCCATTGTTAACTAGCCACACATTAATTTCTTATAATAATCATAATATACAATAGACAATATAATATTTGCCCTGTACTATACCAAGTACATCACATGTATTAACTCATTTAATATTCATAATAATTCCATATGGCTATTATTATTACTATATCTCTTTTTCAGATGAAAAAACTGAAGTGTATAGAGTTTAAATAAAAGCCCAAGCTCTTGCCCCTTGAAAATCCATGAGCTGGGTACCAAAGTGAAGCATTACAATTGCAGGACCTGTACTCTGAATCTCTGGGCTAATGATACCAGGCAAGGGTTCTCAAAGGATGATTTATGTGCTGAAGAAATTTACACTGCACATAATAAAGATAGGAAGAAGGGGGTCTATGTCTTTGTGACTTGGCTTCCTGTAATCTTTTTTCCCAGTTTTACTGAGATATAACTGACATGTAACACTGTATTAGTTTATGTAACATAACGATTTTATATATATATATATATATATATATATAGTGCAATAATTACCACAACAAGTTTAGTTAACATCCATCACCTCGCATAGTTAAAATTTTTTTTTCTTGTGATGAGAACTTTTAAAATCTACTCTTTTAACAACTTTCAGATATACTAAACAGCATAGTCATCAGCTGTACATTACATACCCAGAATTTATTTACCTTATAACTGGAAGTTTGTACATTTTGACCCCCTTCGCCCATTCCCCATCCCTCTGGAAACCACCAAAAAATCTTCTTTCTGTTTCTATGACTCGGTTTTTTTAGATTCCGCATATAAGTGAGATAATACAGTATTTGTCTTTCTCTGTACGACTGATTTCACTTAGCATAATGCCCTCAAGGACCATCCATGTTGTTGAAAATGACAGGATTTACTTATTTTTTATGGATGAATAATATTCAATTGTGTGTATATGTGTGTCTTTATCGGTTCTTCTGCTAATGGACACTTAGGTTGTTTCCATGTCTTGACTATTGTAACTAACGTTGCAAAGGACATGGGGATACAGATCTCTTTGTGATAGTGATTTCATTTCCTTTGAGTATATTCCCAGAAGAGGTACTGCTGAATCATATGGTATTTCTGTTTTTAGTGTTTTGAGGAACCTCCATACTGTTTTCCATAGTGGCTGTATGAATTTACATTCCCACTAACAGTGCACAAGGGTTCTTTTTTCTCCACATCCTTACCAACACTTGTTATCGTTTGTCTTTTTTTTTTTTTTTTTTTTTTTTTGCTGTACGCGGGCCTCTCACTGTTGTGGCCTCTCCCGTTGCGGAGCACAGGCTCCGGACGTGCAGGCTCAGCGGCCCTGGCTCACGGGCCCAGCCGCTCTGCGGTATACGGGATCCTCCCAGACCGGGGCACGAACCCGCGTCCCCTGCATCGGCAGGCGGACTCTCAACCACTGCGCCACCAGGGAAGCCCTGTTTGTCTTTTTTATGATAACCATTCTAACAGGTCTGAGGTGGTATCTCACTGTGTCTTGATTTTCATTTCCCTGATGATCAGCAATGTTGAGCACATTTTCATGTATCTGTTGGCCATTTGTATGAGTTCTTTCTTTATTTTGGATATTATCCTCTTTTCAGATATATGATTTGCAAATATTTTCTTCCACTTGGTAGTTTGCCTTTTCACTTTGTTGACTGTTTCCTTTGTTGGGCAGAAGCTTTTTAGTTAGGCAGGGTCCCACCTTTCTTTTGTTGCCTTTGCTTTTGGTGTCAAATCCAAAAAATCATTGGCAAGACTGATGTCAAGGAGCTCACCCCTTATGCTTTCTTCTAGGAGTCTTATGGTTTTCAATTTTTTTAAATTGGAGTATAGTTGCTTTACAATATTGTGTTAGTTTATACTATACAGCAAAGTGAATCAGCTATACATATACATATATCCCCCTGGTTTTGGATTTCCTTCTCATTTAGGTCACCACAGACTGCTGAGTAGAGTTCCCTGAGCTATACAGTAGGTTCTCATTAGTTCTGTATTTTATACATAGTATCAGTAGTGTATATATGTCAATCCCAATCTCCCAATTTATCCTCCCCCTTCCCCATTGGTATCCATACGTTTGTTCTCTATGTCTGTGTCTCTATTTCTGCTTTATAAATAAGATTGTCTATACCAATTTTTTCAGATTCCACATATATGCGTTAATATATGATATTTGTTTTTCTTTCTGACTTACTTCACTCTGTATGACAGTCTCTAGGTCCATCCATGTCTCTACAAATGACCCAATTTCGTTCCTTTTTATGGCTGAGTAATATTCCATTGTATATATGTACCACATCTTCTTTATCGATTCATCTGTTGATGTACATTTAGGTTGTTTCCATGTCTTGGCTATTGTGAATAGTGCTGCTATGAACATAGGGGTGCGTGTACCTTTTTGAATTATAGTTTTGTCTGGGTATATGCCCAGGAGTGGGATTGCTGGATCATATGGTAATTCTATTTTTAGTTTTCTGAGGAAACTCCACACTGTTTTCCATAATGGTCACACCAACTTACATTCCCACCAACAGGGTAGGAGGGTTCCCTTTTCTCCTTACCCTCTCCAGCATTTGTTATTTGTAGACTTCTTAATGATGGCCATCCTGACCAGTGTGAGGTGATACCTCACTGTAGTTTTGATTTGCATTTCTCTAATAATTAGTGATGTTGAGCATCTTTTCATGTGCCTACTGGCCATCTGTATGTCTTCTTAGGAAAAATGTCTATTAAGGTCTTCTGACCATTTTTGGATTGGGTTGTTTGTTTTCTTATTGTTGAGTTGTATGAGATGTTTGTATGTTTTGGAGATTAAGCCCTTGTCTGTTGCATCATCTGCAAATATTTTCTCCTATTCTGTAGGTTGTCTTTTCATTTTTTGTTTGTTTTTGTCGGTGTTTTTCATGGTTTCCTTTACTGTGTAAGAGCTTGTAAGTTTGACAGGAATTTCAAAACTTTAGGGTTGAGATACAAAAAGCCAGTATTATTAAAGGGGGAGTGATTCATTACAGATCTCTACCCTTCATCAAATTAGGATATTCAAGCATGGTGTCATTTGAATGAGACCATAATGTCACTTGCATGAGCTGTCACATTACTCCTCTTCTCCCCATTGGGCCACAGTATTCTGAGAAACAGACCATCAAATGTGTAGGTAAAGGAGGGCAGGGAGTATACCTCTGGACAGAAGTACCTTTAAGTGACCGAAGCAACAGTAACTAGTGGCAAAGGAAAAGAACCTGAGCAGTCAGAACACTGTTGGAGGCCTTGCACACTTTATGAAAACTTGATTTACTTGCCACCTGCTAGGATGAAGGGAAGATAGAAAACTGTTTTTTTAATCTTGATTCTGTCTCTACAAAGACTCTCCCTGCAGGTTTGTTTACTCCTTTAGTTTTGTCTTCAAACTGCAGACCAAGATGATTTTTTTCCTAAATATGTAATATTGAATTAACACCGCCTGTCCCCATTCCAAATTGGCTCCCATTTTTCCTGTATCCTCCAAACACCCCCACCAATCTCTATCCTGCCGTGTAGGAAAACATACCAAAAATGGGTTTGCACTATATTTAGAAAGTATGATTTTTTAAAAAAATTATCAGTAATTGTATCTGGTTGTATTGTTCCCAGATCATATCCTCCTTCTGTGCTACATTTAGATGTTAGAGAGGAGAATGTGTCATCCATGGAAGGGGAGCTGAGGTGCTGATGTGTACACAACTGTAGCCCCCAGGCACAAATCAGATCCTGAAGCTGAAAAGTAGGAATATCTTGGTTGGAAACAAAACTGGATAGGAAACGTTGATCAAAATGTAAAATAGCCAATATGTCCAAGTGGTCAAAATGAGTATTTCCAGTCTATTTTAAGTGCATTTTTATGGCTCACAATTGTTATCTAATCATTGTGTTTTCCCAAATGGTTAGAATTTCAGGTCAAAAGGAGAAGTAGCTACACCTCAGTAGAGTACACCATTGAAGAGATCATTTAAACAAACATCTCCCTTTCAAAGCTTCCAGAATGATAGATCACCCATTATCTATTATCTATCTATCTAATCTTTATACCTCCATTTATATGCTAATGCATACATACTATATATTAACATGTGTATACATACAAATACATAATGACAGCATGGGAATATGTCTTTGAACTGCATTTCTGTCATGCCCTTTTACTTAGTCACTTTCCCCCCCAAGTCCTGGACTAAGGGAAATTTTTTTTGGAGAAAGAAAATAAAAACTCTTTATCCTTCCTTTGAATTCTGGGAAGAATTTGATGTATTATGAAGCAGGAAAGCCATTTAATTTTTTTCTCTGAATTTGATATTCTGACTGTCATGAAACCATTGTTTAGTAAAGGCAAAAATTGCAGCTACCTAGATTTTGCATGTTTGTTCACTGTTTTGAGATGGAAATCGAGGTAAAAGTTTGGATGGAATTTGAGCACTGACTATTTGACATGCTACGTATCGACATTTTCCTGCTCATTAGTTTGTGCATGTGAGCAGACAGCTTATCACTCTCCACAGTACATAGGCACACTGGTATTTTGTTGTGCGTATGATGTTTATGGAAGCCTTTCTGAAACTCTTTTAGCAGTTTGATAGCATAAATCCGTATTTAAAATTTTTTGGATTATTTTTTCTACATAATAACTGCCTGATCACTGATCACTTCTATTTTCTTCTTCTTCTTCTTTTTTTAAAGGACACCATTATATGTATTTTATTTATTTATTTATTTGGCTGCATTAGGTCTTCGTTGTGGCATGTGGGACTTTTCTTTGTGTCAAGTGGGCTTTTCTCTAGTTGTGGCATGCAGGCTCCAGAGTGCACGGGCTCAGTAGTTGCGGCCCGCGGGCTTAGTTGTCCTGTGGCATGTGGGATCTTAGTTCCCCGACCAGGGATCGAACCCACAGCCCCATTGGAAGGTGGATTCTTAAACACTGGACCACAAGGGAAGTCCTTCACTTTTATTATCTTCTGATATTCAAACAGACTTTTCACAAAAAGAATCCAAGTTTTAAAAAAAGAAATGAGAAATGATTATACAAAGAGAAAAAGAACATGTTGAGCATTTTTACAAAGATAATAAACATGTCTCTGTTAAGAGTTTCATTACAATAAAATAAATGTTTTTCCCCTTCACCTATTGAGACACTAACAGTTTGGGTCTCCTGAATTATATTATGTTTGATAACTTCCTATTGCATTAGTGAATTTCCATTTGGCTATAAAAAATTTCCTGATAAAGCACCATTATTTCTATGGCTCTGAGGCAAAGCATAATCTGATAATGTAGCTACTTTTATAACTGTAGCTAATGTGATAATATACACCATATTATTACAGAAATGCTTGGTGATGTTTTCACTTTTGGAAAAGGGCAGACAGGCTCAGAGAAAGAACAACAGGAGAGACAAGGGATATTCAAACAGAACAGCAAAGTGTGCCCTTAAAAAGCAAGTTGGCTCCACAATTGTATAATGCAATTTGTACTCCCGGGAAGAATGAAGGAAAGCGGGGGGGCAGTGGGGCGTTCCCTTCCTCACAAATCAGGATGACACACCCTGTGTCTGAAATCAGAAATCACCTGTCTCATGTTTAGGATGATACCTGTCAACAGGAATAGACAATGAAGATGAGCTCATTCGGACAGACTGGTTATCTCATTTAGACTGAGTTTACTTCTAAACCATTCAATTCCAATCCATATGTTGAGCCCCTACCTAAGTCTAAGTACTATGCTAGATGGTGTAGATACAGTGGTGAAAACACCGTGATCCCTATTGTTAAGCAGCACACATTATTTAATAATCACAACACAATGTAGTGGGAGGTATGTAAATTATTAATTATCATTCCATGTAACAAGTGATATAAAAGAGATATTGACAAGGCCTTTTGGAGGCTGAGTAGGAGTTCCAGATGGATGAGACAGGAGTGTGTGGGGCCGAAGGGAAGAGGTGGTGGTTGCTGCAAATGGTTTCAGAGGCATTGGGGGTGGCAGGTTAAGGCCAGATGTGAAGGACACGACATGTTCTGAAGAGTATTCTGGACTTTATTCCGTGATGGGGGTGGAGGAGGTTATCCCCAAAGGAGCAGCAATAATAGTTTTACTATTATATTTATAATAGAATAATATTATAATAATATTATATTATATTATTATAAATATATAATATATATTTTATATATTCATAATATAATAATATTATATTATATTTTATTTATTATAAACATAGATTTATGTTTTGGAAAGCTGTCCCTGTGAACAGAGTGCAGGATGGATAGGAGCGATGAACAGCTTAAAAGAGGGAAAAGCCATGAAGCTACACTAAGGTTGTTCACCAGATTTGAGGGACGCACAGATTTGCTGTATGTGTTTAAGCCAAAAATCAATTGAATGATTGAGGGAAAAAGTAGGAGTCCAGGGAATTGACTTGTGTGACTAGGTAACTGGTTGTCCCCATTAACTGAGAAAGAAAAATCTTGCTAATGAGTTTGTTTGGGGATGTATTAATTTTGAGATCACTTCCAGAATATCCAGGTGGAGTTGCCCAGCAGGCTCAAGAAAGATACCAAACTTCTGAGTTATCAGTATATTAGCGGCAGTTAGAGTTTGGGAAACAGATGAAATAACAGAAGGAAGAAATGGAAGGAAAAATGAGAAAGCTGAGGATGAAAGTCTGGGAACACATATTCAGAGGACATAAGGAAGAGAACTAGTGAGGGAACCCAAGAAGAAGTGTTCAGAGGGGGAGGAGGAGAGAAAATAGGAAAAGGTAAAGTAGTGGTTTGGTGAAGCAAGTTTCTAGATGGAAGGATCCAACCGTGTTAGAGACCCCTGGGCAGTTAAGAAAAATAATGATGGAAGGTCCTGAAGGTGCACAGTTGGGAGGAATAAGAGACTGCAGAGGCAAACTACTTATTTTGAAGCTTGGTAGGCAAAAGAATGGTAAATAGGTAGAGTTGGGGTAAGGAACTTTTGGAACTGGTGAGAGCCAAGCAAGGCTGTGTGCGGAGGAAGAGAAAAACGTGCAGAGAAGGTAAAATATAAGGATTAGCCTTGGACTTGGAGAAGGATAGGTACTGATGTGAATGTAGAATGGAAAGGATGCATGTGATGGGGTTCACATATCACATATCACATGCAAACTCCATCACACATCTGTGAGACTGTGTTACCCATCTCAACCCACTTGTACGTGAAAATTTGCCATTTTGTGGCCACAGACTGACTCACCCCAGATTAATCGTTTTATGAATGAGTATCATTGTTCATAACAATCTCTTAAGTGAGGGGCTTGTCGAGGTCATCACAAACCCATCAACAATGTTATAACAACAATAACAAAACCTTCAAACCAAAGCCCCTTAACACATACTGTATGTTTAATGAGTTAACAGTATTGGATTATCTTAGTGTACAAGAAATGAAAACAGGGTGATAAAACTTGAATTAACAGATAACCTCATTACTTGAAGTTTTATTTTACCCAAGCTTTAGCAAAAATAGGCAGATGATAAACATGTTCTATGAAGTTCACAGAAAGAAACTTTGCAAAATTTCCTTCCCTGATTCACTCTCTCTACCCAAAGTCCTAGGAAGATATTGTAAAATGTTATTGAACTTGATACCCTGAGGCACAGAAAAATACTGGATCATTAAAGAGAGATCAAATTATGGTCAGTTTCCTACATAGTAAGGAAAGAAGGGCTAACTAAGCATTTAAAGATTTTCAGTGGAGTTAGAATACAATGTATTTGTTTGGTTGACCTCAGGTTAAGCAGAAAATAAATTCATCAGAACCTCTCATTTTCACCATTCTCTGAGCACTCCAGTTAATTTAAATTTTGTACAGGGAAACAGTACAGAGTTGGGTTTTATTCTATGGTAGAGAAGTTATACTTGGTTACAGGTATGAACTTTGTAGGTATAAAGCACAGAAAGGTTTTCATCCCTGATGATAAATCTTTTCATAACTTTTATCCAATTCACTTAGAATTATTGAAGCTATTCCAAAGGGGACACTGTCATTCTATACTAGTGGCACGTAAGATAATTCTCACTCAGTGGGTTTTTTTTTTTTTTTTTTTTTTTTTTTTTTTTTTTTTTTGTAAAACCAGTGTTTGTCTCTGAAGAAATGAGCTTATGCAAGCTCATTGACCATGTTTCTGGTTCTGGTTTCAGCTTTGCTGTTGACATTGACAAATCCTTCACTTGTTTGGATATCAGAGTTCTTATCTGTAATGCAAAGAGTTCGTCTAAGATAAACTTCAAGGGCCCTTTCAGATTTAAAATGCTTTGTGTCTGTATTCTTTGTATTTGGCCTCAATTTTCCAATTTGGGGCTATCTCTCTTGGATCATTTCCTTCAGCTATCAAAACACCTCCCATCTTAAAATAATTTTGTTCACTATCCAGCAGTCATCCCATTTCTCATAGCAAAACTTCTTGTGAGGTTGTCTGTATTGGTTGTCTCGCCTTCCTCACTTTCTATTCTGACTTAAACCCTCTCCAGTTGGGCTTCTGCACACACCTATCACTGAAACCACCCTTGTCATAGTTGACAGTGATCTCCATCTTGCCAAATCTTTTGGTTAATTCTCTATCTTTATTTTGCTCATATGACCTAGTTAACTGTTCCTTCCCACTTGAAAACATTGTTTCTCTAATCTTCCATGTACCACACTTTCCTGATATTTTCTCCTACTCACTGGACAGTAACCCCTGCTGGCTTTTCTTCTTCTCAGTTTCTAAACCAACTTGTCTAATAGAAATATAACATGAGCCGCATATGTGATTTTAAATTTCCTAGTATTTAATTTCCACGTTAAAAAAAGTAAAAAGAAATAGGTGAAATCAAACTTAATAATACATTTACATTAACTCAAAATCTCCAAAACATTATTTCAGTAAGTAATCACTATAAATAATTAATGAGATACTTTACATTCTTCATATACGTACTTAATCTTCACAATCTGGTGGGTATTTTACACTTATAGGGCACCTCAGTTTGGAGTAGCGTATTTTGACAGCTGAAAAGCCACATACGGCTACTAGTGGCCAACACATTGGATGGATGGTGCAACTCTAAATGCAGGAGTGGCCTGGGGCTGAGTCCTGAAGCCCTTTTTATTCTCCGTGTACAGTCTTTCTGGGTGACCTAGGCGAGCATATATTATCAGTCTTTCAATAAGGATTTCTTGGGTGCTTAACATGTGCCAGGCTGCTGTGTTCTAGGTAGTAGAGGGCACAATAGTGAACAAAATAGTCATAAATCCCCACCCCAACAGAGCCTATTTTCTACTAAAAGAGAGTAGACACTAAACAATATAACTGAGTTAAGTGTATCACACAAGAGAAGGTGATAAGTGCTGTGGCAGAAAAGTGGAAAGTGAAGTTAGAGAGGCAAAGAAGGGGTCAGATGATTTAGGGCTATTTTTTTTTTTTTTTTGTATGCTATTGAAAAATCTTTGGCTTTATCATATTGAGATGAGGAAACGTTAGAAGGCTCCAAGCAAAGAAATACATGATGTACCTCAAGCTGTGAAGATGATTTTGGCTGCTGTTTTGAGAATATACCGTAAAAGGTCAGGGGAGAAATATTGTGACCACATAGGAGGCTGTTGCAATAATCTAAGCTGGAGAGGACAGTGGCTTTGATCTGTCTGTTACCAGGGGAAGTAGTGAGAACGTATCAGGTTCAGGCCATATATATAAACATGGGAATCATCAATGCATGTCTGCTTCGTCCAGTAGGACAGCTACTGGCCACATATTGCGATTTAAATTTAAATTAATTAAAATAAAAAAATATTCAGCTCCTCAGTTATACCAGCCTCGCTGTATTTCAAGTGCTCAATATCCACATGTGGTGAGTGATACTGCAGTAGACAGTACAGATATAGAACAACATTTCCATTCTCGCTGAAAGTTCTATTGGGCAACATTGATAACAGATGACATTTAGAGTTTTGTCCTCCTATCTCTCAAATCCACTTCCTGTTAGATGTTTCCACTGAATAATTATATTATTGTTATACTAATATATGTCATATTATCATATACACAACATGGTCAGTGTTTTTGATTCCAGTCTTCATCACTCTGTCTACTTTGACTTCATTTTTGCCATTCCAAAGTAAATGGGTTCACCATCTATACCACTGAGCCAACTCTGAGGTCATTCCTCATGACTGTCTTTCTCTCCCCACCCATCCCGTCACTTCTAATCCATTAGCGGGTTGATTTGCTTCTACCTCCAGGACATAGCCTATGACCACTGCTTAGCACCTCCGCGTCAATCACATCCTCTTTCACAACTGAGATGTTGTGGGATGGCTTCCAGATTAGTGTTTTTTTCCACTCTTACAATACGGTGGAATCACCTGGGAGTTTAGAACAACAACAACAACAACAAAAGCCAGGAAAAGCAATGCCTAGGCGCTACTCAATGCCCACAAGTAGAGCTTGGCTTTATAAAAGTTTCCCAGGGGCAAGGAGGGCTGAGGACCACTTTTACCCTATCCTCTTCCACCACTTCCCATTGTCTACTCACCACATAGGAGCCAGAGTGACCTTTCTAAATAGTAAATCAGATCATGTTATTCCCTCGCCTGAAACTTTCTCATCATCTCTCATTGCTCTGAAAAGAATTCGGAGCTCCTGACCGTACAAGATCTGGCCCTGAAATGTTTCTCCAGTCTGCTTTTGCCTGGCAAACACCTATGGTTGTCACTTCCTCCTGGAGGTGCCCTGTCCTTCTCCTCTTAACCAGCCCTTCTCTCCTCCCCCAGCACCTTTCTCAATCACTCCCCTTCTCAATTCCCTGGTTTATTTTCTTTATGGAACCTATTGTTCTCTGAAACTGTTACCAAATGCAAGTTCACGTGCCCAATGCATTGTGAGGCCAAACAATACAGACACGTTGGAGTTTGGAGCGGGAAATGTTTACTGCAGGGCCATGCAAGGAGAAAGGGGGCTCATGCCCCCTGCAAGTGCCAAACTCCCCAAAGGGTTTCAGCAAAGCATTTTTAAAGGCGGGGTGAGGGAGGAAGGTCACAGGGTATGTGATCAGCTCATGCACAATTCTCTGATTGGTTGATTGTGAGGTAACAGGGTGTAGGTCCAGGACTACGTGCTCATGATCATCAAATAGTTAATTTCTTCCATTTGGTGGTGGTTTTTAGCATCTGAAAAACTCAGTAAATATGCATGAGATACTATTTTCTGGGTACTTCAGAGAGGAGCTACAGCAGAGGATACGGGGAAGGGGTCTGTCCCGGGAAGCCTCATAGGTTTCCTGGTCGTTTACACAATGACCATATTTAATACTTTTCTGATCTGTTGTTTATCTCCCTGACTAGAACCTATAGTCCATAAGAACAAGGAACATTTATCTATTTATCTCTAGCACTAGAACAGAACCAGGCAACAAATAAATATTTCTGAATGACCCCATTCAGTTGCTTCATTTAATACATATTTTAAAATATTTAGAATCTTCAGGGAAGAGACAATGATTACAATGATGATAATAACGTACTCAGCAACAGCTATGATTTATAGAGCGCTTACTATGTGTTAGGCACTGTGTTTATTTCAATACACCCATTTTATGGATAAGAACACTGGGATTTAGAAAGGCAAAGTAACTGGATTGGGGCCACCAAAGTAGTAAGTATGAGAAGCCAGATCTGGAACTGGGATCTGTCTGAGGCCAAGAGCCTAAATCTTAAAAAACAAACAAAAAACCCCCAAACCAAACTTGTAGCCATTTAATAAATATTTATGAAATAAATAGAATAAATGGCAGTTGATGCATTTTAGAAGCTTGTCAAACACTGATACTTAGTTTATGATTAGGAAAAACAATATACTTCCATCTTCTCTTCCCATATAGACCTTGGGTCACTGTGGCATCTTTTTGCCCCTGTAAAGAACTTAAGTGCTGGCCTGCATTCCTCTTTTGCCAGTTATTTTGTGCAACGTGCTGTTCTAGCCTAAAGAATTCCATCTCCTAGCAGCTACCAGGGTTACTTGCAGCCTCAACGATCTTCCTTTGAGAGAGGGAAAAATCCCTTAACTTTGTAACACAGTCCAGCGATGCATGAGAAGCCTTTGTCAAACCGTAAGGGGGAAAAAAGGAAAATAAAAATACCGTTCTCCTCTGGAATGTCTCCTAGGACTAGTGAAAAATGCTAATTCTGACAACAGCAAAGTCATTTAAAAATCAAAGCACCTTTGAATTATATTCGAAATGAGATTAAAATGAGAAGTGGTGCAAGAAAATAATTATATTCTTCGAATCTAGGAGCATCTTATCCCCTCCAGCTCTGTCCTCCTGGTGTATGAAGCCCTCCGATGTTTCCCCCAGGAATGATTTTCCCGTAACTCATCCTAGATACGCTTTGGTTCCGTTTGCAGGGAAAGGTAGAGGGCTGCAAGGCTTTTCTTGATTGCCCCGGAATAGGCTGATGGGAAGTTCGAGCCTTCCCTCCTTTCTATAAAAAGCCCCCAACGGTGCAGCGTTTTTATTTTTAATTACTCCAAGCTTGGTGTGCGTAGGGGTCCTTACTGGCCTCGACTAAACGGGCTGGATCTGGAGGCTCCAGGAGATCAAGTTCAAAGTGGGTCAGAGCGCTTACAGAATGTGCATTTCTCCTTCCCAGCACAGGCCTACGCTCTCCACACCCCGCCTCGCGCCTCCGAGCCCCTCACCCTGCTGCGGAGACGCCCCTCTCCCCCGGGCATCCAGGAAGCGGTGGGCCCGGGGGATGCGCCCTGGGAAAAGGGCAAGGATCCCAGGCCGCGCGATCTATCCCCAGGCACGCCTGGCTCCCACGTCCCCGGGCCGCCCCCGCCCCGAGCGAGCCCGGCCCGCGCCCCAAGGCTCCGGGGGCCCGTCCGCATTCTTCTGCAGCCAGATGACGGCCCTCGGGGCGCCCCTTCTTCCCGGCGCGCCGCTACCAGGGCGCTGGGGGCGGGAGCTGCGCCCCAGCCCGCGGCCCAGATGGCCCGGCAGCCCCGAGCGGGGACATTTTCTCAGGCTTTCAAAGAGAGCACTTTCTTTCCTGCCTAATATTTAGCTCCTTCAAATGCAAATGGAGAGGTTTCGCTCCAAGGTTAGCATAACAATTATGGGAAAGCTTTAAATCTGATGCGTTTGTTTACACGATGAAAGGCCGGCAGGATCCGAAAGCTCGGAGGCCCCGGCTTTTCAGCGACTATTTTCTAACTGGTGCCCTGCGAGTCAATTTTAGATGACAAAGAAAACCAATTTATAGGACGGTGGAGGCTAATTTTGGAGGGAGTTCGACGTTATCGTCATGTTTTTTTTAAATGACCGCTGCTGAAATAGTGATTTTTTTTTTTGTCCCCCTTTTGCATCGTGAAGTTTGGTGGGAGGTAATTGGTGTTGGTGACGGGCAGGAAGGTCTTCGTTCCCTGGGACGATGGGAACGGAGCATGCGGCTAACGCAGGTAGAGGATTTTCCGGGGACCTGGTGGGATTTTAGCCTAACACGCGTAAAAGTGTCTTTCAGTGTGCTTGTCAGAGAAGCTGAACTCTTTTCGATTTGGCTTAAACGGTTTGGTGTTTCAAAAAGGGTTGTCTGGTTTTAGCTACAACCTCAGACTTAAGAGTTCAGGGAATGCCATTCCCTCACTGTAAAACCACTGATTTCCAGATCTTGACCGTGAAAACTGGGCCTGGCCCATTGGAAGTGTCTCAGCTCAGCTGGGAGGGGAGAAGGATGACCCTCAGGGCCTGCTGAATCAGCAAGAAGGAAATCTCAGGCTTTTTCTTTTCATTTTTTTTTTTTTTTTGTCTTTACTCTTAGACCTTCCAGGAGACTTTTTCCAGCCCTCCCTCCTGGCACACAAAGGAGAGCTCTTATATGCGATGCTGTGAGATCTCCGCCTATTAGGGTCTTCTCACTGTGAGGCCCAGGAGAGAATGAAAACCCCTGCGAGTTTGTTACATCTATTGGCTTCATTGATAATATATTAGAAAATGTTTTGTAAACACTACAAACTACAATCCCTGTAACACTGAAAGTTTATGAGTGTGGAGTATTTAAGAGTCTTATTCCATTTGGGGAGGATTTATTGACCAACATAAATATGTCATTTTCAGTGTGAAGATTAAGTGACAAAACCCTTTTTTTTTTTTCTTGAATTATTTCTACAGGTGAACTGAAATACCTTTCCTGACAGTGGGACCAGGGCAAGCATGGATGGTGCTATTATTGGACAGGTACAAAGCAGTAGTGTTCAACCTGAGTGTGTAGCAGAATCACCTGAGGGGCTTGTTAAACCGGATGGCTGGGCCTCACCCCTCAGTTGTCTGATGGAGTAGGTCTGGGGTGGGGCCTGAGAATTTCCATTTCGCACAAGTTGCCAGGTGATACTGATGCCCTCTTCCCAGGACCACACGTGGAGAGCCACTAGCAGGAGAGAATCAGAACTGTATTATTTTGAGAGAACCTAATAGGATAAAGCAGTTTCCTCTTCGCAAGAATAGCTTAGAGAAAAAGAATAGCTACTGGTTGCTACTAGGAATTAAGATTGAGGAACTATTCTTAAATGTAAACATTTCTCTGATCTGACTTTTTAAAGATTATTGGCTTGGCCTAAATTTAGGAACTCGAAGTGAAGTGAAGTCTTCCTGAATAGTGTTAGAAAAACACTATTTGGCCCTGCTAGCCAGATGAATGGGTTCTCAGCAGATGGTGGTATATTAATTAAATATATATTTTTTCTGATATTCAGGTACATGGAACTTGCCCCTTGGCCATCTTAGTAATCATGCCCCTCTTACGAATTACCCTATGATATGGCCTTTTCTGGAGTGTTTTCTTTCTCTGAAACCCTAGACTACAGGGTCCTTCTCCTTACTAAGACCCCTCTTCAAACCCAAGTGCTGAAATAAGCCTTCAGAAAGACAGAGAAGTTGAGATTTTCATGAAATCTTAACTGTTTTAAAATGAAATCTTAAAACCCCCTCTCATTCATCTAACCATTTGAGGTAATCATACATACTTATATGCTTATGTTTAGTGTCTGTATTTCATCTCAGTGTCATCAATATGCGTTTTCCTGTTTTATTTTAAATTGCATATCCTGTGAAGGAGAGACATTTTATTTTATTTATTTTTTTTGCGGTACGCGGGTCTCTCACTGTTGTGGCCTCTCCCGTTGCGGAGCACAGGCTCCGGATACGCAGGCTCAACGGCCACGGCTCACGGGCCCAGCCGCTCCGCGGCACGTGGGATCCTCCCGGACCGGGGCACGAACCCGCGTCCCCTGCATCGGCAGGCGGACTCTCAACCACTGCGCCACCAGGGAAGCCCAAAACAAATGATTTTAACGACGATGATGATGTCTCATTAAGTGGCTTGACATGAAGTTAGGGTCTGTTTACATGCTACTAAAATATATAGATGAAAATATATCTTCTAGATAAAGTCACTTGACCATGGACACATGTCATGCTAGTTAGAGACAAGTAGTAAATTTAAATTACAGGAGAAATTTTTCTCAAGTCGTATTTTTATGTGCATTAATATATAGCTCAAGAAATCATATGTAAATCATTCTGTAAGATAAACACCTAAAACTGATTTTTTGTTTAATAGGCACCATAACATGCTGGAGAACACTGACAAGTGAGCTTCACCAGTAACTAGTTTTGTGACGTTGGGTGTTGAGGATGGAGGGCGATGCTGTTGAAATAGAATTTGCTGAGTAAGTCATTTACCCTTCTGTCATCTACGAGCATGAGATATGAATGATCGCTGTTAGTTGTTTCTGGATTACACGTATAGCATCTGCTTTGGGTTACTTAAACCATATAATACATACACATGCATGAGGGTCAGCATTGGTTTAAACAGGTGACTATTATGATAATACTGTCAACATCTTTTAAAATTATTGTGATCTCCCCTATATATGTTCAGTCTCCTTGGATTTGTGGAAAATGCTCTGTTGATTGTTTTTCATTGTAAAGGAGCCAATTCCTTTGAGCAACTGCTATTTCTACCTGAACATTCAAGTCATTGAAGAGACATTTAGTTTAGAAACGGAGCAGAATTTCTTTACCCTTGCCATTATCCTGTGTCACAGCTGACTGCTTTAATGCCAATAAAATGCTAGGGACTCTGGTTTTTACTGGGCAAAAGCACTGAGTGACAAAGTCATTCCTGTTGAATATTAACATCATTTACTAAGCATATAATTAGAAATAAAATAAGCTAGCATATAAAATTTGTATCTTAATCATCCTCTGTCCTTGTTCAGGTGTTAAAAAATTCTTTTCTTGGTGCTAAATATAGAGTTAGGGTTTTAAGGGCATTAAACCATCATCACAGCTATTGAGGCAGTGGACATTTCCTCAGGTATTTTAAGAGACTTGACTATTTGGGAGCTCAAGTGAAAAGTGGGACACAAAATCTCTGTGTGTTTGTGTCTCTGTATTGTGGGGTGGGGGAATGGAACTGGAAAACGATACAGTAAATAAGGCTCTCGGGTATTTACTAGTTCTGAAATAAAACCACAGTTTGAATCCGATAGGTCAATTATATATAAATACGGTGTAGAGGGCAGATAGCCAGAAATAACAGATTTTATTCTCCAGAGGGAAAGGGAGAATTAACCAGAGCAAAAGTCTCTGGAACAGGGGTACTCCATTAGATAAGAACGGTAAGGCCTGAATACATTCTTTTCATTGTATATTCATTTTATTTACCAGTTCTGCTGCAGACATTGGCATTGCTTCCATTTATTTTTGCTGTTATAAATAATGCTGCTGTGTTTATTATTGTGCTTGTTTCCTGGTACAAAGGTGCCATATTATCTCTAAGGCATATTCATTTTGTGATGCGTTATTAATTTCTATTTTGTCTATAATTTTTATGAACAAGTAGTAACCCCTAAGCCAATTTCATGTGTTTGCACAGTAGAATTGTTCATTAGAGGGTATGTATCTCTTCAGCTTTGCAAGCTAATGCCAAAATTGCTTTCCAAAAACTGTATACTCCTACCACAGTGTATGAGTTCCTGTTGCTGTGTATCCTTCTTAACACACTACATTGTCAGAATTTTACGTCATTGTCGTTTTAAATTTCCTCTCTTTGATTATTTTAATGTGGTTGATCATTTTTCATATATTGTTCATTCATGTTTTGTTTTTTCAATGTAATTTACTACCCTTTTTATTTTTTAGTTTTTATTATTATTATTTTTTACTTTATTTATTTGGTTGCCTTGGGTCTTAGTTGCAGCAGGTGAACTCCTTAGTTGCAGCATGTGGCTCCTTAGTTGTGTCAGGTGGGCTCCTTAGTTGCGGCTCACTGGTTCCTTAGTTGTGGCATGTGAACTCTTAGTTGCAGCATGCATGTGGGATCTAGTTCCCAGACCAGGGATGGAACCTGGGCCCCCTGCATCAGGAGTGGAGTCTTAACCACTGTGCCACCAAAGAAGTCTCACTACCCTTCTTTTTTTAAAAAAATTAATTAGTAGGAACATTCTCGTACTAATCTTGTGATGATTATATGCTATTGCAAATAATCATTCTTACTCTGTGGCTGCCATTTTCGTCCTCTATGATATTTTTTGATAAACAGAAAAGTTCTTAGCTTTAAATGACTTATCATTTTCTTTATGTTTTCACTCTTTGTGTCCTGTTTAAGAATGCATCTTTTTATCAAAAAGATGTTATATCACATTCTTTTTCTAAAAGTGCTAAGCCCTCAACCAATCTGAAATTGTTTTTTTATAAGATGTGAGGAAGAAATCCAAGTCTGTTTTTTTCCTAAAGGGGTAGCTGGTTATTCTTGTGTGTTTATTCAGTAGTCTCTGCTTTCCTATTGGTGTGTGATGCTACCTGTATTGTATAGTCAATGTTTATATTTACTTGGGTCTGTTTTGTGGTTCTCATTTGTGTTCTGTTAGTTTACTTGATTCTCTAGGCCCTAATTCTATACAATTTCAATTAAAAATGGCTTTCTAGTCTTCATATCCGGCAGAGGACGAACTTTGACTTGACTCTTCTTCAGAAGTGTCTTGACTGTTCTTGATCTCTTGCTCTTTCATATGCACGTTAGAATTAGCATGTTAATTTCCACATAAAGTCTTTTCTGAATTTTTATTTCTGAATTCTTTTCTGAAGTTTTATAGAAAGACCCTTGCTCAGTCTGGGAAGAATTGACATTGTCCCAGTATTATAATATCGAATTTTCTAAGCCATCAATATGATAAATATCTCCATTTATTTACATATTCCTTAATGTCTTCAAACAAAAGTTGATAATTTTCTCTAACAGGTCTTCATGACTTTTGTTCTAAATAGTTAATATTTGGTGCTATTACACATTTTATGTTTGAAATTAATTAAACGTTCTATTTGTCATTATTGTACCTAAATGAGATTGACTTTTATGTAACAACTACATCTAGCAACTTTGCTGACCTGTCTTACTGAACTTGATAATTTATCTGTACATTCACTTGGGTTGTTTTATATACCATCATATCATATGAGAAAAGCAATAGTTATACTTTTTCCTTTCCTTATGCCTTTAACTTTTCCTTCCTTTTTCTTCTCTTCTGTTTTTCTCCTTTCCCCTCCTCCATGCATCTCTTCCTGTATTCCTCCCTTCCTTCTGTTTTTTTCTCTCCTTCCCTTTCTGGGTTTCCCCTAATCCTATTCCACTGTTTTTATTGTACTAGTTAGACCTGCAGTCTAGTATTATATAGAAGTGCAGGCAAATAAGCCTTACCCTGGATTTCAGAAGAAATCTTTTTAATGTTTCACCATTAAATATGATGCTAGTTGTAAGCTCTGTGTGTGTTTGTGTATGTAGAAGATAACTTTTAAAAAATTTTTATTTATTTATTTAGGCTGCATCGGTTCTTAGTTGTGACAGGATCTTTCATCTTTCATTGCAGCGTGTGGGCTTTTCTCTAGCTGTGGCGTGTGGGCTCCAGAGCACATGGGCTGTCTAGTTGTGGCTTGCATGCTCAGTAGTTGCGGTGTGAGGGCTTAGTTGCCCCAAGGCATGTGGGATCTTAGTTCCCTGATCAGGGGTTGAGCCCACGTCCCCTGCATTGGTAGGCAGATTCTTAACCACTGGACCACCAGGGAAGTCCCAGAAGATAATTTTTAATTTGAGAACAAGATTTGTTAGGTCTTTTTTTCAGTTAAGAATGAATATAGATTTTTATCAGTTTTTTTCACATTATTACCTTTTATTTGCTAATGTGGTAAATTATATTAATAGATTTCCTAAAGTTGAACCAACTTTACATTCCTGGGGTAAATTAAAATTAATATTAAAAAAATTTTTGTATTAAGAAAACACATAAAATTTATTATCTTAATCATTATTAAATGTACAGTTCAGTAGTGTTAAGCATATTCACACTGCTGTGAAAGAGATCTCCAGGACGTTTTCCTCTTGCACAATTGAAGATCTGTACCCATGAAACACTCCCCATAACCCCATTCTCCAAGACCCTGTCAACCACCATCCAACTTTTAGTTTCTATGAATTTGACGATTCTAGATACCTCATATTCGTGGAATTATACAGTATTTGTCTTTTGTGACTGGTTTATTTCACTGAGCTTAATGTCCCCAAGCTTCATCCAGGTTGTAGCATGTGTTAAAATTTCTTTCCTTTTTAAATGCAATAATATTTCATTCTATGTATAGACCACATTTTGCCTGTCCATTCATCTGTCTGAACATTTCTATTGCTACTATCTCTTGGCTATTGTGAATAGTGCTGCTGTGAACATGGCTGTGCAAATATCTCCTGAGATCCTGCTTTCAAAACTTTTGGATTTATACCCAGAAGTGGAATTGCTCCATTTATATGGCAATTCTATTTTTAATTTTTTGAGGAACCGCCATACTGTTTTCCATAGCAGCTGCACCATTTTACACATTTCTTCACATCCTTCCCAACATTTGTTATTTTCTGTGTTATTGATAGTAGCAATAAGGGGTATGAGGTGATATCTTATTGTGGTTTTGATTTTCATTTCTCT
The DNA here is from genome assembly GCF_026419965.1 of Kogia breviceps. NCBI lineage: Eukaryota > Metazoa > Chordata > Mammalia > Artiodactyla > Physeteridae > Kogia > Kogia breviceps. The sequence continues at coordinate 92,424,063 of NC_081319.1, forward strand.
AATGGTTAGTGATGTTGAGCATCTTTTTATATGTTTGTTGGCCATTTCCATGTCCTCTTTGAAGAAATGTCTATTCGAGTTCTTTGCCCATTTTTTAATCAGGCTATTTGTTGTGTTGTTGTTGAGTTGTAGGAGTTCTTTATGTACTCTGGATATTAACCTCTTATCAGATATGTGATTTGCAAATATTTTTTCCCATTTAGTAGGCTGCCTTTTCACTCTGTTAATAGTGTTCTTTGATGAAGTTGTTTTAAATTTTAATGTAATCAAATTTGTCTATTTTCACTTTTTTTTTTTTTTTTTGCTTTTGGTGTAAAACTGTTATTTTTTTAAATTGCTGGATTTATTTTGTTAATATTCTGTTAAGGAATACTCTGCATCTGTATTCATGAGTGAAACTGGCCTGTAATTTGCCTTTCTCATATTTTCCTTTCCTGGTTTTGTATCACAATTATACTAGCCTCATAAAATGAGTTGAATAGTGCTTCTTTTTGTATTTTCTGAAATATTGTATGTAAGATTGGAATTATCTGTCCTTGAATAGTGAATAGAACTTGCCGGGGCCTGGTATTTCATTTGTGGGAATATTTAAAACTACTGATTACATTTCTTTAATGGTTTTTAAACTATTCAAGTGATCTATTTTTCTTGAGTCCATTTGGCAAGGTATGTATTTTTTTCCTAAGAATCAATTTCCACTTTTTTTTGGTAGCATAAAGTTGATAATATTCTTTCACTGTTTTTTAAAATGTTTGCAGCATCTATAGCTGTGCACCCTTTTCATTTCCGTATTACTTATTAGTATGCTCTCTCTTTTATTAATCAAGCTTGGCAGAGGTTTGTCTTTTTTTTTTTAAAATTAATTAATTAATTTATTTTTGGCTGTGTTGGGTCTTCGTTTCTGTGCGAGGGCTTTCTCTAGTTGTGGCAAGCGGGGGCCACTCTTCATCGCGGTGCGCAGGCCTCTCACTGTCGCGGCCTCTTTTGTTGTGGGGTACAGGCTACAGACGCGCAGGCTCAGTAGTTGTGGCTCACGGGCTTAGTTGCTCCGCGGCATGTGGGATCCTTCCAGACCAGGGCTCAAACCCCTGTCCCTTGCATCGGCAGGCAGATTCTCAACCACTGCGCCACCAGGGAAGCCCAGAGGTTTGTCATTTTAATTGGTCTTTTCTAAAAGGTCAGGTGGTTTCTGTGATCCTCTATTGTATTTTTTTTATTTCATTAATTTCTGCTATATTTTTATTACTTCATTCCATATACTTTATTGGAGTCAATTTTATGTTTTAAAATTTCTAAAATTATCTGCTTCCTTTGCTTTTAATAGACGTAGATGCATTAATTTTTTTTCTCTAAATATTTTACTAGCATTCCTGAGTTACTTAGAAGCATATTTTACTTTTCAAACTATATGAGCATTTAAACAAGTTTTCTGTTGCTATTGACTTTTGTAATGATTAATTATTATATTTTCATGAAAGAATATTTTATATTTTTGCAAATGATACACATATGGTTCAAGAAAATGTGTATTTTCCAATTATTAAGAATAATTCTGGGCTTCCCTGGTGGCGCAGTGGTTGAGAATCCGTCTGCCGATGCAGGAGACGCGGGTTCGTGCCCTGGTCCGGGAGGATCCCACATGCCGCGGAGCGGCTAAGCCCGTGAGCCATGGCCGCTGGGCCTGCGCGTCCGGAGCCTGTGCTCCGCAACGGGAGAGGCCACAACAGTGAGAGGCCCGCATACCGCAAAAAAAAAAAAAAAAAAAAAAAAAAAGAATAATTCTTTGTAATTCAGAATATTGAGGCTATGTTCGATATTCTTATTCATTTTTTCACTTGTTTATTGATAAGAAGGGTATTTTCATATTGCTTATTATGGTGATAGATTTGTAAATTTACTATGATAGTTCTCTCAATTCTCTTTTTATATATTTTGAAACAGTATTTTGGGTACCTTTAAATTTAAATTATTATATCTTCTGGTGAATCTTTTATACTATTGTGCTTCCTTTAACTCTAAAATATTTTTTGTCTTAAAGTATATAGTTTCTGACATTAGTACAGCCCAATCAGTTTGTTATTTTATGTTGTCTAATGTAAACTAAATATATCTAGATTTTAAAAATTCTCGTCTGAAACACCTTGACTTTTAACATGGAATTTGTTGTGATTAATGATACCTTTGGATTTATTTCAAATATGCTATTGTGTATCCACTATTTATTCTATTTTTACTCTGGTATTTCTTTTGATTTCAGTGCTTATTCTGTATTTTAATTTAAAAATTCTAATCTCTCACTCAACAATATAGTGATTTTAGAATATTTGAACTCCTGTTACTTTCCTACTGTCTTATTTGCTATTATTTTCCAGTGGCTTTAAAAAAAATAAACCCCACAAAATAGATATTATAGTTTTACATATTCAATATCTTTTTTTTCCAGTTTAATCTATGTTTACTACTATCTTTTCTTAAATTTCTCACCATCCTTTCTTGTCTCTCAGACCTTCTTTTTTGCTCATTTTAATTTTTCTTAAATTAAATCCTGTACTTACATCTTTAGTGAGCCTCTATTAATAGTATATACTCAGACCTTGTCTCATGCCTTTATTTTGCCCATGTTCTTAAATAATAATTTTACTGAACGTAGAATTCTGTCTTTACAACTATTTTTTTCCTTAGCACATTTTGCTATTATTTTGCTCTTTTCTGACTTTTGTTATTACTCTTGAAAATTCAGTTGTCTAATTTTAATTTTTGTTAATTTGCCTTTAACTTCTGCCTTCTTTCAAGATCTTCTTTTGTCTTTGATGCTCTACAGATTTTTACAGTATGTCCAGGGATGGATTTCCATTTATTTATTCTGCTTTAGATATACTGGGATTCTGAGAATTTGCATTTTTTTTCTTAATTCTAAAACAAACCTTAGCTAGTATTTCTTTGAATATTGTCTCTCCCACATTCTTCCTTTTCTTTCTTTCTAGTATGTCGATTACGGGGTATTAGATTATCTCTTTTTGTCACCCATTCCTTTTACCTTCTCTTTCATACTCTTTCTCTTTTTATAGTTCAGGGTCTCATTCTGTATAATTTCTCCAGATTTGTCTTCTGCTGCATTGGTTTTGTCTTCAGCTTTGTCTTTCCAGCTGTTTAACTAGTTAATTAAATTTTTAATTTCACTTATATATTGTATTTCTATAAGATCTATATGGTTATCTTCAAATATACCTCATTTTGATAGTCTCTCCTTCTTTTGAAATAATCCCAATACACTCTTATTCTTTACGCATGTTAAATATAGTTAACTTACATTCTGTTCTGTATCTGATCATTCTGATGTCTATAGTTTTGTGGGTCTGATTGGTTGTTGTTTCTCCAAGTTCAAATTCATGGCTGATATAACTTGTATTTACTTTTTTTAAAATTTCATTTTTACTGGAGTATAGTTGCTTTACAATGTTGTGTTAGTTTCTGCTGTTCAGCAAAGTGAGTCAGCTATATGTATACATATATCCCCTCTTTTTTGGACTTCCTTCCCATTTAGGTCACCACAGAGCATTGAGTAGAGCTCCCTGTGCTATACAGTAGGTTCTCATTAGGTACCTATTTTATACATAGTAGCGTATATATGTCAATCCCAATCTCCCAATTCATTCCATCCTGTATTTTCTTTTTAATTGTGGGAATTTAACTTTAAAAAAAGTTTTTTAATTGGAGTATAGTTGCTTTACAATGTTGTGTTAATTTCTACTGTATAGCAAAGTGAATCAACTATACGTATACATATATCCCCCGTGGGAATTTAACTTTTGATTGTGGATGTTCTAGTTGACCTAGGTTGAAAATGGTTCCTCTAAATGTGGATTTACCTTTGTTTATGCCAGGTTCCTGAAGTCACTACCAATTAAGCACCATTTGAAGACAATTCTTAGCTTGGAGTTTTAAGAATCATATAAACAATATGAATTCTAACCCAAATGCTACATGAATACTGGTTTATGGTTATGAAAGCTTAATGAACTTACCCCCCTCTATCTCAAGTTGAGAAGCTGATAGGCAACTTTCAACACCATCTTCCTCTGTGGATTTTTTTTTCCCTCCTAATTTACTTTTTGCTATCTCGTCCCAGGAGGATCTAATCTTGCTTCTATTCTGGAACCAACTGTAGGCTTTGTCTCCTGCCCTCCATGAAAGAATGGAGCTAAATGACATGGGTTGGCAGATTGTCCTAAGACCACTGCTAATTTTAATGCATGATTAACTCTGGATTCAAGATTTCTAGATGTTTTCAGCCTTTGGGGATAGCCATCCAATCTTTTTTTGGGGGGGTAAGTGGGGGAAGCATGGCTGTATATTTAAATATTTAAAATATTTATTTTAGGGTTTATAAATAACCTATAAACTGCCTAACCCTGGCAGTCCAGTGGTTAGGACCCTGAGCTTTCACTGCTGAGGGCACAGGTTCAATCCCTGGTCGGGGAACTAAGAATCCTACAAGCTATGCGGTGCAACCAAAAAAAAAAAAGGAAATATATATATGTATATATATATATATATTTTTTAAAAGAAATATATATATATTTTTACTTTTCTACCTGAAATAGTTTTCATGTATTTAGTTCTGCCATACTCTCACACAAAGTTTTTTTTTTAAAGAAGTAGTCACGAAGTGAAAAGCCAATATTAAGACTTGAATTTATGTTACATGGTTCAGAGAAATTCACTAACTCTTAGTTACTAGTTTATACAATCATGTTTATGATGACAAATACATTTTATAATAATTTGAAGACTGTTTTCTGAACTTATTACTGTCATTTCCATTTAGGAGTATAAGTAGCTATGATAAATATATTTTCAAGGATTATAGAGAAGGCCCATGAGACTCTCAAATGCAAGTGAAAAAAATTAAACTTTTCCCAATTTGCTGACCACATGGAGAACAATACACTTAGCACTCTTACCTGGTTAGGGAAAAACAAGTCTATATTCTAATTCTGAGAATGAAATTTTTATCTTGAGTGGTTTTTTAAATCTTATTTCACTTATAATGGCTTAGCTTTTGTATATTTAACATGTAGAACAGGGGGAAGGGATGAGAATGACTTTACAGGCAAAACTTGAATGTCTTGTTTCTTTAAAACATATTATTTACTCTGAAGACTGGATATCATTGCACTGGTTTGTAAATCTTTCCAAATGTTTGTGTTTATTTCTCTATTGGAGGAAAAAAAGACAGGGAGATTACCTATAAAAGAGAAAGTACTTGGCAGTAAAAGAAAAGAAATCAGCTTTTATCCTAGGGAAATTTTGTCTATATCTGATTTCCTTTTAAGCAATTTAAGATTACTGGATATATTTATAATGGGTGGCCATTTTTAATCATTGAAGATAATAACCTCATGTTTTTTATTAGTTCCTTGGCTTTAATAGGCAATTCAGATAATGCTCTAGCTAATAGTTTTGTTGTTTTTAGTGAGAAGGAAACGACATTTTGATATTATTCAAGAAAAGCAAATTGCCTCTTAATGATCTGTTATCAATGAGTTTCTTGTCATCTTCTATTCTGCAGAGTGTCTGCCACTTAGAATTCAGAAGATTAATTATTGTTTTTATAGAATTGGTCATAAAATTCTAGTTTGGTTATATGCAATCATTTGATGCTTTGTTCTTTATAGTCTTTTAGAATGACCTTATTTTTAGCTTGTGCTAGTTTAATAGAAACCATGCCATTTGTTCTAGAAGACAAAATATTTATATTTACTATTTGAAAAGGTAAAATGCAAAATTATAGTGAATTATTTTACAACTTAACTTAGTGGCTTATTTTTTTTTCTTATTATTACGTGTTTAGCTTTGGAAATGTCTCCCTTAGAGTGGATAGGCTGGGGTTAATATAGGCAGGACTGAACAGAGACCCCTTGCTTTCAGTCTGGGTTGGAACTGGTCAGTGTATGTCTGAATAAAGTTTAACTTGGATTCTGATTTTACTTTAGCTAGTAATGGTATATGTTATCCCAGTGAAATTTCGATAATCTTCAAGCATGCTAAGATATACAGGCTTTTACTCAATGTTTGCTTGTTTCTTGTGTGAACTGTCCCATTTTTAATAGAGCATACAATAATATCTTTCTTCAAAGAAAGAGGTGTATCAGAAACTATTGCATCTTTTAAAAAAGTAACATTTGATCAGTTTGGTTCCTCAGTTCTTTCATATTTGAAAAAGCACAAATGTTTGGATATAATGGGACTATGTAGAATAAAGTTACCATAAACCAGAATATAGTGGAATGCATTTAATAAACCCTGAGAAATAAAGTCCTGTGTATGGTGGAAAGGGGGAAAGTGAGCTCAACTGAAATATAGCCCTTGTCAACAGAAATAGGGTTCAGACTGACAAACGCGTGGTCATATTTCTTTGTTATAGTGGCTGGGAGGGGAAAGGAGAAAGTGGGAGGAGTATTATGAGCACATCAGACCATAAATTTGGAACACTAACTCCAATGTTAATAACCTTTAAAAAGTCTCAGACTTAAGATATCGGTCCTTTGACATTTGATTTTTCCATCTTTCTTCTTCCTCCTTATTTCATTGGTTTTTAACACTGTCTAGGTTTCATAGTCACTAGGGTAATTTTAAAAAGTAGATGTGATACTCCAGTGCTGTTGAATCAGAATTTTCAGGATATGTGCATTTTAAAAAGCTCCTCCAGATAAATATGATAATTGTGATCCCCTGGTCCATTTCCTAGTAATACCACCTAAAATCTCTTACTTGTATTTGCAAATGAGTTCGTGTCAGAAAGGCAGTCAATTCATATTACATCTCCCAGTTAACTATTGATCTAACCTACACATTGTGGGATCTTGCCAGAGAGATGAAATACACCATCGTAAATCATCTCCAAAATAAGGAATAAATTGAATTTTTGATTAATTCTGATGTCTAAATAGATCTAGGGAAGGAAAGTCATAGTCCTGATTTTAAAAGCCTGCAAAGCAAATGCTGCATCAAGGATGAAGAGGTATCCATTGACTATATCCAGTTTCTGTGCCTTTATGTAAAAATTTATTGTTCTTGTCAGTTTTCTAAATAGAATACAAAAGAATTGTTTAGGAAGCATATTTGGGATTTTCATACAGAGGCCAAGGTTCCTGGAACCTTGGGAGAAATTGCCCATTTGGGGTTTAGCTCTGTATATATGGAACTCGATTACGAGAGAAAAAATATTAACACATATTCAAATAATTTTCAGTTTTCTTTTTTAAAAAAATGTATTCAGCTGGAACTTGTCAGCATTTCCAGGGGAAGAAAGTCACTCACTAATTAGCGCTGGAGGTGGTGAGTGAAATAATTTGTGTGTACATGTGTGTATCTGTGTGTGTAGGAGAAGACAGAAATGAAGGAAGAGGAGGCTTTTTCTTTATTTAATTCCCACGTTCCCACACTGCTTTCCTCAGAATTATTTTTCTTTGTGATTAACTTTCTCAGCCACATTAGTGAGATCTGTTTTTTTTCCTACCGAATCTGATGTTTATTTATTTGATTTACAGATAGCACAGAACTACTTGTTCTTCATCTTAGTTATAGGTCTCCTGTCTACTGGGTCTTTGATAAATTTAGTCTCTTTTCTCAAGACTTTTGTCCAGCTTTTAAAAAGTGTAATAGCTCCTTTAGAACTAATCTAGGTTATTACCTCAATAAGTTCTAAATTAAGAGGCTCTCTAATCGTGCATAACAATAAGACAGAGGAAGTTTTGATGACCTTTAGAATGGGTCAGCGGGGACTTCCCTGGCGGTCTAGTGGTTAGGACTCCATGCTTCCATTGCAGGGGTCGCAGGTTCAATCCCTGGTCAGGGAACTGAGAGCCTACATGCCGTGTGGTGTGGCCCAAAATTAAAACAAAAACAACAAAAAGAATGGGTCAGCAATTATGGATTATAAGAGGTTCAGAAAGTCCAATGAGGGCTTCTCTCTCCAACTATTCTATTTATAAAGGAAAGGGATGCCAACCAGACCTGGAAAAAAACAAAAAAACAAAAAACCTAAGTGTTGTTGGGAATGTGAAGGAACAAGAACTCTTAGGCATTGCTGGTGGGATGGAAACTGGAAAATTTTTGCCCGTCTCTAGTAAATCTAAACATGCATATATGGTATGGTCCAGTAACTCCACTCTTTATGTATACATCCCCTATAAGTTTCAGCTTATGTATACCAGAATATGGCTAAGACTTTTCAAAGCTGCATTGTAGTGGGCCAGATACATATATTCCAAACGCCCATCAAAATTCAAATGAATAAGTCAATTGTGACATATTCATGTCTTGGAATAGTATGCAACAATAAAAAATGAATAAACTACATGTACATGGAAGAATGTAGATCAATCTTTTTTTTTTTTTTTTTTTTTTTTTTTTTTGTGGTACGCGGGCCTCTCACTGTTGTGGCCTCTCCCGTTGTGGAGCGCAGGCTCCGGACGCACAGGCTCAGCGGCCATGGCTCACGGGCCCAGACGCTCCGCGGCATGTGGGATCTTCCCGGACCGGGGCACGAACCCGTGTCCCCTGCATCGGCAGGCGGACTCTCAACCACTGCGCCACCAGGGAAGCCCCTAGATCAATCTTAAAGATGAAATATTGAGCAGAAAAAAGCCAGGCCTGGTGGAATATATTCTATACGAATTGAATTTCATCAATAAAAAACAGGCATAATTCAACCATACTTTAGGTATGCATAATTATATAATAAAACCTTAAATAAAGTCAAGGAAGTAGATAGAATACATTTCAGGGATGTTGGTTATAGTTGCAGGGAGGGAGGCATTTATATTCAAGAAGGGGCAAGTCTGGGGTTCTGTTATTTCTTGACACAAGTGTGGGTTATGTTGCTGTTCAAGGGTTCACTAAAGTGTACATTTGTTTTATGCATTTTTCTCTTTGTATTATATATGATAATTTAAAAGAAAGTACTCGAACTGTTTTTAAAAAGGAAATTAAGGCACAACCACAGGTGTTCGTGTAAAGGAAGTTTCAGGGTCTGACTTAAATTTACAAAAGTAAGGACGGCCTCTGCTGATTGCATTTTGCTCTTTACTCACCCTGCTGTGCCTTGTTATTACGGCACATGCAGCAACCTATGGCATGCTGAGAGGACCCCTGCAAGAGTTTCAGGGGGGTGAAGTCAGGTTTGAAAGGAAGCCCTAAGTCTGAATCTGATTACTTGGGCAAGAGTAAGTCAGATGCTTCATGTTGCTGTAGCACAGTTGTGTGTGTGTGTGCGCGCATGTGCGTGTTCACATGTCAATTCTACTCTAGTGTGATGAGGGAAGTGCTGGAATTCTGCACCAGCTAAATACCTAGTATGCACTTCAGCCCCTGACCATAATGAATGTAAAATGCTGGTAGTAATAGATAGATTGAAATGAAAAACCCCTTCTTCTTGGCCTGCAAGAGATTTGCAATCACATTTGGATCTCAAAGTGCTGCTAGACTGGAGATGAACGTGTGGGTGGATTGACCTTTCTTGTGAGAACTGCTGTTTTTGTGCTAAATATGTGAAAAACAAATTTTGAATGGCTGCCCTATTGCGTTTCTCTGGTGATTCACATTATCACCCTTTAAAATTTCTCAGCAATAATGGCACTTATTAAACTCACCGGGGCTTTTTTCCCCCTCTTCCCCTCCTCCAAGCACTTTTATTTTTCTTTCATGGGGATGGAACTTTCTACCAACGAAAGGTAATTTCTTCCCCTTTCTCATACTGTCAACATACGATTCTTCATTGATTGACTTGTGTTTGAGTCCCAAGAATGTCCATTTTAAAATAAAGGAAGCTTTTGGGATACTTTTTAAAGAGGTTGTTCACAATTCCAGGGGGATAAAAACCCATATTTTATTTTCCTCAGCTTTAGAATTTATTAGTTATACAGTTCCTAAATATGAATCTTTCTCGTCTTTTTTTTATAATAAATGTTTCCTGTGTGTTGCCCTGTACACAAATATGATGATTTTTCTTGTTATAACTATCAAATTGCAGCAGAGTTGATTTAGATTTTGGTCTAATTCTTAAAATTTCTTTAAATGATTAAGAAAATGAAATAGGTGATCAGCCTGACCTACACTTTGAAGAATCTTTGAGAAAAACAAAATTATCCATACTCCGCTGTACTATCAGTGTGGTTTACTTTATTTTAAATGCTATTTTGAGTTGGGACTGGGATGGAGTGAGAAGAGAGCAATTAATAGTCTCCCAAATCAGCAGCAAGCAATTATACTTCTCTTTATATTTTGACATTCCCCTATATTTTATGTAGGCTAAGAGGTAAGTCATTTTATTTTCCATCATGTGTTTGATCACATAAACAACCTTTAACATTCGTAGCTGATTTGAATTCATTTAAAATGTTTGAAAGATATCTAGAAAGTGTTGGAAAATTCCTACCCAATAGTCATAAACACCAACACAAAAATCAAATATACATAAGAAACATTTTACCAAACCTAATTAGCTAATAAATAATACTTATAGTAAGTTGAGACATTTTGATGTTATACAGTATCTTTTCCTGTCTCATAGGAACATTTTTTTTTTAAGTCTGGAATGGGGCAGAAGGTAAGGAAAAAGGGCACTAATATGTTTACATTTTAATTCTGGGCTTCAAGGTTCTTAAGCAGCATCTGTGAAGGAAGGCTTCCTGCTTCAGTGTTTCATCTGTATTTTTCACATTATTTTAAGAGCATACCACAAAGTCTGTTATTCCAATAGCTATATACTGAATTTGTTATAGGAGAAGCTTTATTTAAAGATAATTTAAAAATCAACTTGTTTTGTTTTCCTATTGCTGACTTATAAAAGCACTGTCATCTTTGTTGGTTCCCTTTCTTTTCATTAGCTACTTGGGAAGAGATTTTGTCAGTCACCCTGCATTTTAAAATGGCCCCTTGGGCTTCCCCGGTGGCGCCGTGGTTGAGAGTCCGCCTGCCGATGCAGGGGACACGGGTTCGTGCCCCGGGCCGGCAAGATCCCACATGCCGCGGAGCGGCTGGGCCCGTGAGCCATGGCCGCTGAGCCTGTGTGTCCGGAGCCTGTGCTCCGCAACGGGAGAGGCCACAACAGTGAGAGGCCCGCGTCACACACACACACACACACACACACACACACACACACGCCCCTGAAGAATTGTATAGACTAGAGCACCTATTAACTTTAAATAGTCTTATCAGCAGATTGATGGTGCGTTTGTACTGTTGAAAAACCATCTCACAGGGGATTCGTAGTGCTCTAACTCAGAGAATAGAGAGAACTCACTTCTTCAGTGTCACTAGGGAGTAAAATGCCATCCAACCTGACAGTGGCTGCCAAGGCAGTCCACACTTTTGCCATCTGCTAGAATATGACCACAAGTCACCAACTTTCTGTGGCCCCGCTGTTGCTCTCAAAAAGTTGCCGCCTTGGATGGTGGCCTTTGTCACCTGTGAACATGTTTTACTGTGCAGAGGAAACAGGTGACCTGCCACAAGCATCCGATTGGAGTTCATTGTGGCTTCGTCAGGATTTTTCAAAGTCAGAAGCTGAATGCTGACGGACGTGCTTGAAGCTTTCTCAGCAGAAACATGGAGGAGAAAATGTGGACCACAGACGAGGGAGGCAAGACCTGGGAGGATTCATGGGCCTTTCAACATCCATTGAACCACATTTGAAACCTGTCCAGAAACATAAATCCTAGATTAAGTTAACAACAGACATTGAAAAATACAGAGTTACATATGGGCTAGGGAGAGGGGAGAGTTATAGGAATGTAGATAGTGGAAGGAGAGGAGAAATAGACTCAGAAGAGCATCTTCTACCCCTGCTAACAGAAGCTTTGTTGATTATGAGCTTAAAGATACTTGAAATGATGCTTTCCATGCTGTGATTCAGTCTGATTTCTCTGGACAGTGCTTATCCACTGGTGTGGGCAACAGGGCATGTCACACAGGAACACACAACAACGTCACAGTGTTGGCGGGATGTAGATGAGTCCTTGTAATGCAGTAAGTGGTCCTGTTGGGGATATCCCTGTTTCTGTCCCCGTTTGTATCTACATGTAATTAGATATCAAAACATACACACACACAAACACACATCTACACACACACACACCGACACACACACACACTCAGAAACCACTTGGTGGTGACACACAGGGATTTTCTCTTACAGAAAAGTGGTCAGAACGTACTTCCTACTTGTCTTATTTGTCACTGGCAGGTTGCCTGAGGTGTGGAGGGTGCTCTGTGCCCGGGGCTACGTTTGGGTGGTCTTGCTGAGGTGAGAAGCTTAGGTGAACTGACGACCCATCTCAGCCTGTGCAGCTGACTAATAAGTAATTGTCTTTTAACCAAGTGTTGAACTCTGTCCAAGTCTGTGGAAGGCTAGCTAGTTCTCCTGTAGGAGTTCAAGGCTCAAACAAGTTTTTCTTTGCTTTCCATGAGTTTAAAAAAATTCTGAAAACTTGCTGGCACCTTTATTTGGAAGGAAGTATGGTTGGTCCTTGGAAAGATGCTCATCCTGTGTGTGCCCTCTGTCAGGTAGGAGGGCTCTGACTCTAGAGGAGCAACATGGCCATGAAGGAGGAATTTTAGCAACAACGGTGCCCATAACTGGATGGAGGGCATGTGTCTTGGTCCCCCTGCTGGCAATTCCAGAGCTGCTTCCTTCTTCCAATTCTGTGGCCGCAAAACTGAGAGCCAGAAATAAATGGGAGAAGACAAATCTTTCATCCCCCTGTTTTGAATAGTAGCAAGAGAAAGCTGAGCTTGCCTAGTGGGGCTCGTTGGATGCTGTTTTTCTTTGGAGCTACGGAAAATGCTTTATTTTGAGTTCTTTTTGAATCTGCGGTTTTGCCTCTTCCAGTACTAGATCTTTAGAACAACCCTGGGTTAGCCACTTTTAAGCAAAATCTTGACGTGAATGACTTTCATTTGGGGGGCTTACTACTCCCTTTTACTTGTGTTTTTAATTGTTAAAATGCCTTTTACTCTGGTGCCACCCCACTTTTTCAGATGACTAATTATTCCATGTAGCTGGGAATCCCTCCTCAAACTGGTCAAAAACATCAGATAAAAAAACCACAGCTATTTTTAGGATACAGAGATAGATGAATAACTTTTTTTTAAATGGCATTACAGTAATTATTTTATTTATTTTCTGTCCCTTAAGAATCTAAAATCCATTCAAGGTAGGAATTTTTGTCAAGTTAATTCACAGTCCTGTTCCCACACTTAGAAAATTGCCTAGCACATTCAGTGCTCGATACAATTTTGTTGGGTTAGTAACTAGATTTTTATTTGATTTGATTATTTTTTGATAGCTGAATTTCTTGATAAAATCCAGAAGCATTTGCATTATAGAAATGGAGATCTACTTGCTGAGAAATCCAGAGGAACAGAACTTTAATGACACATTGTTGAGTATTTTTATATCTGGGCAAGGGAGATATTTGGGGGCAAGGAAAGTTTCTTGAATTATGCCACTCTGGCACACTATCTTTATCTATTTGTTAAGGTTAGTCCTAGTCCTAGAGGTAATGCATTCAAATAAATGGCTTTTTAGCAAACAAAATGAAGGTATAAAAGGTGTCTGTGATTTTCCCACGGTCAGATGAAAGTCACTCTTAAATGTTTAATTTTGCTTTTTTTCATTTTATCGGGAACCTCTAAAATGCTTTCCAGGGGTTATTTTAAATGATGGTTAATTACAGGTAAGCATTAATGAGATTTGAAAACAGCTTGGGCTTCATTGAGGCAGACTGTTCTAGCTAAGGAGATCCCGAATGGAAGCACACATCTTCCTTGTCGTCATATCACCGTCGATAATAACCGATTGCATTTAATGGTACCTCTTTCCAGAGACGTCAGCGTCTAGCAGATAATTTGATTGCTCTCACAACATCTTGTTGATGACAGAGGGCGGTTGTGGCTTAAGAAATCCTGATGATTATCTCTCTCTACATTCTGGCTGTCTAGTTGTGCTGATGCCTCAGCCGTCTCTCCTTGTCTTTTCTCCCCCCCCCGAAGTTGTGTAGCCACAGCTCAGTGGATGGAAAGAAACATATAACCTTGAGTTTGTGCAGAGCAGAGCTGTCTATCCTCCACAAGTTGCCACTCCACCCTCATCTTGAGGGAACATTATACTTGATCGCAGCTCATTCTCTGACTGTCTTCTTGTCCCCCACGTTTTTTTTTTCCTCAGTCATTTGTCTTTTTCTCTTTCTTTCTCTCTCTTCTCCTAGCATTCCACTGCCTCTCCTATCTCCATTCTGTTCCTTTTCTGTTTTCACTGGCCCTTTCACATCTCTGTGGTTCCTTATTCTGTCTTGCCTTGGAAGTTTACGCAACATAAAATATGTACCTAGAGATTCATATAAAGAACAGCTCTTTAACTTTTAAAAGTGGGGAAAGTTGTATTCTCCTGTTTTTAGTGTACACTTTTTAAAAATTAATATTTCTCTACCTTTGGTGACTATTAGCATGTTTTTAGCCACTTAGTTAGATGGAAGTGACTGACTTTCTTCCAGCCCAGTTCCCTTGTTCTTCCTCCATTAAGTTTCCACAGAATTTAGAATAGGAGAGGAAATCTTGAGAGTTTCAAGGCAGGGCTTTGGGGTTGGTACATTCAAGGGGGAGGTAAGAGGAAAAATTGAGGGCTCCCTCATGGTTAAGTTTGTGCATCCAATTCAGTAGAATAATAGCCAGTAGCCCGTGTTCGTTGAGCACATGCTACAGGCCAAGCCCTGTTGAAAGCACTTTACATCCACTAATGCAGGAAGTAGGCATGGTCTGCCTTTTTGGATTTGCTTTAATTTCCCCTGAGGTTCTTGGCAAAAATTTCTTTTCCATAATTTCAAGCTCATGAAAACTGAAATATAAAGATAAGTATTCATCCCACACATTGGACAAGGTCACTATTATAGTGGTGTGGTATTCCCATGAAGGGTAAATTGAATTGCAGCATTAAACAACTAAATTAGGTAAAACAGTGAGCCTTTCTTTATTTAAAATATTCTTTCTAGTCTATGATTTTAGTGTTTCTGAAGATGTTATTCTTCAGAAAAGAATTTATTCTTTGGTAAAAAAGGAATTTTTCTAGATTCTGATAGCCATGAGGAAATTGGGGAGAATTGGTAAATCCCTTGGGCAAGGTTTCTGTGGTGATGGATGGGTGGTGCTGGTGGTGGGGTGTAGGTAAACAAATGGTCTTGCCTGTTGGCTGGAGTTTATTCTGGCCACTTCCAAAGCAAAGAACTTCTTAGGCATATTTTGGGGAGATCTATTCATTTGTGAGGGAGGAAAGAAATTTTTCTTTAGATGGTCTGAAGTTGGTGACTACCTCTTGTTTCTGAGAAATGGTATATCTTAAAATACAAAACAAAACAAACAAAAGCAGAAGCCCAAAGTACCTTTAAAATACAAGAATTGTTTTCGCACAAGAGAAACTTGATTCTCTTGGTCTCTACTGGTCTGTACTGTTTTGATGTTCTCCTCTTTACTTCTTTTTAAAATAACCTTTTATATTCTAGAGCTTGTGAAAAATACCTTTGGTTCTCACTTGGCCTCTTTCACTGAATTGGAAAATTTGGTTCCATTCTCTTAGTAGGTAAATAGCCTTAAAACCATTCATGGTTCTGTCAGGGTAGAGGAGAGCTGAAAAGCATTACATATGTTCCAAGTTAAGAGAGGCCAATCTTTTACTGTTTTCAAGTGGTTCTTTCCCCTCCCTTCTTCTATTAAGGGCTCTACTACAATGGAGCTTTAATCAGCTTCATTGATTTAAAGCTAATTTGCACTTGGCTTCAAGGTTAAGGTCCACAGCACAAGCTGAAGACCTTTAAATCAGAAGTCAGAATGAAAAGCCTTAGGTATATCATATTGTCTGCTGTGCATAAGAATGACAGCCCTTGATGGCTGTGAATTAACTATTGGGAAAAAAAGGCACAAAGCCAGTTTTTCCTCTGTGTTAATATAACCTCTGCTAGCCGACTAACACAGCATTGCTATCAACATTTCTGCTTCATCATGTAAATTGATGGAGTTGGCTGAAAATACTTTGGTATTGTGATGTTTGCAGCCCTCAATTTCTGCTTGGTTTCAGTTGGATTTCAACCTAATTGCCAAACTGATTCCATCTGTAATAACTTTTAACATTTATTTTTCCCAAAGGTAAAAAAAAGTCTTGTCTGTATTCTGCAATTAAGAAGGTGATGAAATATTCAGTGTATGTCTCCACTCTGACTAAATTCTTTTGTTAACTTTATCAGATAAACTATAAAATATTAACCAGGCTTGCTGTTTGAGCATGTGCAGATAGCATAATATTTACCAGGCATATTTTCAATGCACATTTAATTTTATAAATTGAATTAACTATTACATGGCTAATTTTTTTCTCTCTTTTCCAAATTGATGCAACAAGCAACCTTGTTGTTGGCTGTACATACCACACTAGAATATTTGAGGATAATTTCATCAGCTTAGCTGTGTATACAACAAATAACATTTCTCCCAAGCTTAACCACACGGAATCAGATCAAGCAGGAATAATGCTATTTTCTAAGCAAAATTATGCTGAGTAGCAATGTGCAGTGTTTTTGCTCTTTTTTTTTTTTTTTTTGATAGCTTAGTTTTTCAAATTTTCTGGAACATTTAAATAGGTGAGTTAATTTTACCCACCTCTCTTATCCCCCATGCAACTGACCTTAAGTATCCATAGCGCTATCCTCTCTGCTATTCCCAAATACACGAATTTAATAACCACGTAATACTTCACTTCAAGCAGATTTTCTCAGAATGTGGTTTGAACTGAATCAAGGTCAAACTGTAAATCATGGTATAAAGCTCTTTCTGTTAAGGACCATGAAAATCCTTAACAACAACAAAAAACTAATGAACAAAAGGGTTATTAGTGAGCTGGTAAAATGTCTAAATGGGTCTGCCTCGCTGATCATAGATTCCTACAAAGCTGCACTTCGTTCAGTGCCCTCAAGGATCTCATAATCTATTTAGTTAAGGAAAAAAAAAATGAAACAGTTATAAGCCAGTGTGGTCCATGTTATATTGGAGATGCACTCTAGGGACTGGAGAAAGGAGGGTGTATGGCTGATTCTGGGAGTCAGGGATAATGTGATAGAGAAGATTACAATTTAGCTGAGATTTAAATGGCTGTCCATGTGAACAACAGGGGTACAGAGGAGAAGGGACACATTCTAGGCAAAGGGAACAGAATATGTGAAGTGATAAATGTTTAAATGCCATGGCAGATGTGTGAAAATGCACAGAGTGTGAAGTGAGGAGAGCTGGGAGAAGAAATAAGGAGTGTAGTTGCAGCCCCGACCTCAGAGGTGGTGTTAACAGAACCTATTGATGTCGTGAGTCTGTGGTTCATGCAGTCATAGGAGTGGGATGTGCTGGAAGCCATGTGACCACAGGCAAAAGGCAAGCAGTGGAGAGGACAGAGTCAGGAATGATGACTGAGTTCCTTGAGGTCCCCAGAAATTACTTAGAGGGCTGCATCTTTGGAGCAGAATGGAATGCAGCTACGAGCAGGGTGGGGAGGACCTGAGTGTTCAAAACAGTTCATTTGGAATATGGGGCCTTATTTTGTACCACAAGTTGGTGAATAGGGACTCAAGAGCTACACGCATAAATCTTTTTTCACGTTTATACCAACTTCGAAGTTGTGGAATCTGATTTTATCATGTTTCACTATGCACTCAAAAGTGGTTTTGAGTGACCCTCATTCCTCCTCCTCCATTAATTGATTATAAACATGATTACTTGAAGTGTCATACAGTGTAAAGTGATCATTTCCAAAACAGAGTAAGCAATACCATCCATGACCGAGGAATTTGTGGTTAAGCCCAGAAAACTCAAGTCTTTTCCAAAGTGAAGAGAGTACTGCACTATGAGGAATGCAGAGGCGAATAAAGCCTAGAGAGCTTTCGCTGGAGGTGGGAACTCAGAGCATAAATACATCACATTTTAAATAACAAAAGCATGAAATTACTTAGAAGAACACAATTTAGCATTAGAGGGGATGGTTGCAGATGCAAAGAGGGTGCTTACAACACAGAGGCAATATCATTGCATGTACTTATTTTAGGCTGTATCAATCCATAGTCATGTTGATAAGTCATTTCCATTTGTACATGTAAGTTAAACGTAAAACATGTTTCATAGATAAACTGAGGCGATAATGATGGGTTATATCAAGGGAAGGAAGGGAAATGAAGCTAAAAAGACATCTGGGTAATAGAAGTATAAGGCAAAACTGGATGGAAGCTAACGTTTGTTCACACAAAGGAGCAGGGACACACACAAGGACTCCCCCAAAAGCAAGAGGGTGAGTTTGGAGAAACACTGTTTTAACATCACTGTTTATTGAAAGCATATTACATTAAAAAATTTGTTTTTAATTCCCAAGGTAATTTGTTTTTAATCTCCCACTATCACATGCGGTTATTCGGAACAGTGTAGGAGCCATGATCATTATCATCCTCAAGGGCAGTCCCAGGCAAAATTGTTTACAAAACCAAGGTTCAGCACCCTAGGCTCCCCTTTTGAGTCCTTCTCTACTTTAGTCATGGTTGCCTCCCACTTGGGGCTCAGAGCTCTTACCACCTCCCACAGTCCCCTATGGCCATCTGCTCTAGGAAAAAGGAAAAGCAAATGGTTTCACACTGAGGTGCTAAAATGTGAGAAGGTTAATTTTTACTCTCTCTGTGCAGAGCATTTACATTATCATTGAGGGCAGAGCCTTTAACTACAAGAAGGGCATTGGCTTGGATGTTTAGGCTCCAGTTAGTGCAGGGAAGAAAGTCTTAGCAGGTGTTGATTTTTCCTTCACTCCAGAGCTCACATCATGGATATAGTCACCTGTTATTCCTACCACCTCCATCACCTCTTGTCTATATTAGGACACTGTCTTTTTTTTTTTTTAAGCCTTTCTCCGTAATAGGACCTAGTAAGCTAAAAAAATTTTTAAAGCATGTATGAGAATACTATTCAGATTGCCACCTCACTCAAGAGCTTCTAATGGTCCACTAGGACAGATTGGAGTGTTTCAATGATAGTTGATAGTGATAGTTGAAGCTTCTTCTTCAACTGCTGTGAATAGCACCTTTCATCCTAGTGCATTTCTCTACATTGTCCACACTAACGCCCACTAAATCCCCACATTCCCCTGGAGTCTCGCAATTGCCACCATCTTTCCTCAAACCTGTTGTTTCAGAATACAGACTCACTTTACTCCATCATCTTTTCTTTCTAACCCTGCCCGTCCTGATCACTCACTTTTTGTACCATTTTATGACGTTCTTCAAGTTTTATGGCTTAAAACTAGGTATTTCCTGATGTATTGCTTTGGATGTGCAATTTTTAATATTGCTACTGGCTTGCAGTTCATAGTAAATAAAGAATAAGCAACACCATCATGGCAGCTTCTTTTTATAGAGCCTTTGCTACAAGCTAGATATCTTTCATACATTATTAATAATCCCACCAGGAAGTTGTCATTATTCTTAATTTGTAAATAAAAGTACTGAGGCAAAGAGGTTAGGAAGCTTGACCAAATGTAGCTGGTAAGTGGCAGAGCAGGGGTATTAGTCCCACTGTCTTTGTTGAAACACATATTATTCACATTTGTACTGGTCTGCGTAGGGAGAAGGCTTGCTTTTCTTGTCAAGGATGTCTTTTATGAGTCTTGAAAGCCTAGTAAACATGAATTTCTTAGGACCTGCCCTTTAAAATTAAAAATGGAAGATTTGGACACTATTAATACAACAGGCATTTGCAAGTGTTGCTTAATTTATCTCACGTCAGTCTCTGGTCACGTGACAGTAAAATAATTTCATCCAATTATAGACACACGAGTTACTGACCACCTGATGCCCTGGAAACTGAGTCCTTCAGTTAAATTCCCCAGCCCTCATTTCAAAGATTTATGCTATCATATCATGAACATATATCCCATAGTATCAAAAATACAAAATTGTTTGTTGTAGCTATGCATTTCTACTTATTGATCACATACTGATGGACAGTCAAACTTGTCTGCATCAAGCCAAGGATAGACTAGGAGATAAAATTAAAAGGAATAAAATATAACAGTCTAATTGCATTTGTGGCCAAGAGACCTACATTATACAGCGACCAGCATGTAACAGTGTACTTCATGTTCCATGATTTACCTTGCTGATAATTGCTTTGCACTCCTAATAAATTAACCCACAGAAAATCCATTCATCTGCATCTTCTTTTTATGCAGAGCTAGAGGAAAAAGGACCAGTATAGCAATTTGAGTGGCAATCATGCACTGATTGTAGCAAAGAATGTGGCATGGTGAGAGTCTTAAGCATTCTGAAAGCATTTCTTTGTAAGAAAAGAGGAAGGAGAAAAGAAGAGAGGGCTTTTGTTAATTAAGTTCTTTTTTTTTTTATTCGCTATGGAGCATATATTATATTCTAGGTCAAAAATGCTTGTTTAATACAGTATATTTCCAGTCAGATATTTTATTTTAATATCATTCATTTATTTTCTTTAAATATTCATAGAAAATTCTCATTGTTATGTTTCAGATTCCTGGAAGGAAAGAATGTGTAAATATGTTATTGTACTCCTAAGGGGTTCCTTCCATAAATGTTATTCCATAGTAAATCTCATGTTTCAATTTGCTCAATTTTTTTTTTTGTTAGCCTCTGTAATCAAAATCATTTAAAAATTCTTTACTTGTATTCTAATACATCATGTGCTTTTAATACTTGATGTTCTGCCTGGTGCCTTGATATCACTTAGCTTACTGGACCCTCATAGTCAACATGGTAGAGTAGAAAGAAAGTTGAAGGAGTGAGGAGACAGGATTTCTAGTTTCTACACTGCCATTGTATCAGGCTTAATATTGGCCTTATTGTTTTCTTTATCTGAGTCTTGGTTTTCTTTATCTTAAAATAAGAGGATTATAGGAGATGATCTCTAAGGTCCTTTACAAATTCCAGGATATGCAGAAAAAATATTGTGGGTGATTAAGGTTCACAGAGACCAGTGACTTTCCCAGTTTCATAAAAGTGGGTGAGTGGGAGGAGAAGGACAAGAGCTAATTCTGCTTCCAGCAATAAGGCAGACTGGCTACCCTGAGTGACCTTCCTGCAGCAAACAACTGAAAATGCTGCTTAGTATAGTTTTTTAAAAGCCTCTTTAGATGCATCAGTGAACTGTCAAGAAAATAATAATCCCATTGGTGGAGTGTTGCAAGAAAAAAATACAGGAAATAAAGTTATATTTGAATTTCAGAAAACAATGAACACTTTTTCAGTATGAGTCCCAAATATTGCATGGGATATACTTACACTAAAAAATTATTCACTGTTTATCTAAAATTCAAATTTAATTGGGCATTCTGTAGCTAACTCTGACAACCTACTCAGAGGTGAAAAACTAGGTGAAAGCAGGAATCTGGAGAAGTAAACTAGAAATGAGACTGTTTTCACAATGAAGGTATTTGCTGAATCCAGATGACCTTGAACTTTGGGTTTTCCATTCCCACAGAAGAGGGGAGAGGAAGGGAACTTAATAGGAGATCCAGTGAATGAAACTAGGATCCCAAATGACTACACCCTCCCTGTTTAGGTAACTAGAATTAAACTTGGTTCCTGTCCTGAATTATATGTGTGGAAGAGGGTAGCATTGATAGCAATAAAAGTTTCTTATCTCAAAACTCAGTGTTGGCTGGGGAAAAGGGAGGAAGTCCACCCTGAGAGTTCATATCTGAATTATATACCTTGGTGGTCTCAATAAACTCAAGTTAATAATTTAACTTAAAGTAAACCTTAGTTAACAATGTGACCAAGCATCTGGGAGAAGCAAAGGCAAATCCCATGTTCAACCCAGGTCTCAAAAAATTCCCATATATGAATATCCAAGGAAGAGAAGCTCATGTCCATAACAAAACATACAGGGAAATGCGGCACAATGAATGACAGCCGAAACAAAGGTCAGTGGACTCCCAAAGGCTTCAAATATATGAATTATCAGGAAATATAAAATTTATACTATCAATATGTTTAAAGAGGTAAAAAGGAGATTGAAAATGAGTAAATACTTTTTAAAAATTCAGGTGTAATATTTAGAAATGAAAAACTAATCAAAATTTGAAATTAAACATTTGTCAACAAAGGTAGAAACAGAAGATTACATCTATACACATTAGGATATAAAATGATATGATACATTTGAGGAGTATTAATAATCCAGAAGAAGGAAAAGCAGATGGAAAAAAGAAAGAGGTTAAAATAAATTCGATTTCTCAAGGAAAGAAGAGAGAAAATGGAGGAGAGGAAATCATTAAAAAAATTAATGCCTGAGAATTTTCCAGAACTGTTTAAGGTCACCAGTCTTCAGAGCCAGAGACCATAACAAGTGCCACAAGATACTTAAAAGAAACCAACTCAGTAGACATTAGAAGACAAATTCAAGGCACCAAAGACAAACAGAAGATTTTAAAAGTGGACAGAAAAAGATCGTATGTAAAGAAGTAATCAGATAAGTAATAGTGAAAAGAAAGTTGAGAGAGTTATATTAAAAAACGTTGAGAGTCAAATAGTTAACTAGAGATAAAGGGTGACTATGTAATGATAACATTTCTAGTTTGCCAAATCTATCACTATGGTGGGAGATTTAACATCATATCACATAGTAATTGTTAGATCAAGCACATAAAAAGTAAGTAAAGCTAGAGAAGATCTAGAGAGCAGAATTATCAAGTGTTAATTGTGAACACCATATTTATCTCAAGTATTCATGGAAGAAAAATTAGACAATATATTTGGCCATAAAATAAGGCTCAACAAATTTCAAAGGATTGAGCTCATTCAGATCATTTTTTAGAGCACAAAACCACTGAGTTAGATAGGGACCTTCAAGATGGCGGAGGAGTAAGACTTGAAGATCACCTTCCTCCCCACAAATACATCAAAAATACATCTACATGTGGAGCAACAACTGCAGAACACCTACTGAATGCTGGCAGAAAACCTGAGACTTCCCAAAAGGCAAGAAACTCCCCACATACCTGGGTAGGGGAAAAGAAAAAACAGAGACAAAAGAACAGGGACAGGACCTGCACCTCTGGGAGGAAGCTGTGAAGGAAGAAAGGTTTCCACACACTAGAAGCCCCTTCATGGGCAGAGACTGCAGGTGGCGGAGGGAGAAGCTTCGGAGCCACAGAGGAGAGCACAGCCACAGGGGTGCGGAGGGCAAAGGGGAGAGATTCCCGCAGAGGATCGGTGCCGACCAGCGCTCACCAGCCCGAGAGGCTTGTCTGCTCACCTGCTGGGGCGGGCGGGGGCTGGGAGCTGAGGCTTGGGCTTCGGTCTGATCGCAGGGAGAGGACTGGGGTTGGTGGCATGAACACAGCCTGCAGGGGCTAGTGTACCACAGCTAGCCGGGAGGGAGTCCAGTAAAAACTCTGGACCTGCCTAAGAGGCAAGAGACCATTGTTTCAGGGTGCATGAGGGGAGGGGATTCAGAGCACCGCCTAAATGAGCTCCAGAGACAGGCCCGAGCCACGGCTATGGACCCCAGAGACAGGCATGAGACGCTAAGACTGCTGCTGCAGTCACTATCCACACCTCTGCTCCTGGGGGCGTGTACAGCCCGCCACTGCCAGGGTCCCGCGATCCAGGGACAACTTCCCTGGGAGAGCACATTGTGCCCCTCAGGCTGTTTCAACATCATAGGTGGCCTCTGCTGCCGCAGGCTCGCCCCACATTCTGTACTCCCCCTTCCCCCAACCTGACTGAGGCAGAGCCCTCTAATCAGCTGCTCCTTTAACCCCGTCCTGTCTGGGCAGGGAACAGACACTCTCAGGCAACCTACACACAGAGGCGGGGCCAAAACCAAAGCTGAACCCTGGGAGCTGTACAAACAAAGAAAAGAAAGGGAAATTTCTCCCAGCAGCCTCAGGAGCAGCGGATTAAATCTCCACAATCCACTTCATGTACTCTGCATCTCTGAAATACCTGAATACACAATGAATCATCCCAAAATTGAGGCAGTGGACTTTGGGAGCAACTGTAGACTTGGGGTTTGCTTTTGGCATCTAGTTTGTTTCTGGTTTTATGTTTATCTCAGTTTAGTATTTAGAGCTTATTATCATTGGTAGATTTGTTTATTGATTTGGTTGCTCTCTTCCTTTTTTTAAAAAAAAATATATTTTTTTCCTTTTTCTCTTTTTGAGAGTGTGTATGTATATGCTTCTTCGTGTGATTTTGTCTGTATAGTGTTGTTTTTACCATTTGTCCTAGGGTTTCTGTCTGTCCTTCTGCTGTCCTTCTGTGCCTTTTTTAAATATAGTTTTTACTGCTTGTTATCATTAGTGAATTTGTTTTTTGGTTTGGTTGCTCTCTTCTTTCTTTTTTTATATTACTTTTATTTTTAATAATATTTTAAAATTTTTTTATTTTAATAACTTTATTTTTTCTTTCTTTCTTCCCATCTTTCTTGCTTCCTTCCTTGCTTGCTTGCTTCCTTCTTTTTCTTTTTCTCCCTTTACTTCTGAGCCCTGTGGCTGACAGGGTCTTGATGCTCTGACCCAGAGGTGTCAGGCCTGACCCTCTGAGGTGGGAGAGCTGAGTTCAGGACACTGGACCACCAGAGACCTCCTGGTCCCACATAATATCAAATGGTGAAAGTTCTCCCAGAGATCCCCATCTCAATGCTAAGACCCAGCTTCACTCAATGACCAGCAAGCTACAGTGCTGGACACCCTATGACAAACAACTAGCAAGACAGGAATGCAACCCCACCCATTAGCAGAGAGGCTGCCTAAAATAATAATGAGTTCACAGACACTCCAAAACACACCACCGGACATGGTCCTGCCCACCAGAAAGACAACATCCAGCCTCATCCACCAGACACAGACACCAGTCCCCTCCACCAGGAAACCTACACAACCAACTGAACCAACCTTACTCACTGGGGGCAGTCACCAAAAGCAACAGGAACTATGAACTTGCAGCCTGTGAAAGGGAGAGCCCAAACACAGTAAGTTAAGCAAAATGAGAAGACAGAGAAATACATAGCAGAAGAAGGAGCAAGGTTAAAAACCCACCAGAACAAACAAATGAAGAGGAAATAGGCAGTCTACCTGAACAAGAATTCAGAGTATTGATAGTGAAGATGATCCAAAATCTTGGAAATAGAATGGAGAAAATACAAGAAACGTTTAATAAGGACCTAGAAGAACTAAAGAGCAAACAAACAATAATGAACATCAAAATAAATGAAATTTAAAATTCTCTAGAAGGAATCAATAGCAGAATAACTGAGGCAGAAGAATGGATAAGTGACCTGGAAGATAAAATAGTGCAAATAACTACTGCAGAGCAGAATAAATAAAAAAGAATGAAAAGTACTGAGGACAGTCTCAGAGACCTCTGGGACATTAAATGCACCAACATTCAAATTATAGGGGTCCCAGAAGAACAAGAGAAAAAGAAAAGGACTGAGATAATATTTGAAGAGATTACAGTTGAAAACTTCCCTAATATGGGAAAGGAAATAGTTAATCAAGTCCAGGAGGCACAGAAAGTCCCTTACAGGATAAATCCAAGGAGAAACACACCAAGACACATATTAATCAAACTATCAAAAATTAAATACAAATAAAAAATATTAAAAGTAGCAAGGGAGAAGCAACAAATACATACAAGGGAATCGCCTTAAGATTAACAGCTGATCTTTCCGCAGAAATTCTGCAAGCCAGAAGGGAGTGGCAGGACATATTTAAAGTGATGAAAGGGAAAAACCTACAAAAAAGATTACACTACCCAGCAAGGATCTCATTCCAATTTGATGGAGAAATTAAAACCTTTACAGACAAGCGAAGCTAAGAGAATTCAGCACCACCAAACCAGCTTTACAACTAATGCTAAAGGAACTTCTCTAGGCAGGAAACACAAGAGAAGGAAAAGACCTACAATAACAAACCCCAAAGAGTTACAAAAATGGTAACTGGCCAACCGAGGCCAACCAAGGCTCCCACTGCACTGCTGTATCATTCTGCCTGGGCGGAATTCTGACTTAGAGGCATTCAGTCATAATCCCACAGATGGTAGCTTTGCCACATTGGTTCCTAAGCCAAGCACATACACCAAATGTCTGAAAATGGTAATAGGAACTTACATATCGATAACTACCTTAAATGTAAATGCATTAAATGCTCCAACCAAAAGACATAGACTGGCTGAATGGATACAAAATAAGACCCATATATATGCTGTCTACAAGGGACCCACTTCAGACCTAGGGAAACATACAGACTGCACGTGAGGGGATGGAAAATGACATTCCATGCAAATGGAAATCAAAAGAAAGCTAGAGTAGCAATTCTCATATCAGACAAAATAGACTTTAAAATAAAGACTTATTACAAGAGACAAAGAAGGACACTAAATAGCAATCAAGGGGTCAATCCAAGAAGAAGCTATAAAAATTATAAATATTTATGTACCCAACATAGGAGCACCTCAATGCATAAGGCAAATGCTAACAGCCATAAAAGGGGAAACAACAGTAAGACAATAATAGTAGAGCACTTTTACACCCCACTTTCACCAGTGCTCAGGTCATCCAAAATGAAAATAAATGAGGAAACACAAGCTTTAAATGACACATTAAACAAGATGGACTTAACTGATATTTATAGGACAGTCCATCCAAAAACAACAGAATACACATTCTTCTCAACTGCTCTTGGAACATTCTCTTGGATTATATCATGTCTTGGGTCTCAAATCAAGCCTTGATAAATTTAAGAAAATTGAAATAGTATCAAGTATCATTTTCGACCACAACGCTATGAAACGAGATATCAATTACAGGAAAAAATCTGTAAAAAATACAAACACATGGAAGCTAAACAATACACTACTAAATAACCAAGAGATCACTGAAGAAATCAAAGAGGAAATCAAAAACTACCTAGAAACAAATGACAGTGAAAACACGAAGAACCAAAACCTATGGGAGGCAGCAAAAGCAGTTCTAAGAGGGAAGTTTACAGCAATGCAATCCTACCTCAGGAAACAAGAAACATCTAAAACAACCTAACCTTATACCTAAAGCAATTAGAGAAAGAAGAACAAAAAAACCCCAAAGTTAGCAGAAGGAAAGAAATCATAGAGATCAGATCAGAAATAAATGAAAAAGAAATGAAGGAAACAATAGCAAAGATCAATAAAACTAAATGCTGGTTCTTTGAGAAGATAAACAAAATTGATAAACCATTAGCCAGACTCATCAAGCAGAGAATGGAGATGACTCAAATCAATAGAATTAGAAATGAAAAAGGACAAGTAACAAGTTACATTTCAGAAATACAAAGGATCATTAGAGATTACTACAAGCAACTATATGCCAATTATATGGACAACCTGAAAGAAATGGACAAACTCTTAGAAAAGCACAACCTTCCAAGACTGAACCAGGAAGAAGCAGAAAATATAAACAGACCAATCACAAGCACTGAAATTGAAACTGTGATTAAAAATCTTCCAACAAACAAAAGCCCAGGACCAGGTGGCTTCACAGGTGAATTATATCAGACACTTAGAGAAGAGCTAACAATTATCCTTCTCAAACTCTTCCAAAATATAGCAGAGGGAGAAACACTCCCAAACTCATTTTATGAGGCCACCGTCACCCTGATACCAAAACCAGACAAAGATGTCACAAAGAAAGAACACTACAGGCCAATATCACTGATGAATGTAGATGCAAAAATCCTCAACAAAATACTAGCAAACAGAATCCAACAGCACATTAAAAGGATCATACACCATTATCAAGTGGGGTTTATCCCAGGAATGCAAGGATTCTTCAATATATGCAAATCAATCAATGTGATAAACCATATTGACAAATTGAAGGAGAAAAACCATATGATCATCTCAATAGATGCAGAGAAACCTTTCAACAAGATTCAACACCTATTTATGGTAAAAACCCTCCAGAGAGTATGCATAGAGGGAACTTTCCTCAACATAATAAAAGCCATATATGACAAACCCACAGCCAACAAAGTTCTCAATGGTGAAAAACTGAAACCATTTCCACTAAGATGAGGAAAAAGGTGAGGTTGCCCATTCTCACACTATTATTCAACTTAGTTTTGGAAGTCATAGTCATGGCAATCAGAGAAGAAAAAGAAATAAAATAATACAAATTGGAAAAGAAGAAGTAAAACTGTCACTGCTTGCAGATGACATCATACTATACATAGAGCATCCTAAAGATGCTACCAGAAAACTACTAGAGCTAAGCAATGAATTGGGAAAGTAGCAGGATACAAAATTAATGCACAGAAATCTCTTGCATTCCTATACAATAAGGATGAAACATCTGAAAGAGAAATTAAGGAAACACTCCCATTTACCACTGCAACAAAAAGAATAAAATACCTAGGACTAAACCTACCTAAGGAGACCACTGACCTGTATGCAGAAAACTATAAGACACTGATGAAAGAAAGTAAAGATGATACAAAGACATGGAGAGATATAACATGTTCTTGGATTGGAAGAGTCAACATTGTGAAAATGACTATACTACCCAAAGCAATCTACAGATTGAATGCAATCCCTATCAAACTACCAATGGCATTTTTCACAGAAGTAGAACAAAAAATTTCACAATTTATATGGAAATACAAAAGACCCTGAGTAGCCAAAGCAATCTTGAGAAGAAAATCAGAGCTGTAAGAATCAGGCTCCCTGACTTCAGACTATACTACAAAGCTACAGTAATCAAGACATTATGGTACTGGCACAAAAATAGAAATATAGATCAATGGAACAGGATAGAAAGCTCAGAGATAGACCCATACACATATGGTCACTTATCTTTGAAAAAGGCTGCAAGAATATACAGTGGAGAAAAGACAGCCTCTTCAATAAGTGGTGTTGGAAAAACTGTACAGCTACATGTAAAAGAATGAAATTAGAACACTCCCTAACACCATACACAAAAATAAAGTTAAAATGGATTGAAGACCTAAATATAAGGCCAGACACTATCAAACTCTTAGATGAAAACATAGGCAGAACACTCTATGACATAAATGACAGTGAGATCCTTTTTGACCTACCTCCTAGAGAAATGGAAATAAAAATAAACAAATGGGACCTAATGAAACATAAAAACTTTTGCACCATTAACAAGATGAAAAGACAACCCCCAGAATGGGAGAAAATTTTTGCAAATGAAGCAGCTGACAAAGGATTAATCTCCAAAACTTAGAAGCAGCTCATGCAGCTCAATATCAAAAAGCAAACAACCCAATCCAAAAATGGGCCAAAGACCTAAATAGACATTTCTTCAAAGAAGATATGCAGATTGCCAACAATCACATGAAAGGATGCTGAACATCACTAATCACTAGAGAAGCGCAAATGAAATCTACAATGAGGTATTCACCTCACACTGGTCAGAATGGCCATCATCAAAAAATTTACAAACAATAAATGCTGGGGAGGGTGTTGAGAAAACAGAACCCTCTTGCACTGTTGGTGGGTATGTAAATTGATACAGCCACGATGGAGAACAGTATGGAGGTTCCTTAAAAACTAAATGTAGAACTACCGTACGACCCAGCAATCCCACTACTGGACATATACCCTGAGAAAACAATAATTCAAAAAGTGTCATGTACCACAATGTTCATTGCAGCTCTATTTACAATAGCCAGGACATGGAAGCAACCTTAGTGTCCATCAACAAATGAATGGATAAAGAAGATGTGACACATATATGCAGTGGAATATTATTTAGCCATAAAAAGAACCGAATTGAGTTATTTGTAGTGAGGTGGATGGACCTAGAGAC
Organism: Kogia breviceps; assembly: GCF_026419965.1. NCBI lineage: Eukaryota > Metazoa > Chordata > Mammalia > Artiodactyla > Physeteridae > Kogia > Kogia breviceps. Next base: position 92,453,979 of record NC_081319.1, read on the forward strand.
TGTCATACACAGTGAAGTAAGTCAGAAAGAGAAAAACAAATACCGTATTCTAACACATATTTATGGAATCTAAAAAAAACAAAAAATGTTTCTGAAGAACCTAGGGGCAGGACAGGACAAAGATGCAGATGTAGAGAATGAACTTGAGGACACGGGGAGGGGGAAGAGTGAGCTGGGATGTGGCATGGACATACATACACTACCAAATGTAACATAGATAGCTAGTGGGATGCAGCTACATAGCACAGAAAGATCAGCTCGTTGCTTTGTGCCCACCTAGAAGGGTGGGACAGGGAGTGTGGGAGGGAGACACAAGAGGGAGGAGATTTGGGGATATATGTATATGTATAAATGATTCACTTTGTTACACAGCAGAAACTAACACACCATTGTAAAGCAATTATATTCCAATAAAGATGTTAAAAAAAACAAACTGAGTTATAAATTAAGAATGAAGTACAACCGACAAAGCAAGAGACATTTGAAGAACAAGAAACATTATTTATAAATAAAGCATGGGCAAATAAGAAATTATAATAAAATTAGAAAATATTTAAAATAGAACAAAGGCAAAAATACTCTATCATAATTTATGGGATATAGCAAAATTGATACTTAGAGAAAAGTTTATAGTTTTAAATGCTTACACTGGAAAAGAAAAAACATTCATGAGCTGAGAATTTAACTTATGACACTGTGAGAAACAAAGAAGCAACTACAAACTAAACAAACTAAAAACAAACTACAAACTAAAAATGTGGATCAAATGGTAATTATAATAAAGAGGACAACAAAAGCATAATAGAATCCACAAAACCAAAAGTTTGTTTTTTGAAAGAATCCAGTGGTCAAATTGGTGAAGGAAAAAGGAGAGCCCAAAATAATAATTTAGGAAGAAAAGAGGCCATTACAGTAAAGTCTGCATACATTAAAAGAATAATGAATGACATTATGTCAGTGTTGCAGTCTTATTAGAATTGGAAAAATTCTCAAAATATAATTTGCCATAATTAACACAATAAGAATAATCATAATTATTGCATAATCATTAAAGAAATTGATTCAGCAGTTAAAAATCTCTTTTCTATACACACACACACACAAAATGCAAACACCAAAAAATGAAATAAAACATTAATCCAGATGTTGTAGTCAGTGAGGTTTATGTTACATTCAAGGAATAAATTAGTCCAATTTCATACAAATTAATCTAGGGACTAGAAAAACTCTCATCCTGCTCATAACGATGAATATCTTCTAAACAAAATATTAAAATGAATTTCACAATGTATAAAGAATATAGTACATAACTAAACTGGCTATAAGGAATGCAAAGCTGGTTTTACATGAAAAAAATTAACCTTTAATTTATTACATTACTAAATAAAAGAATATATTATCATCTCAATAGCTGGAGAAAGAAGCGTTTGATAAAATTCAAATTGACCCATTATGACAACTGAAACTGGGGCTTCCCTCATGGCACAGTGGTTAAGAATCCACCTGCCAATGCAGGGGGCATGGGTTCGAGCCCTGGTTTGGGAAGATCCCACATGCTGCAGAGCAACGAAGCCTGTGCACTGCAACAACTGAGCCTGTGCTCTATAGCCCACGAGCCACAACTACTGAGCCCACGTGCTGCAGCTACTGAAGCCCGCGTGCCTAGAGCCCATGTTCTGCCACAATAGAAGCCACTGCAGTAAGAAGCCCGCGCACCACAACGAAGAGTAGCCCCCGCTTGCTGCAACTAGAGAAAGCCTGTGCACAGCAAAGAAGACCCAATGCAGCCTAAATAAATAAATAAATAAATTTATTTAAAAAATTAAACTGAAAGTAGATAAAGTTTATCTTCAAGAAACACATATCATTTAAGTGGAACAATTCATACTTAATGGAAAAATATTGGAATTATCCCCTTTAATATTTGGAATATGACAAATTTGCATGCTACTACTGTTTTTGTTTACATTGTAGTATACGTTCTAACCAGTACGTTAAGAAAAATAAATAAATAGTGTAAATATATGGATTGTAAAAGAAGAGATAGTTATTATTTGCATATAACTGTCTACATAGTAAACTATATATATATATATGCAGATGATTTGTTTGAATTAGCAAGACTATTTAGCAAGGTGGCTAGATATGAAATCAATGTACAAAAATCAATATATATATAAATAATGAAAAAGGAATTGGAAAATATTTAAAAAGAGAATACAATTTATAATAGCCTCAAAAATATAAAGCATTTAGGGAAAAAAATCTACGAAAGATACACATGACTTTTACAGAGAAAATGTTAAAGCTTTGTGGGAACACATTGAAAAAGCTATAAATAAATGAAGGACTATATGATATTTATGAACTACATGATTTAATATCATAAAGATGTAAATTCTACCAAAAGTTCTGTATAGATGAAAAGCAATTCCAATAAAAATCATAATATGATTTCCTTCTGATGCTTTACAAACTGATCCTAAAATTTATATGGAAAAAATCAAAGCCAAGTAGAGCCCAGATACACAGATATCTATTCCAGGCTAACTAAAGAGCAGTGTGCAAGGCAAAACTGTGAAACTTTTAGAAGACAATTTCGGAGATGATTTTTATGATCTCAGTGTTGGACAAATTTCTTTAAAAAGAAGCAAAAGTACAAATTAGAAAATAAATTCGATTTCAGAAAAATTTGGAACTTTTCTTCTTTTTTCAGAGAATGTGAAAATGCAAGCCTCTGACTGAGAGAAGATATTTGTAGCACATAGAGCTAAAAATAGATTGGTATTGAATACATAAAGAATACCTACAAATCCGAATGAAAAAAGCAACCTACTACAGAAATGGACAAAAGATTTGCATAAATAAATAAATAAATAAATTTTTTTTTTTTAAAAAGACTTGAACAGGTACTTCAAGGAAGAAAAAACTTGAATGGTCTATATGCAAATGAAAAGATACTCAATTTCTTTAGTTTTAAGGAAATGCAAATTAAAACCAGAATGAAATACAATTTCGCACTCAGCAGAAAGGTAAAAGTTAGGAGGTTAACAAAAACAGTTGTTAGTAAGTCTATGAAGCCACCATAACTTTTACATACTGCAGGAGGACTACACATTTGTCCAAGCACTTTGGAGCATCATTGGGCATTATCTAGCAAAGCTGACGATATGCATTTCCCATAAGCTGGCAAATCTACTTGTACATAGATATATCCTAGAGAAATTCTTGCACCAGAAGAAAGATAGAAAAATCTTTAAAGTGGTAATATTTATACTAGCAAAAAGATCTAGAAGCAATGCAAATGCCCATTAAAATTAACATAAATATGGAGAACAGTAAAAAAAAACTCCTTGAAAAACTAAAAATAGAGTTACCATATGATCCAGCAATCTCATTCCTGAGCATATATCTGGAGAAAATGCTAATTCGGAAAGATACATGCACACCTATGTTCATAGCAGCGCTATTTACAATAGCCAAGACATGGAAGCAACCTAAATGTCCATCAACAGATGAACGGTAAAGAAGATGTGGGAAATATATATATACGCACATTGGAATACTACTCAACCATAAAAAAATAATGAAAGAAACATGGATGGGCCTAGAGATTATCATACTAAGGGAAGTAAGTCAGACAGAGGAAGACAAATGTCATATGATATCACTTATATGTGGAATCTAAAATATGATACAAATGAACTTATTTACAAAACAGACACAGACACAGATGTAGAAAACAAACTTATGATTACCAAGGGGGAAACGGGGTGGGGGAGGGATAAATTAGGAGTTTGGGATTAGCAGATACAACCTACTATATATAAAATAGGTAAACAACAAAATCCTACTGTACAGCACAGGGACCTGTATTCAATATCTTGTAATAAACTATAATGGAAAAGAATCTGAAAAAGAATATATATACACACACACATATATATCTATAAAATTGAATCACTTTGCTCTACGCCAGAAACTAACACAACATTGTAAATTAACTATACTTCAATTTTTAAAAATTAGCATAGATAAATACATTGTAATATAATCATACAGAGGACAAATATATCCACATACATAGAACAATTAAAAAGAATGAACTTCAACTACAAGCAACAACTTGAAAGTATCTCAGAAATGTAATGCTGAGTGAAAAAAGCAAGTCACATAAGACTGCAGATGAAAATCCAGAAAATCCATGTTCCAAAATATGCACAATGAAGCAATCCATTGTTTTTTATGTGACTTGCCTGGTAAAACTACAAAGAAACAGAGGGAACAATAAACATGAAAGTCAGGAGAGCGGTTACTTGTGGAGAGAATCGGGGTCCCCATAGGTAAAGGTCATGCCCTGTTTCTTTATCTGGATTGTGACTATATAGGTCTGAATTTTACTGTGATTCCTTGTACTACAAATATTTATAAATGTTCTTTGCATCGATTCAATATTTTAAAAAGCAATTTAAAAAAATGGACTAAAATCCGAGTTTCTGAACCCTGTTTCAGTGTTCATTCTAGTGCACTATGCACATGGTCACTGGCTTTTCTCTATTTTGTGTATCACAGAGCAATTAATTACCCACTTTATTGTCATTGTACGATAGTTGCTTTTCAGTTCTCAATCACGCAGCTAATTTACCGTGCCTTCTGAATGCACGCCTCTTAATGCATTCTGAACTAAGGTTCACTGTGTTCAGTGTGTACCTTGAGAATGAAAAACATTAATTAAAACTGGAATTATGAAAAAGCAACCTGCAATACAAATGAAAAAGGAGTCTTCTTCTGAAGAATCTGAAAGAGCTAGCAGCTGGGATAATACAGTGTAATGGTTAGAGTTAGAGGTGCAGGTTTGAAAGTGGGACACATATGAGTTTTAATTCTGCTCCACTACGTACTAAATGATGCCCTTTAGCATGTCATTTACTTTCTGAGCCTTTGATTCTTCATAATGTTTAGTATTCTGTAGGCTGGTACAAGGGCAGCATTTATTTGGGTGCCTAGTAGAACTCAGTATTAGATAATTGATAGCTATCAACATTATTATTATTATTGTTACTCATTATTTTTTATTGAGTAAGAAAGCTGCAAAGTTAGAATATGGAGCTATGGGAAGTAAAAATATACCTTTAAATTAGCTTTCATCACAAGTGTAAAACTTCCAGCTTTCCTGTGCTTCAGAGGGCACTTTGGTATATTCTGAATGGGAAGTCAAATGAATAGAACTCATTTCCCATCATTGCCATGTACTTATCATCTGGCCTGACCTTTCATAATCTCATTTTTCTCACCTGAAATATGATGCTACTGCTGCTGCTGCGGATGGGGGCGGTGGTGATGATGCTGATACTGTCCCTTTACATTGCCCTGGGTTATTGTGAATCTCCAACAGGGTGATTGATATACAGAAAAACTTATTTAATAAATATGTCATTATTACTATTATATTCTAAAAAACATTTTTGGGGGTACATTCGCTGTAGTTTACCAGGAACAAAAAAGTGAGTGCTCCAGTTTTCAATGTGCGTGATTATGTTTTCATGACCTCTGGTCATTACCACTGAAGCTGCATAAAAGTGGTTGGGTAAAATGTCACGTAGTGATGTGTCCCATCTGCTTAGCAACAGAAAGAGGAGAGGTAACATTAAAACGGAGAACCAGTAGAAAACTAGGGGAAAAAAATAAAAAGCTTCAAGTCCTAAACCTACCAATTTTTTTTCCCCGAAAAAGCAAAACCAAACCCTGAAATTGTTGACTGAAAGAAAATCTACCAAGCTCCCTCACAGAACTGAATTCATTTTTGTTGTGAACTTCATCATGCATTTCATTTAAATGGCAAAACAAACTCTAAAGTGTCACAGTAATCTAGATGACTTCCTCGGCCTCCACATGATCGATGTGAAGTAAGAGGAATAAAATCCCCTGTAGGAGAAAAATTCTCCTGTGTGGCAGATTAACTTTGCAGAACATCAAGATACAATCTGTAAGGAGTGATTTATTAAATGGTGTCAGGAAGAGTTAATTTACTTCATAGCAGCAGATCATTTGCTACGAGAGAATTGCTTACTCACCTTAGATACTTTGGTGTAAATTCATTATAGTTTTGCTCACCTTGGGGCTAAAGGAACAGTCCACTGCTACTGTAATGATGGATAATTATATGATACAATTTCTGCATTATTCTGTTTACCAGCTAATGGGCCACTGTCCTTGTTTTTGTTTTTATTTTTTCTTGTTCTTGTTTTTCCCCTCTTTTGGTATGGATTAAGGAGTTTTGAAAGCATTTACAGGTATTCTTCACTGAGTACTTTATTTCATCAATTCCGAAACATCATTCATTGTAAGATGTACCATTACATTAGGTACAAAGACAGAAAAAAATATGCTGTTAACTAAACCTGACACTATGTGTTCTTATTAAGAATTTTTATTTAATTCTTGTTGAAAGAATTCTTTAGAATTTTTCAGATATAGATAGATGTGTTAATCATACATTACTCTTATACATTCATAAGAAGGAAAATAGAAGTGACTTATATTAATTACAGTATTCCCAAAAAAGCTTCAAATTCAGATTTTGACTCTTCTGAATTATTTTTTCACTTGTAGTCATTTATATCTGTTTTTCCACAAAATGTTTTACTCTGTACATCAAGAGGATTAGTGGCAACAAAAGTAGCTCATATCCTTTCTCTAATGGTCCTCAAATGTTCTCTTGCCTACAAACTAAGAAGTTGCAGTTCCCCAGTTAAGCCACCAGGAAAAAAGTCAGCTTTGCACACAAATAGGCAATGACAATTAACTCAACAGTCCACCCTGGTTGACAGTGATTTTAAGGTGCTGTTGACTCTAAGATGAACCTCTATATCCAAACATTAAAAATGAAAAAAAGTACATATTTGTATTGATGAAACATAGTATGGAGTTAAAATTTTTTCATTTGAATCTATTATAGATATATTCACTTATGTGAGTCTATTAACATATTCTTCAAATTACTGTTTTTTTGCATTCTTTTTAGTCTCATTATGAGTTGGTAAGAAGATCAGCATTTTAGGTACATTTTTCTCTTTTCTCTTTCTTTATATATTTGGTATTGCAGTCGGGATCCTAGTTTTGAGCCCTTCTAGCATTATCATCTATAATTACAAACACCATTTACTGAATACTTTCCAGTTGGATGGAGCTGGCCCACTACAAATTCACTTTGACTCTCTTTAAGTGGGCCACTGGTACTGCTTAGAAATACCTTTTTTTTTTTTTCTGATGCAAAAGATGCATATTTTACTTTTTTTGCTTCTCTACATATACTCTATAGAAGGACCCACTTTACCTTCATCAAGTTTTCCATAAATAATGCAGCTCAAAGTGGTCATCTTTCACCACTGTCCTCCCCCTCCCCACATATTGCTACTTTTTTATTTTACACATGAGAAAAACGTGGCCTATTTACAAGTTTGTGAAGAGACTTGTACGCCCTGCTAAGGAACCAGCAAGTACTAAAGTAACCATAGGCAAGGCAAGATTTTTTAATTCCTCAGACACTCTTTACCCGTGTATTTAATGAGAATAGTATATACTCTGCAGGGCTTTGAGATAAAATTATGCTTTTAGGGCATCTAAGGGCCTGGCACATATTAGTTGCTTCATAAATTACAGTGGTTACTGTTATTATGATCCTATAGGCCATTGTGGGCCATTGCAAGATTTTTCTTCTAAAAACAATGAGAAGAACAACAGGTCGCTACGAGATTTGTAGGGTACGTGTCATTCCCAGTCAAACTCCAAATAAATCGGGATAAATTAAACCAAGTCGATCTGATAGGGCTGCAAGTAGAGTTTGAGGCTTTTCTCTTGAGGTTAGTCTTCCTGGGATGGAATAGTCATACAAGTGTTTGTCTTGTGTATCCCCATTTAAGTCTGGCTGGATAGGGTTGAGTCATTCTTAAAGTATTGTGGCTCTGTTGGGAGTCCAGTGGGACTGACTGCTGCTTATAAATGCGGAGAGCCATTGTGATGACAAAACCCACCAGCCCTGTAGGAATCCCCAGCCTATTCCAGATATGAGGAGAATGAGGAATTTTATAAACATCATCCCTAATCTTCTCAAGAGTGCTCTGAGGTGAGTAGTATCTGTATCTTACCAGTGAGTCAACTCAAGCCCAGAGAGGTTAAGAAACTTGTCGTGGCCCAAACTTAGTAGGTGGCAGAACCAGAGTGTGATTCGGATCTGCCGACGGCAAGGCTGTCCCTCTCTCCCTGCACTTTGCCAAGTCTTACTGGTCCCTCTTTTCTCAGTTTATTTCAGGTCATACTCCGTAGTCTGTTTCATACAGCGAGGCTGGCATTTGTCTGAGACTGAAACATTTCAGTAATATTTCTGCCACATGTTTAAACTTAAGGGAAATACGTGCAGGTGCATTGTCAAAATGTCTATGGTCCAGGGTGCTTCCCTGGTGGAACAGTGGTTAAGAATCTGCCTGCCAGTGCAGGGGACACGGGTTCGAGCCCTGGTCCAGGAAGGTCCCATGTGCTGCGGAGCAACTAAGCCCGTACACCACAACTACTGAGCCTGTGCTCTAGAACCCGCAAGCCACAACTACTGAGCCTGTGTGCCACAACTACTGAAGCCTGCATGCCTAGAGCCCATGCTCCATAACAAGAGAAGCCACTGCAATGAGAAGCCCACGCATCACAACGAAGAGTAGCCCTGGCTCTCTGCAACCAGAGAAAGCCCGCGTGCAGCAATGAAAACCAAACACAGCCAAAAATAAAATACATTTATAAAAAAAAATTATTAAAAAGTAGTCTATGGTCTGGCAATCTGCTTTTTCCAGTAATAGGTATGGAGCTGTTAGTTTTATGGCAGAATTTTTAATCAAAACCAAGAGAAGTCTGCTGCCATTAAATTGTTCTTATATTGGAGCTGTCCTGCAAAATCAATGGTGTGCGTGTGTGTGTGTGTGTGTGTGCGCACATATGCACACGTTACAAAAATGAAACCAACTGTTCACTTTTCTAAAATTGATTTTAAATGGCTATATAATATCCCATTTGATCACCCATATAAAGATACAGGTTTTATCTTTAAGTAAGCCTTTATTTCTATAATTGTGAATACACTTACAGAGTATTGTTATGTGTTATGTACATATCTATAATATTTCCTTAGGCTAAATTTCTAAGAGTGGAATCGGAGTCAAAAGCAAATATGTTTTAAAAAAGCTTTAGTATATTGTGTTACATTGGCTTTAAGAGAAATTGCAAACTGTTTCCATGAGAGACCCACTTCCCAATACCCTTGTGAATGGTGAATTTTATTATTTTCATGCATTATCAGTTGTGTGAGTGAAAATGGCAGCTTATTAATTTGTATATCATTCATTATAAATGACATTGATATTTTCATCTATAAACTATTTCTTCTGTACATTTCTATTCATGATTTTTTACCAATTTTCAATAGGTATATTTGTTTTATTATTGATTTGTGAAAGGTGTTCATAAATTAAGGATTTGCAATGTATACTGTAGATATATTTTTTAGTTTGTTATGTATTTTTAATTATATTTATGTTTCTCTTCTCCCCATACCTGCCCTTGAAGTTTCAATGTGGAGAACTAAGCAAGGACTTTAGATTATTTTCTCCTGGAAATAACTATCTTTTATAGGTTCCATTGCGTAGCAGTAACATAAGCATTAAACATCTTACTATAATCTTCAGAATCAGAATTAGGACAAAGCATTACCAAAGCCTTATAGCTAGAAAAGTTTTATTTTGATGTGTCATATGTATTGTTATCAAAGTAATATGACAAGTTTTCTGAAATGGCATTGTGATTCACCAAGGTGATTCTGTTGAGAAATAATGTATATGTTTCTAGGTTGTGGCTGCTCTTGGCTTATATTTAATCACATTCTACACTGCATCTTTATCTTACCCATAGTGAATTATCTATCAGTTTGTGAATGACCAATTCCAAGACAATTAGGTAGAAAAAGAGAAAGATTTTAATTTTTAGTTTTGAATAAAAGCAATCAAAACTATGAAAACATAAACTATGAAAACATAAACCTTTGGGATGCATTAAAGGAGTAGAGCTCTAAATAAGTTTCAAACTGGGCAATGAAACACGATGATTAAGTGACTAGCTCCAGGCTGATTTCCTGAACAAGATTATCAGCAGGTTGAAAAGCAGATTTGACCAATAACATGACTCAAAGAACGGCAGCCATGAGCATGTGCCTTGAAGACCTTCAATTAGAACAGACAAAACTGACAAATGCCCTAGCTGCTGGGCTGTGAAATCCATTGCTGTGTTTGTGCTGAGACCACCCTTCCCACTGGCTTCTGCTAGACTGAGGGTGGCACAGAGACAAGGCAGGCTCATTCCTGTGTGATGTGGAACTCTACTGATGACCAACTTTGGTTCAAGAACACACCTCGAGGCTTGCCCAAACTTCCTTGGCCAGAGGACCGTCTAGGATGCTTTTCTCTCTGTCCTTCTTTAGGGGTCAGACTTGTATCCTGGTCTGATGGCTCTCCCCATCTTCCCAGAATCTTCCCCCATTTTCTCTCACAGGCATTTTCCCTAATAAAATCCTTGTATGCATAATCCTGCTTTGCATCAACTTCTTAGAAGATCTGAACTAACACAGAGAAGAACTGCTGGCCAATTTTCTTATTTATTAAAAGTTTCAGTTTTTTTTTTTCCTGTTTCAGAAACTCTTTAATAACCTTCTTAAAGGCTTCTTTTTCCCATAAATGGCAACAGGGTACATGCACATAAAAATTTACATGCAGTTTTAGCAGGTGCATGGGAACGTGGTAAACCATCCAAGGATCCTCTGAAAATCCACTACACACAAGGTCAAGAATCCTCTCCGCATTGATAGTCCGCATTGATAAGGACTAATTATGTTTTAAGAACTTTTCCCTTTATAATGCAGGCTGCATACCCATTCATGACTTGTGGTGATATTCAAATTACTTAACAGCCAATCAGAATAACCACCAGCCTCTACAACATGTACTAGTTCCCACTCTGTTCATTCTCATTATCTTTCTTCCATGAAATCAACAATAACTGTTAGCATGTACATTCTTCTAAATTTTTATTAAGAAATATTCAATAACTTTTACCAAATGTCAACAGGGTATGTGGCCTTGGGTAGGGTAAAACATCAGAAAAAAACCCCCGCCAAAATTAAAAGACAGGAAAACTAGCAGTGAAGAGTTTCTCTTTTTCTTAAGAGTTAAATGCAAGCATGACTTGCATGGTTTAAGTTTGAGCAATGGTTTGCACACCATTATTCTTTAAAAAGCCAACAAAAGGTTTTCGAGGCAGCCATTTTTAATTGGTCCAATCCTCATTCATATCTTTTGAAAAACCCTAACAATTTGTGTTGAACTGCATGTCTACCTTCTTGTGTTCCAACTCTTTGGTTCACTGTGTCTGTTGTCTTTCCCATATGGTTCAAAAAAGCACTATGCATAATGCTTTTCTCTAGCATGCCCTTTTGATTCCCAACATTCTTCTAAGGGCCTTAACTCTATAACCATTACCTGATCATGGTGCTTTCATCTAGGATTAGGTTTTACACTTCTATTGATCTTCCTCTATGGGGCTGAATGTAGTAAATGAACCTCCTAGCTCCCAACAAATTTGCATGTAATTGCCTGTCCAGTCCTGAACACCGAATAATGGGCTGGAAGAATACACTAGCATTAAAAGAGCCAAAAATGTTTTTCTTTCAAAGGCTCTGCTTCTTTGTAAAAGTGGCATATATGGGAAGAATCAGAAAACTTTCTCAAGGTTTGGGAAAATGGTAAGGTTGGGAGATGTCCAGGAATTATTGCCATGCTATCAAAATCATTATAACCTCGCATGCACCTTATTGAATAAGTCTAGAGCTGGCATTTACCTCCTTTTGACCACTGGAATGTATTGACCTACATTTATACATTCCCCCAGAGAGAACTAAACTACTTTAATTGTCCTTTTAACTTTAGTTTCTTTAGACTAGTTTTACTACAGAGTGATAAAAATTTCAGTCTTGAACTGTGACTTTGATGGATTTAATGATCAATCACATTTGAAGGGTTATTGTTGAATTATTTTGAATCGAAAAGTATTTTTATTTGAAGTCAGACAACTGTTATATTTAATGTGCTGTATACACTATTCCAAATCTCTTCTGGTCTGTCACAGTGGATGATAGGGAATTTTTAGAGGAGATATAAAATTTACTACAGAGATGTCTGATTTTTATACTTTCATCACAGTTAATTACTAAAATTCAGAACTGCATTGTTTCAAGGCTTGATTTTTAATATTTTTTTGAAGTGATGACCTCATCAATATTTGTATAATATGCTCCTTATTGACCATCTCCCCAATGCAACCCTTTTATATAGCATATACTCTATTTACCTTAAAACTTTTAGTGAGGGATTTAGAAAAAATTAAATGAAATAAAGCTTAATTTTCTCTGTAATAATTGGAGATGCACTGGGGTGTCTCATACCCAGAGGCTTGAGAATTATTTCTCCTAAGTAAACTTTCTTCTTTTTGGAGAACACAGAAGCTCTGCATTCTCATAGAACACTTGGTATGTGATTGGGAGAGGGGTCAACACTCTCTCCTTGTTTGTTCTTTTCAATCTGATGAGTTAGTGAAGTCAGCAGACTAAAGACATGCCTTGGAATGATCAGGGGGAATTATTTGGGAGGAGGTGTGGTTTGTGAGGAAATGTTGAAAGGATTTTTAAATTGCTCCAATAGCTGATTAAATTCAAGCATTATTAGCACTGACAGGAAGCCAGCTGAGTCTTTAGCAACAACATAACTTTTTATACCATCCCAATGAAAGTGGCAACGCTAATGTTCGAGTTAAATTCTTAAGTATTCTAATTTGAATTTGTTCAAAATGCAAAATATTAATAGCATATTATAAAATTCCTTGAGATATGAAAAATAGATATATTTAAATTCATTTAGAATGAAAATTTCAGAAAATAGAACAAGTTTTGTTGTTTTAGAGCACATCACTGTACCAATAATTATTTCTGCCCCTGTTGCTCTATTAGTCATGTTAAGGGGTTATCATATAACTAGTAATAGTATTCCCAGGAATTGGACTAAGCCTTATATGTGTTAACTCAGTTGATTCTACAAAAATAATGAGAATATGAAGTGTGGAATACTTTAAGATGAGGAAACTGAGCTTCAAGGAGGATAAAGGACCCATCCAAAGGATAGACTCTGTCTTTGAACCCTGGTCATCTGACACAATCTTTCTATCTTTTTTTTTTTTTTTTTTTTTTTTGCGGTATGCGGGCCTCTCACTGTTGTGGCCTCTCCCGTTGCGGAGCACAGGCTCCGGACGCGCAGGCTCAGTGGCCATGGCTCACGGGCCCAGCCACTCCGCGGCATGTGGGATCTTCCCGGACCGGGGCACAAACCTGTGTCCCCTGCATCAGCAGGTGAACTCTCAACCACTGTGCCACTAGGGAAGCCCACAATCTTTCTATCTTATGAAATGCTCCAATTTGTGTATTGTTAGCATTATACTGCATTGAAAACCACGTGGTAAAGTGGGAAGGGTCCCAGATTAGGAAGCAGAATATCTGTGTTCTAATTCTAACACTGATCTTACTTGGCCCGTGTAATACTTTTTTTAAAAAAAACTAACAAACAATTTAATTAAACTTATATAATATTGGCTGAAAGGAGTGAAGGTTTTAAGAAGTAGCATGTATCTGTCCACAGTGTATGTGACATAAAAACTCCTTGCTTCCTGCAACCTAAATGCCCATCGACAGATGAATAGATAAAGAAGATGTGGTACATATATACAGTGGAATATTACTCAGCCATAAAAAGGAACGAAACTGGGTCGTTTGTGGAGACGTGGATGGATCTAGAGACTGTCCTACAGAGTGAAGTAAGTCAAAGAGAAAAAAAAATCATATATTAATGCATATATGTGGAACCTAGGAAAATGGTACAGATGAACCAGTTTGCAGGGCAGAAATTGAGACACAGATGTAGAGAACAAACGTATGGACACAAAGGGGGGAAAGCAATGGGTATGTGTGTGGGGGGGTGGTGGTGTGATGAATTGGGCGATTGGGATTGACTTGTATACACTGTTGTGTATAAAATTGATGACTAATAAGAACCTGCTGTATAAAAAAATAAATAACATTCAAAAATTTAAAAACAAAAACAAAACAAAACTCCTTGCTTCCTGATTTGCTTTTGTCTGAATTAACAATTCTCCAGTCAGTTCACATGAAGAAACATGTTTAAAAATAAAATATGAATAAAACAGTTTACATAGAGACATTTAAAAACATTCATCTGTTGATGGACAGTTAAGTTGTTTCTATACCTTGACTATTGTGAATAATGCTGCAATGAAAACAAGAGTACAGATATTGCTTCAAGATAATCGTTTTATTTCCTTTAGAAACCCAAATATCTAGAAGTGGGGGTCTTGGATTATATGTTAGTTCTATTTTTAAATTTTTGAGGAACCTGCACAGTGTTTTCCATAGTAGTTGTACCAGTTTACATTCCATACCAAAGGTGTACAAGGATTCCCTTTATCCACATCCTCCACATCCTCACCAGCATTTGTCATCTCTTGTTTGTCTGTTTGTTTTATAACAGCCATCCTAACAGATGTGAGGTGATATCCATTGGGCTTTTGATTTGAATTTCTCTGATGATAAGTGATGTTGAGCACCTTTTCATGTACCTGTGGACCATTTGTATGTCTTCTTTGGAAAAATGTCTATTCAGAATAGGTCCTTTTCTCATTTTTTAATTGGGTTACTTGTTTTTCTTGCTAGTGAGTTATATGAGTTCCTTGCATATTTTGAATGTTAACCTCCTATCACATATGTAGTATGCAAATATTTTCTCCCATTCCATGGGTTGCTTTTTCATTTTATTAATGGTTTCCTTTGCTGAGCAGGAGTTTTTTAGTTTGATGTAGTCCCACTTGTTTATTTTTGCTTTTGTTGCCTTTGCATTTGGTGTCAAATCCAAAAAATCATTGCTGAGGTCTAGGTTAAGGAGCTAACCCCCTATGTTTTCTTAAGGAATTTTATGGTTTCAGGTCTTATATTCAAGTGTTTAATCCATTTTGAGTTGATTTTTATGTATGGTGTTAGATACAGGTCTACTTTCATTATTTTGCGTATGGCAAATCAGTTTTCTCAATGCTGTTTATTGAAGAGACTAACCTTTCCCCATCGTAATCTTGGCACTTTTGTCAAAAATTGACTATATATGCACAGGTTTATTTCTGGGCTCTCTATTCTGTTCCATTGATGTATGTGTCAATTTTTATGCCAATCCCAGTGTTTTAATTACTGTTGTTTTATAAAACACTTTGAAATCAGGAAGTATATTACATTTTGAAATCCAGCTTTGTTCTTTTTGCTCAAGATTGCTGTGGCTATTTGGGGTCTTTTGTGATTTCATACAAATTTTAGAATTGCTTTTTCCATTTCTGTGGAAAATGCCATTGGAATTTGGATAGGGATTGTGTTGAATCTGTAGATTGCTATAGGTAGTGTGGATATTTTAATATTATTAAATGCAAGGATGAAATATCTTTCAATTTATTTATGTCTTCCAATCCATAAGCATGGAATATCTTTCCTTTTATTTGTGTCTTCCAGTTGATGAACATGGAATACGTTCCATGTGTTTGTGTCTTTTTAAATTCCCTTCATCAATGTATCATAGTTTCCAGTGTACAGATCTTTTATGGCCTTGGTTAAATCTATTCACAAGTATTATTTGATGTTATTCTACACAGTATTTTTTTCTTAATTTCTCCTCTTGATAATTCATTGTTAGTGTATAGAAGCACAAGTGATTTTTTTGTGGTATGTGGGCCTCTCACTGTTGTGGCCTCTCCCTTTGCGGAGCACAGGCTCCGGACACGCAGGCTCAGCGGCCATGGCCCACGGGCCCAGCCACTCCGCGGCATGTGGGATCTCCCCAGACCAGGGCACGAACCCGTGTCCCCTGCATTGGCAGGTGGACTCTCAACCACTGTGCCACCAGGGAAGCCCACAAGTGATCTTTGTATATTGATTTTGGATCCTGTGAAGGTACTGACTTTGTTTATTAGTTCTAACAGTTTTCTGGTGAGTCTTTAGAGTCTTTATTATATATACATATATATAAATTCCATTTAGCATCAAAACAGAATAAAATACTTAGGAATAAATTTAATGAAAGACTTGTAAAACTCGTTCCTATGATCTGAATGATAGTGTCCTCCCAAAATTCATATATTGAAATCCTAATGCCCAACAGGATGGTATTAGAAGGTGGGGACTTTGGGCGTTGTCATGAGGGTAGAACTCTCTTGAATGGGATTAGTGCCTTATGAAAGAGGCTATAGAGAGCTCTTTAGCACCTTCTGTGAGCCCTTAGCGAGGGAGCACCAGCTATGAACCAGGAAGAGGGCCTTCAGAATGCAGTCAGGTTGGCATCGTGACCCTGGAATTTCAGCCTCCAGAACTGCGAGTAATAAATTTGTATTGTTTATAAGCTTTCCAATTTGTGGTATTTTTTTTATAGCAGCCTGAGTGAACTAAGACACTTGTATACCAAACTCTACATAATATTGGAAAAAAAGGATCTTAATAAATGGAAAGACATCCTGTGTTCATGGACAGAAAAATTTAATATTGTTAAGATGATAGTACTCCCTAAATGGATCTGCAAATGCAGTGCAATCCCTATCAAACTTCCAGCTGCATTTTTTGGTAGAAATTAATTAACTGATCCCAAAATGTATACGCAAGTGCAAAGTCAAAAGGCCCAGAACAACAGAACAGTCTTGAAAAATTGGAAGAACAATGTTGGAGGACTCACACTTCCCGATTTCAAAACTTAATAGAAAGTTACAGCAACCAAGACAGTATGATATTGGCATAAAGATAGACAGACGTATCAATAGAATATAATTTTAAAGTCCAGAAATAAACCATATATTTAGGGTCAATTGATTTTCTACAAGGTGCCAAGACCATTCAGTGGGCAAAAAAAATAGTCTTTTCAACAAGTAGTGCTGGGTACATAGTGAGATAACTGTATATCAACATGCAGAACAATAAAGCTGGACCCTACCTCACATCACATATAAAATTTAACTCAAATTTCCAATCTAAAGAGCTAAAACTCAACAACTTTTTGCTATAAACTTGACCTTGGATTAGGTGCTTATTTCTTAGATATGACACCACAAAAAGCACAAGCAATAAAAGAAACAAAAAGATGAATTGGACTTCATCAAAATTTTAAAGTTTTATATTGCAAAATACACTATTCAGAAAGTGAAATGATAACCTGCAAAATCGGAGAAAATATTTGCTAATCATGCATCTGACAAGGGACTTGTATCCAGAATAAAGAACTCTTACAAATCAATAAGAAAAAAACAATTCAATTTAAAAAAGGTTCATTAAAAAATCTGGATATTTTCCTACAAAGTCCTCAAAATGAATTTGTAATTTGAATGAAATATTCACTTTAAGTATAGATATTCTGAGCACTTTAGATTATAAATGAAACATAGTTCCCTCACTGATGGTCACACATTTTGAAGATGCTATCTGAAGCATTCTGTAGACCACAACTGGACTTTCATGTTAATGACTCTCGTGAGGGTGTTGATGATAAAACACCAACAGCAGGAAAAATAGTGCTTTTACTTTCCTCTTCGTAAAATCAAACAAACAAAACCTTCACATTAAAAAGTTAAATAGGAAAAAAAAAAAAAAAGTTAAATAGGGGCTTCCCTGGTGGCGCAGTGGTTGAGAGTCTGCCTGCCGATGCGGGGGACGCGGGTTCGTGCCCCGGTCCTGGAGGATCCCACGTGCCGCGAAGTGGCTGGGCCCGTGGACCATGGCTGCTAAGCCTGCGCGTCCAGAGCCTGTGCTCCACAGCGGGAGAGGCCACAGCAGTGAGAGGCCCGCGTACCACAGAAAAAAAAAAAAAAAAAGTTAAATAAATTCTCACTCATGACATAATTATCAAATTTAATTTCACATAGAAAAATCATTTTGTTTTTTGATTTTGAGGTGGTTCTGTTTTGTTGAGTTACTTTTTCTTTACTTGATCTGGAATTACTAATCCAGAATAGGCACCACGGAAAGGCTAGTATGGAGAATCTTTTTGTTTCAAATTGGAATTTTTATTGCCACAACATCTGTTACAAATTGGTAATAGATGGTAACAGAGGTTTTTGTAAAGCTCCTTCTCCACTGATCATATGCAATAGATTTGGTAAAGACCTGTTATAATATACTTCAGATGTATAGTACCCATTCAGGAATTTCAAAATAAGCTGACTCCAAGGCAATCAATTAATACACATTAAACAGTGCACCACAGAATTTCCAGTAACCAGATTTATTATAACATCATGTGCATTGCAATGAAATCTCATAAGATAACTGTCAATTATGTTTTCCTTCATTTCATTAGCAGAGCGGTCTGATATTTTTGTAAAGCTAACTGAGAATTCATTGGCACTTAGTACACAATTGTATTGTAAATTGCCTTATTTAAAGAAATAGCTGTTTCTGTCATGGCATGATTGACGTTTTGGCAGAACTCTGTAGAACTCTGAAGATAATGTTTATTACTTAACTGATGCATTTACAGGAAAGGTTCAAAAATGAAAAAAGTTTCTTGTGGAACAAATGGTAATTGCTTTGAGGACCTGTATGGCTTCATGATTAGAACTGAGTAGGGGATCTTTCCTAGTCATGAATTATCTTAATATATTTTTATGAATAAATGAAAGAGATGTGTTCATGCATTCATTCATTGTACAAATATTGTATGGATGCCTTTTAAGTGCCACATACTGGAATAAATGCTGTGTATGCTACGGTGACTGTAACAGACCTGGTTGTTGCCATTGGTGAAGTAATAGTTCTGTAGAGGAATCAGAATAAATGAATATATCTTTACGTATAAATACACACACACACACACACACACACACACACACACAATGTTTCAGATAACAAATTCTAGAATGAGGTGCTATTAAACCAAGATTTTAAAAGTAGGTGGCAAAAATCATTCAGAGAACTTTTAACTCCCTCTCCTAAATAAGGGATATAAAAGGGTATAGAAAGGAGAGAATGGGGAGAGAGAGAGAATTTTTGGAGAGATCTTATTGTGTTTTGTGAGTTCTCCTTCCCTACCTCAATTCAATGTAAGACTATGGAGTTCAATTCTTCAGTTTAATAAGAAGACTTTCAATGAGACAATTCTGAGAGTTGATCTATGATCTCCCCAATGGAGAGACCCATTGGATGGTCTAACTCCTACCTAAGAAGCATAACAGGGGTGAAAGACACTGACCAACTCCTGTTGGACAAGTTGAGCGGGAAGTGATTGCAGTGTTATGTAGCCTGCATTATCTGGTGTTGCTGAGATAAATGTTGTGAGTGTTTCCCGTGGACTAAATTTGGGCCCAGTGCAAGACAGAATATCAGCTTGGGATCTTCTGAGATTCTGTTGAAGAACAGATTATCTCTGAAGAGACAGACAATCTATTGAATTCCTTCATTTCAGAGGCAGCGATAGTGCTAATCAATGAGACGGTACATTCCAGCTTCAAAGAACTGCAGGTGAAAGTTCCCCAGTGATGGTAGAACTTTCATGGGTTCTCCTAAGAACCCGTGAAAAGACCCACAAAAGAGAGATTTCTCACCACCTGCCTGACTCAGAGAGTTGGATGCCAAGTCACAAGGGTGTCAGCGGAGTCAAAACTTACCCTTTCCTAGGCTCTTTGAAGGATTCAGAAACTACAGATATCAAGACGGGGCAGAAGAAGTGTAAGTGAAAGATTACTTACACTTCTGTCTTTGAATTTCCTTGTCTTTAAAGGTGGAATTAATAGCACTACATCAAGTAGAGTACACAGGATTGAGAGGATTACATGGCATAAATATATAAGGCTCTTAAAACAGTGACCGACACATATTAAGAAGGGTTACGTATCATTTAAAAAAAAGACGGCAGTACCCAGATACAACATCAAAGAGATAAAGGGAGGATCGTTTCAAGCAAGACAGTGGCAAACATAATAGCAAAATTAGGGAGGACAAGATATGAAAAAGAATAACGAGTTTGTCCCAAATTGCTTCTGTTCTGTGCTGTAATCTGGACACACAGGTCAAGTTTCCATGGTCAAAGGGAAGTAAAACTGTTAGAAGTAATCCAAACAGGGAAGGTAATACAATACACAGTTTTTCAGAAAGTTTGTATTTATGTATTTTATACAGTGATTTCAGGTTCCTCTGGAAACTTTTACAACAGATGTGGCTTGACACAAAACAAATACTGCCAACCTTATCTGATTATTTGGCTTAAAACAATTCTTTCCCTCTCTTTATTGTAAACATTTCCTTGTATGGAATAAAGTAAAACATTGCTAAAGAGAAAGAAGCCTGATTATCTTTGTTAAATGATAAACATGGTCGCCATATTTCCTTAAGTAAACCCTCAATGTTGACCATCACACTGTGGGGCCTTATGAGCACCCTGTTGACGCCATTACTTAGAGCAGTTGTTTTCAACCAGTTTTTAGGTAGGTGACTCGGAATCACATCACCATTCTACACTTCCCCATAGAGCAGTAGCTTCTGGCATAGGAATAGAGATGGCACATTTGTTGAAAGAAGAGGTCTATGTAGTTTCAAAAACTCCAAGTGATTCAGCTATGGGTCATTCCTTCCTTGCCAATCTGCCACACCGACTCCCCTCCCATCTCACCTCCATTTATCAGCTTGAGGGGCTGATAGTGAGTGTCCAAGAGAATGTAAGAAATTATATCTTTTTTGTTGTTGTTCCCTCTCTGTTCTATTTTTTGGGGAATTTTAAAATTTTATTTTATTTATTTTTTTTATACAGCAGGTTCTTATTAGTTATCTATTTTATACATATTAGCGTATACATGTCAATCCCAATCTCCCAATTCATCCCACCAGCATCCCCCCACCACCAGTTTCCCCCCTTGGTGTCCATACGTTTGCTCTAGACATATCTGTGTCTCTATTTCTGCCATGCAAACCGGTTCATCTGTACCATTTTTCTAGGTTCCACGTGTATGCGTTAATAAATGATATTTGTTTTTATCTTTCTGACTTACTTCACTCGGTATGACAGACTCTAGATCCATCCACGTCTCTACAAATGACCCAATTTCGTTCCTTTTTATGGCTGAGTAATATTCCATTGTATATATGTACCAAATCTTCTTTATCCATTCCTCTGTTGATGGGCATTTAGGTTTCTTCCATGTCCTGGCTATTGTAAATAGTGCTGCAATGAACATTGTGGTGCATGTGTCTTTTTGTGTTATGGTTTTCTCAGGGTATATGCCCACTGGTGGGATTGCTGGGTAATTTGGTAATTCTATTTTTAGTTTTTTAAGGAACCTCCATACTGTTCTCCATATTGGCTGTATCAGTTCACATTCCCACCAGCAGTGCAAGAGGGTTCCCTTTTCTCAACACCCTATCTAGCATTTGTTGTTAGTAGATTTTCTGATGATGCCCATTCTAACTGGTGTGAGGTGATACCTCATTGTAGTTTTGATTTGCATTTCTCTAATAATTAGTGATGTTGAGCAGCATGTGCTTCTTGGCCATCTGTATATCTTCTTTGGAGAAATGTCTGTTTAGGTCTTCTGCCCATTTTTGGATTGTATTGTTTGTTTTTTTAATACTGAGCTGCATGAGCTGTTTATATATTTTGGAGATTAATCCTTTGTCCGTTGATTGTTTGCAAATATTTTCTCCCATTCTGAGGGTTGTCTTTCGTCTTGTTTGTAGTTTCCTTTGCTTTGAAAAAGCTTTTAAGTTTCATTAGGTCCCATTTGTTTATTTTTGTTTTTATTTCCATTACTCTAAGAGGTGGATCAAAAAAGATCTTGCTGTGATGTATCTCATCGAGTGTTCTTCCTATGTTTTCCTCTAAGAGTTTTATAGTGTCCGGTCTTACATTTACGTCTCTAATCCATTTTGACTTTATTGTTGTGTATGGTGTTAAGGAGCATTCTAATTTCATTCTTTTACATGTAGCGGTCCAGTTTTCCCAGCACCACTTATTGAAGAGGCTGTCTGTTCTCCATTTTATATCCTTGCCTCCTTTATCAAAAATAAGGTGACCATATGTGCATGGGTTCATCTCTGGGCTTTCTATCCTGTTCAATTGATCTATATTTCTGTTTTTGTGCCAGTACCATATTGTCTTGATTACTGTAGCTTTGTAGTATAGTCTGAAGTCAGGGAGTCTTATTCTTCCAGCTCTGTTTTTTTCCCTAAAGATTGCTTTGGCTATTTGGGGTCTTTTGTGTTTCCATATAAATTTTAAGATTTTTTTGTTCTAGTTCTGTAAAAAATGCCACTGGTGGGCTTCCCTGGTGGCGCAGTGGTTGAGAGTCCGCCTGCCCATGCAGGTGACATGGGTTCGTGCCCTGGTCCGGGAAGATCCCACTTGCCAAGGAGCGGCTGGGCCCATGAGCCATAGCCACTGAGCCTGCGTGTCCTGAGCCTGTGCTCCTCAACGGGAGAGGCCGCAACAGTGAGAGGCCCGCGTACCGCAAAAAAAAAAAAAAAAAAAATCCACTGGTAATTTGATAGGGATTGCATTGAATCTGTAGATTGCTTTGGGTAGTATAATCATTTTCACAATATTGATTCTTCCAATCCAAGAGCATGGTATATCTCTCCATTTCTTTGTGTCATCTTTGACTTCTTTCATCAGTGTCTTATAGTTTTCTGAGTACAGGGCTTTTACCTCCTTAGGTAGGTTTATTCCTAGGTATTTTATTGTTTTTGTTGCAGTGGTGAATGGGATTGTTTCCTTAATTTCTCTTTCTGATCTTTCATTGTTAGTGTGTAAGAATGCAAGAGATTTCTGTGCATTAATTTTGTATCCTGCAACTTTACCAAATTCATTGATTAGCTCTAGTAGTTTTCTGGTGGCATCTTTAGGATTCTCTATGTATAGTATCATGTCATCTGCAAACAGAGACAGTTTTACTTCTTCTTGTCCAATTTTTATTTCTTTTTCTTCTCTGATTGCCATAGCTAGGACTTCCAAAACTATCTTGAATAATAATGGCGAGAGTGGACATCCATGTCTTATTCCTGATCTTAGAGGAAATGCTTTCAGTTTTTCACCATTGAAAATGATGTTTGCTGTGGGTTTGTCATATATCACCTTTATGTTGAGGTAGGTTCCCTCTATGCTCACTTTCTGGAGAGTTTTTATCATAAATGGGTGTTGAATTTTGTCAAAAGCTTTTTCTGCATCTATTGAGATGATCATATGATTTTTATTCTTCAATTTGTTAATATGGTGTATCACATTGATTGATTTGCATATACTGAAGAATCCTTGCATCCCTGGGCTTAATCCCACTTGATCATGGTGTATGATCCTTTTAATGTGCTGTTGGATTCTGTTTGCTAGTATTTTGTTGAGGATTTTTGCATCTATATTCATCAGTGATATTGGTCTTTAATTTTCTTTTTTGGTAATATCTTTGTCTGGTTTTGGTATCAGGGTGATGGTGGCCTCATAGAATAAGTTTAGGAGTGTTCCTTCCTCTGCAGTTTTTTGGAAGTGTTTGAGAAGGATGGGTGTTAGCTCTTCTCTAAATGTTTGGTGGAATTCACCTGTGGAGCCTACTGGTCCTGGACTTTTGTTTCTCGGAAGATTTTTAATCACAGTTTCAATTTCAGTGCTTGTGATTGGTCTTTTTATATTTTCTGTTTCTTCCTGGTTCAGTCTTGGAAGGTTGTGCTTTTCTAAGAGTTTGTCCATTTCTTTCAGGTTGTCCATATAATTTGGCATATAGTTACTTGTAGTAATCTCTAATGATCCTTTGTATTTCTGAAATGTAACTTGTTACTTGTCCTTTTTCATTTCTAATTCTATTGATTTGAGTCATCTCCATTCTCTGCTTGATGAGTCTGGCTAATGGTTTATCAATTTGTTTATCTTCTCAAAGAACCAACATTTAGTTTTATTGATCTTTGCTATTGTTTTCTTTGTTTCTATTTCACTTATTTCTGCTCTGATCTTTATGATTTCTTTCCTTCTACTAGCTTTGGGTTTTGTTTGTTCTTCTTTCTCTAGTTCCTTTAGGTGTGAGGTTAGATTGTTTATTTGAGATGTTTCTTGTTTCTTGAGGTAGGCTTTTATTGCTGTAAACTTCCCTCTTAGAACTGCTTTTGATACATCCCATAGGTTTTAGATCATCGTGTTATCATTGTCATTTGTCTCTAGGTGTTTTTTGATTTCCTCTTTGACTTCTTCAGTGATCTCTTGGTTATTTCATAATGTATTGTTTAGCCTCCATGTGTTTGTGTTTTTTACATTTTTTCCCCTGTAATTGATTTCTAATCTCATAGCATTGTTGTCAGAAAAGATGCTTGAAATGATTTCAATTTTCTTAGATTTACTGAGGCTTGATTTGTGACACAAGATGTGATCTTCCTGGAGAACGTTCCCTGTGCACTTGAGAAGAAAGTGTAATCTGCTGTTTTCGAATGGAATGTCCTATATATATCAGTTAAATCTATCTGGTCTATTGTGTCATTTAAAGCTTGTGTTTCCTTATTAATTTTCTGTCT
Organism: Kogia breviceps; assembly: GCF_026419965.1. Taxonomy (NCBI): domain Eukaryota; kingdom Metazoa; phylum Chordata; class Mammalia; order Artiodactyla; family Physeteridae; genus Kogia; species Kogia breviceps. Next base: position 92,478,682 of record NC_081319.1, read on the forward strand.
GGATGATCTGTCCATTGGCATAAGTGAGATGTTAAAGTCCCCCACTATTACTGTATTACTGTCAATTTCCTAGTTTATAGCTGTTAGCAGTTGCCTTATGTATTGAGGTGCTCCTATGTTGGGTGCATATATATTTATAATCGTTATATCTTCTTCTTGGATTGATCCCTTGATCATTATGTAGTGTCCTTCCTTGTCTCTTGTAACATTCTTTATTTTAAAGTCTATTTTATCTGATACGAGTATTGCTACTCCAGCTTTCTTTTGATTTCCATTTGCATGGAATATCTTTTTCCATCCCCTCACTTTTAGTTTGTATGTGTCCCTAGGTCTGAAGTGGGTCTCTTGTAGACAGCATATAGATGGGTCTTGTTTATGTATCCATTCAGCAAGCCTGTGTCTTTTGGTTGGAGCATTTAATCCATTCATGTTTAGGTAATTGTTGGTATGTATGTTCCTATTACCACTCTGTTAATTGTTATGGGTTTGTTTTTGTAGGTCCTTTTCTTCTCTTGTGTTTCCCACTTAGACAGCTCCTTCAGAATTTGTTGTAGAGCTGGTTTGGTGGTGCTGAATTGTCTTAGCTTTTGCTTGTCTGTAAAGCTTTTGATTTCTCCATCGAATCTGAATGAGATCCTTTGCCGGGAATAGTAACCTTGGTTGTAGGTTCTTTCTTTCATCACTTTAAATATATCGTGCCACTCCCTTCTGGCTTGTTGAGTTTCTGCTGAGAAATCAGCTGTTAACCTTATGGGAGTTCCCTTGTATGTTGTCATTTTTCCCTTGTTGCTTTCAATAATTTTTCTTTGTCTTTAATTTTTGTCAGTTTGATTACTATATGTCTCAGAGTGTGTCTCCTTGGGTTTATCCTGCCTGGGACTCTCTGTGCTTCCTGGACTTGGGTGGCTATTTCCTTTTCCATGTGAGTTAACTTTTTGACTATAATCTCTTCAAATATTTTCTTGGGTCCTTTCTCTCTCTCTTCTCCTTCTGCAACCCATATAATGCAAATGTTGTTGTGTTTAATGTTGTCCCAGAGGTCTGTTAGGCTCTCTTAATTTCTTTTCATTTGTTTTCCTTTATTCTGTTCCATGGCAGTGAATTCCATCATTCTGCCTTCCAGGTCACTTATCCATTCTTCTGCCTCATTTATTCTGCTATTGATTCCTTCTACTGTATTTTTCATTTCAGTTATTGTATTGTTCATCTCTGTTTGTTTGCTCTTTAATTCTTCTAGGTCTTTATTAAACATTTCTTGCATCTTCTTGATCTTTGCTTCCATTATTTTTCCGAGGTCCTGGATCATCTTCACTATCATTATTCTGAATTCTTTTTCTGGAAGGTTGCCTATGTCCACTTCATTTAGTTGTTTTTCTAGGGTTTTATCTTGTTCCTTCATCTCATACAAAGTCCTCTGCCTTTTCATTTTGTCCATCTTTCTGTGCATGTGGTTTTCCTTCCACAGGCTGCAGAATTGTAGTTATCCTTGCTTCTGCTGTCTGCTCTCTGGTGGATGAGGCTATCTAAGAGGCTTGTCTAATGTCTTTTTTGTTAAGAGAAGTGAGGCTGGTAACTATAACTCATTTTTAAAATCAGTTTTATTGAGATACAATTCACACAGGATACAATTTGCTCATTTAACCTGCAATTCAGTGTCTTTTAGTATAGTCACAGTTATGTGCAACCATTCTCACAGTCAATTTGAGAATATTTTTCATTACCACAAAGAGAAACCCTGTACTCTTTAGTTATTGCCCCTTTGTTCCCTAGCCCCCCACCCCCACCCCAGCAACCCTAAATAATCATTAATTTACTTTCTGCCTCTATAGGTTTGTCTGCTCTGGACATTTCATATGAATGGAATTACCTCATATGTTGCCTTTTGTGACTGGCTTCTTTCACTTAGCACAATGCTGTCAAGTTTCATCCATGTCATACAATATATCAGTATTCTGTTCCTTTTTATTGCAGAAAAATATTCAGCATGGATATACCGTATTTATTTAACCAATCTTCTGTAGATGGACATTTCAGACACTTTTTTGCCATTACATCTTAGCTATGTAATATATCATCCAATGTATGAAATCATGTAATTAATTTTATTTTCGGTGAAAATAATGGATTATCAATGTCTATAATATACCCAACTAACCAAGAGAGCAGTATAACTTAGAAAATTATAAACAATAATGGAGAAGTCTCCATAACCATCAGTGAGATGTGGGGCTAATCAGTTTCAAATGCTAAAATGTGAATATAGAGCCAGCAAAACTGGAATGAGTTAGTTGTGCTAAGGAATGCTCCAGGTTTCTCAAAGCACTAGAGTCAGTTTGTGTGTTCCCACTCCTGCTGCTAACTAGCATTGACATTTTATTTGCAGTTTGAAAAACAGGTAAGGTTTAAGTCATCAAGAATTTCAAACAAATAGATTCTTTACTTATAGCAATCATTTTCAACGTGAGCGAACATCTCACTTAAAAAAACATAGCAGCTTTTAAACCACTGCCAAAATATTAGGGAAAATAGGTTTTTTTTTTTTGTATTGGCAGAGTGTAATAAACATACAATGCCTCGCTTAAATATTCATAGACTCCTAGCTTGCAGTACAGTAACTTAATAATAAAATATTTTGAAGAGGGAATGATGCTGTGGAGTTTGTGATACCACTAATGGATTTGAAGAGGATGCTAATGCATTGTAGGAGGAAGTGAATTGAGCTCTCGTGTGTTAAGGAGGATTATAAAATATAATTATGAAAAAGCAATAGTGGCAGGCTTGAGGAAGTTCTGTTGATGTGTGGGTACTACAAATGACATGTTTTGTTGATGAGAAAGAAGGCTTAGATGGATATTTACTATGCTAGCAGTCTTCTCTATCTGGAAACATGGAATGCATTATAGAAATGGCCATTTTGTGAACTCTAGTCTGAAAATTAAATAGTGTAAGATGGAGGCTGGCAAGATCCACGCAGCTTTTCATTTTGAGTAACAGTTGTCTAGGAAGCCTAAGCTTTCCTATCAAGAGCTTCATGAAGACACTGGAAGAAAAAAAGAGTGACATAATTGTCAAAGTAGATGAAAAAGTGTTTTTTTGTAAAAGGAAGCTTAAGGAATTGTAGGATTCAATAATTCATGGTATCCTGCTGGTAGTGCAGAAAGCATGAGGATCTTTCTAAATATCATTTCCTGCACACAGTATTGACAACTTGTTATAAATAGTGGTCACTGGTGGGAGCAACTATGCTAGGGCAGGCAATTAGAACCTTGACTTCTTTTTAAGTTTCCAGTTCTAGTCTCATTTCTTAACCTCACGCTCTGCCGCTTAGGGCCAAATGAAAAAACGTTCTTAGAACATTAGTCTGATATTTACTGGGAAAAAAAGTACAATACCTAACAATTCAATATATATAAGAACATTGAAGAGACAGACCTTACTGATACAGCTTTAGCCTCAATCCATAACCCCTTCCCTTCATGAGAAATTCTTCACTATATGCTTAAAGTTCAGTGTTTTTCTCCAATCTTTAAACAAGGGGTATATATATATATATAATAGCAATAAAGTTTATTTTTCAGAAGCACATAAGTAAGTGAGTGTTGCCCTTTAATGGAGCTATTTGAGAAGACAGGTGTTCTTATAATTTTGATATTGTTTAACACATTTATGAGACACTCTATTTATGTAAAGAAATTGTTTAAAAATTAGGAAAAAATTGAAATGGAAAATATAGGCATCTTGAAGTTTAAATAGTTAATATTTGCCACATTTAGTTTAGATCTTCTCTCTCTCTCTCTCTCCCTCTTCTGTTACAAGAACTACTGATATACCCAAACCCTCACTCTCATTTATTCTCTCTTCCTCCACTCTTGAGAAACTGGTGTGAACCTTTCCCACGCACTTTTGAAAAAGACTTCATTTGTGTAGAATAGTTTTATGTTTGAAGCAGGGAGATTTCCCGTATACCCCCTCACTCCCACACGTGCACAGTTCCCCCCATTATCAACATCACTCACCAGAATGGTGCTTTTTTTTTTTTAAACCAGGAATGGGTCTACATTGACACATCCAAAGTCCTTTGTCTAACAAAGATCGATTGGCTACCTTTGTGTGGGTTTATTTTGATACTAGACTGACAACTGTGGTTCATGAAATCACAAAGGGTGAACCCTCCACCTTTTTCTTTTTCAAAAATGTTTCAACTATTCTAATTCCTTTGTATTTCCATATATATTTTAGATTCACTTGTCGATATCCACAAAATTTCTGCTAGAATTTTGAGGTGGATCATATCGAATTTATAGATCAACTAGAGGAAAATTTTCATTTAAATAACATCGAGTCTTCCAATACATGAGCATGACATACCTCTCCATTTTATATAGGGTTCCTTTGCTTTCTTTCATCAGTGTTTCATAGTTTTAGCCTACAGACCCTGCACATATTTTATTAGATTTATATCTACATATAAATGATACTATTTTAAAATTTCTGCTTCCAAATGTTCAGGTCTAGTATTTAAAAATGTTACTGAATTGCCTTGAAATTATGTATTTATTTGGAGAGGTTTTAAGATGTTGCGGCTTTTAATTATATGGAATATTTTTCCTTTTATCTAGGTATACTTTTATGTCTTTCAGTACATTTTCTCCTAATTTTTAAATAATTTTGTGGCAATTACAAATTGAATCATAATGCAATTTTATTTATAATTGTTTCTGGTTGCATAGAAATGCTATTACATTTTGTATTTTAACCTTGTACTCAGTAATAATCCTATACTCTGTAAGTCAGCATTATTTAGTAAAAATGTAATGTGAACCACATAAGTAACTTAAAATTTTTTGGCAGCCACATTCAAATACAGAAAGAACTTCAAGTGAAATTAATTTTAATAATATATTCTACTTAATACAATTTATCAAAAATGTTATCATTTTTAACATGTGATCAATATATAATTTATTAATGAGATATTTTCTACTTTTTATATTAAGTCACCAAAATCTGGTATGTATTTTATACTGAAAGGAGATCTCAAATTGGATGATTATCTTTCAATGGTTAAAGTAAAATGCAGTTCTGCTAAAACAGTGAAGTCCCATCAAAACAGTAATATTTAATAAAAATATTTCATACTGCTTCAGTTTTAAAATTTACATTTAAATTAATTAAATTAAAAATTCAATAGCACAGTCACACTGTCACATTTCAAGTGTTCAAGAGACACACAAAGCTAGCAGCTACCTTATTGGACAATGTAGCTCTAATTCTAATATGTTTCATTTTTCTTTATAATATTTTGGCTTTATTTTATATTTTTCTTTCTTCTATCTTTTCCAAGTGTATTCCATTGTTCATCTTTTCCAGGTAGATGATTATTTCATTAATTTAAATGTTTCCTTTCATGTTAGTATAATCAATTTAAGAAGATTATAATTTTCTTCAAAGTACTGCTTTACATATATCTCATTGTCATTCAGTTTTACATTTGTTCTAATTCTATTGTCATGTCTTCTATGACTCATGAATAATTTAGGGATACTTTTTCAAATTTCCAAACATATAAGAAGACTTGGTAATATTTGTATTATTATTTCAATTTCACTGCATCACAGAGAACTTAGTTGATATATATACTTTGGTATTTGTTGAAACTTGATTTGTGGCCTATTATGTTCTATCTGTCTTTATATGGTTAAGCTCTAAATTTATTTCATCTTTATTAATTTTTAGCCAGTGTGGTCTATTAATTTCTAAAGGGCATCCTTTTACAATCTCCTATTATAATTATTATTTTGTCGATTCTTTGTAATTTTAGGAATTCTTTAATAATATATTTGAGATTATATTTTTGAGACCACACAATTCAGAATTGTTCCTATCCTTCTGTAGTGGTCTTTATCTATCTATCTTTCTATCCATCCATCTATCCGTCTATCTATCATCCATCTATCCTTCCTTCCATCTATCCATCCATCTATACTTCTATCTATGGGTCTTTTGTTTAGTATTTGTCTGATAGACCCTTTTACATTTCTTTTCTTTTTAGTTTATGTCTCATTACATGTGTTTGTTGTTTACAGCATTGTCTTTTTAATTTCCAGCTTACTTCCTGCAAAGCAGACCCTGTGACTCAGATTTGGGTGCCGCAATTTATTTGGGGAAGTGAGGCCAGAAAACTTACATGAGCAAATTGGAGAAGTGAGACGGGAGTAAAATCAGTGAAGTTTTCAAATAGTTAAATAACCACAGTAGAGAACTGGGACTGAGTCCTGAAGATGGTCTGAGAAATCTTTTCCTTGGTTCTGGGGAGGCTGGGAGATTTATACAATGACTTCATGCTTTTGAGCACTGTCCTGGATGTTAATTAACTCCTTCACACATCCTGATTGATCCTCTTTGACCATGATTTTCTGTAAATATTTTCAATATACTGTTCCATTGTTATGCGACCTCTATTGTCTGTTGTCTATCTAATTTTTATCCCATTATAGATAATTTACTCTTCCTTCTGTTGGCTTTTAAATTTGTTTTTCTTTCTTTCTTTTTTTCCTTTGGTATTCTTTGCTTTCACAATAATGTGTCTGGGTGTGGATTTATTTTTATTTTTGCTGCTCTACAGTTATTGGATACACATCTTCAATCTGAAGGCTTATGTTTTTCATCATTTCTAAAATTTCTAGCAGTTATATCCTTGCATATTGCGTTTCTCTATCCTTCTTTGGTGGGAACTACATTAGCTGTGTGTTGGAATTCCTCATTTTACCTATTATGTCTCTTCATCACTTTTTAATATTTTCTGATTTTGTGATTTTTCAGTCCTTTATTCCGTGCAATTTCCTTAGATCCATATTTCAGTTTACACATTCTTTCAGCTTTTTCTAATCTGTTCTTTTACTTATCAGTGATTATACTTTAATTTCAATGATTATACTTTTCATTTGTGTGAGTTCTAACTGGCTTCTTTACAGTGTCTTATTTCTAGCCTATGTAACTTGGGCAATTGGATGTTCCGCCTTTAATTATTTTACTTATTTTTAATTCACTTTCTGATTGTTGGTTTATCATCTGAAGTTTTGGTACTTATAACCCTTCTTAGTCTTACATATGTTGGATTGATTTTTTTTTTTTTTTTAATGTTTGGAAATTTTCATTGTGATCACATCCTTTAGCTGGGGCTCATTTTTCCCATGACAATCTTTTGGGTCTGAGTTTTGGGAGTGTCTAGGTGCCCAAGGACTATCAGTTGTTCATGACCAAGCTTTGTATTAATTCTCAGATTGGAGTTTCTTAGACCATGTGGTAATATCTGACCATGAAGAAAATATATCTGGATTTGCATTTTCAGGAGGGCTTTTTGTTTGGTTTGCTTTTCCAGCAGAATCTAGACAAACACAGATAACTCTTCTGCTTTTTTGTTCTCTCTCTGTGCCTATGGGCAGATATTTTCTCCTTGTCCTCTCTCCCTTGTATCCTCTCCAAAAATCCTCATTTTATGAGCTAACTTCTTTTCTAACTCCCCTTTTTACATAGGGGATGGCCTTAACTCCAGTCGTCACATGGATACTAACATTCAGCCCCTAGGTGATGAAGATAGAATCCCCTCCACAGGGTTTTCCCATTTCCTACCACTTTGATTTTCAGTTCTTTTTTCCCCTGGCTTCTGGAGGTTACTTCTAATTCCTAAAAGCTAAGCTAAGGATTCAGAAGACTTTTGGTTATCTTGTACCCACTGTTTCTAAGGGTTTGTGTTGGGAGAACCTCCAGACTTATTTGGCCATATTGCTGGAGCTGAAAATCTTGCAGTAACCCTTTTGAAATAGATTTCAGAATACCTTTATGATCTGCAGACTAATTAATCTTATATTACATGCCCAAGGAAACAGAGATTCAGATAGCAGCCTAGAGGGACAGTGGCACTAAAATTGCCTTCACTTTAAGGTTTGAAATAGGGTTTTATGAGAATAAAGTTGAACAGAACATGTATTTTTCTAATGTACATTTTGCAGTGCTGTCACATTATACAGAACCTGTGACATTAAGTAGACCAAACTTAAAAACTCAATATTTGTGCATTTTCCCCAGTGTCCAAGCATGCTGCTGAATAATTCAGAGTCTTAACAAATAGAACAAATCCATCACATTTTAAACTACACTCTTAGCTGACACAGGGTTTTGAGAGTTCTTGTCTTTCTTTTTCCTTATTTTTTCCCTATGTATACCCTTTCTGAGATAATTTGACATGTGGCTGACAATGATTTAAATAGGACTTAATCTGGTCAACAGGAAAAAAATGTAGAAACTTATCCTACTCAGACTCTGAAATCCACAAATTTTCTGTTTGTCATGGTAACTTGCACACCTGTGATACAGGAATGGCATCTTAGGTGTGTATTTAGTTGCCTCAAATGACAAAAGAAGTCAAAAGTTGCCCATTGCAGCATATGGGATAATTACCCTATACATTTGTTTTAAAACGATTCTTAAAATGACTAATAAAGAAAAAAAAAAACCTTTGAAGTGTCAAAAGCATTCAATTATTAGTATGTTGAACATGTTGGCATTGTTTACTGCAGTGTGATTTTACTGACCTTCAAAGAGGGTATTGTATAGAAGAGTCACTCCTGGGTAACTAGAGATGCTTCCACCTGACTTCAGAAGTGCAGATTATGGTCAGGAAGGTTTCCTGGGAGGTTTTTGTCAACTGGCCATGAAGAGACAAGGTATAGAAATGGAGAAATAAGCATAAAGCTTCTTACCTTGAACAGGAATAGACTCTTGTAAAACACTAAAAAAGTAGGATGGATAAAACACCTCAAACTGTGCGTATAACATCCAAACTGTGCATGGATGGAGCCAGGTATAGATTCAGAGGCTTCTAACTCTAAAATTAGAGAATATTTGTACCCAGGATGGTTACAAAAGCTCAGTAACTCACAAAATCCTTGGAGGCAAAACCTTTAATTTACTTCCGTGTTCTTCATGTCCAGAAGAATTCTTTATGTACAGAAGCTTGTTAAATTTAATTGAATAAATGAAAAGAAGTACTTGGGTGGAGGCAGTGCCCCATCATACTTAAATGTATTCTAGCTTTTAGACCTTGCTCCTCAATGTATCTCTTTATTTGTTTGTATTTTTAGAGTTGACTATGCTATTTTAATGTTACCCCAAATGCTGTATTTTTTATTTTAGGTAGTATAATGAGCAGGAAATCTGCTTTAACGCTTTCCATAATGATCTACAACGGGAAGATATCTACCTGTTGAAATTTTACTATTTTAAATAGTCAACACCTTTCATTTGGTAGAAGTGACCTGACTTGTAGGTAGGGCATATTTTACAACTCATTTCTATATCAGTGACAAATGTATCATATTGACCTAGAACTTGTTTCTTTATTTTAAGATATGGCCTTTATTTCAAGATACTATAAAGGTAAAGGACTGTCAAGTATAGTCTGAAAATTGACTAAATAATTTATACAAGGCTCTGTATATGTGGAAACAATTTAGTCTCATATTCAAAGAGCAACACATAGACATTAATAATGTCATCACCTCCTATTTATTGGATACCCGTAGTGTTCTCAGCTAAACAGAAACGTTGCTCGTTCTCCCTTTACTGCCTTACAATGTGTTTTCCTTTGGGGACTAATCAGTGTGATATGTATTTTGAAATGCTTTTTCAATGAAGTGATAGCTTGGACATACTCATCTTAATACTTTCGTCATGTTTTTGGCAAATGACAGGCCAGTGTTTAAACAGGCAGCATCTGACAATGAAGAAGAGTTTTTTTTGTCTTCTGTGAAGATAAGTGTTTACTAATGAATCAAGTCCTCTTTTTCGATCTCATTTTCACCATACTACCAGGCCAGGACTATATATTATTTACCTATATTATGAAAACATGTACAACTATCCATCCATCTGTCTATCTGGTTAGCAGACATTTTGTCCTGCTCAAAACGTCCATAAGACTTTTGGTCCATAATACATTTTGTCCATGCCAAAGGATCCTTGAAATATGGTCTTGCCCAAAGTCTCCAGAAGACATTTGGTCCACACCAAAATGTCCTTGAAATATGGTCCTGTCCAGAACATCCATGAGCGTATGTGGTCCATGCCAAATGTATTGGACAGGACCAAATATCAAGGACATTTTGGCATGGACCAAATGTCTTATGGACGTTTTGAACAGGACCCTATGTCCTACAGGGGTCTTATCATCTAGTTGTCTATTGCGCTTATCCAGTAGTATAAGCAATATTTTATGATGCTGGAATCTAAATACTATTGGACAGTAATGATAAACATTAAAAAGGAAAAAAAGCAGATATACCCAAGATCATTTAGAGAAACAGGAGACATTTAACAGGAACTTATGATTAATTGGTTACCATAGCTGAGACTGAGTTTGGCTCTGTGCTTCACAAAGGACAAAGCACAATATAGGCTCGACACAAAAACAATCGAGAAAACCCAGTGGGTTAGATGGTATTTATTGAATGGTAATTAGGGAGGCTACAAGTTATTTTGGAAAGTCAGTTACAATTTTGGAAGAAATCTATCATTTGGATCTCTATGTAAGGGACATTGGGTAACATGATAAACAATGCATTCAGTTATTTTGTAACAGATGCAGAGTCCTTCCAAAAGTGGAAGCTAGTACAGGCATACCTCAGAGATATTGCAGATTCAGTTCCAAATCACCACAATAAAGTGCATATTGCAATAAAGCTAGTCACACAATTTTTTTTCCAGTGCATATAAAACTTACGTTTATACTATACTGTAGTCTGTTAATAGTGCAATAGCATTATGTCTAAAAAAATAATGTACACACCTTAATTTAAAAACAATATTATTGGAAAAGTGGCACCAGTAAACTTGCTCAATGCAGGGTTGCTGCAAACCTTCAATCTGTAAAGAACGCAATATCTGCGAAGCACAATAAAGTGACATGCGATAAAATGAGGTATGCCTGTATATATAGACTATAAACGCTGAAGTTATAACATGAAATTGTAACTCAGAAAAGGTATTTAAAAAAAATCTAGGTTAATAGATTGATGTACTTTCTTTCTGATGACCAAACTTAATTGAGAGACAGTTTCCTTTTGCTCCTTTATTTCAAATATTAGAATTATAATCAATTTCAGTATCAAAGTTTAAGTTGTGATTAAAGGAGACCAGACTAAGGGAAGAGGCTTTGCATTGTTTACTAAAAAGAAGTCCATATACTTTAGCTACCAGACACACAGATGTGAAATGGACGTGACCTTAATTCTTACCTATGGGGGTAGACTGTGAGAAAGGTTATAAATAAGGTCATTATTATTTTTTAAAAATAGAATTCAGTTTCTTCTTGTGCTGGAACAAGTACTCAGAGAAGATCCTAGCATTCTAGATGTATAGGATAAAAGTTTTTAACCTGAAAAATAAGTGCAAGCACTGTTGTCACCTAGTGAACATCTAAACCATCAAAGAGCCCCATGGAGCATCTAACTTTAGAAAAACTCTGCATGCCCTTTTGGGTTCATGTGAATCAGCTCATAAGAAACAATGGTGTTTAGCCATTAGCCCCATACATGGTTAAGTCAGACAGACCAAAATTCAAATCCCAGATTCATCACTGATCAGTTGTGGGATTGTGGGCAAGCTACCCTCTCAATCCTAATTTCCCTTATCTATAAAGTAAAAACAACAGTACTGCTTAGTTCAGGATGCTGTATGAGAATTATATACAGTAATGCACTTAGCATAATGCCAAGTATGAATTAGGAGTTCAGTACCTGTTATTTATAATTATTAAGTGAAAAAATACTCTCCCCAGTAATTGGATAAGGTGACCTATTTTTAAAAATCCTGTTCAAGTGGAAAATGTTTGTGAAATACACTAATTTTATTTTAACATAGCTAATACCGAAGTATTATTTCGGACAACCATTACCCACCAGGTGCAGCTATTTTGTTAATATTACCCTACGCTGGTGTTAATAAGTCCACCGCATCAGCAGATGAAGGGCTCTGCTAATTTTATAATTCTAGGGATCCGTCTACTTTCATCCAATTCATATGAGGGTTTTATCAAGTTACTTAAAATATGAAAGAAGAGCAACAAGGCTACAGACTTTATTTTACTTAATTTAAGAATTCTTTAGGTGCTGGCTGAGGTTTAAACAGTTATGGATGCTGAGCAGGGTGGGTCTAGGTGAGCCCTTTCCCTCATGAAGGGCAAGTTCATGTCCTCAGTAAGGAGAATTTAGAGGTTCAGGAATAGTCTTCTGCTGTAATTAGGACTGATTTATTGTTCTTTGGGGGGCTGGCAGTGAGGAAGGTGAAAGTAGGAAATTGCTGAACAATTCAGAATCTGTGCTTTTATGGGTGGAATAGTCATCATTTAAAAGGTATCAATCTGTTTGGGCTGCTATAATAAACTACCACAGTCTGGGCAGCTTATAAACAACAGAAATTTATTTCTCCCAGTTCCAGAGGCTGGGAAGTCCAAGATCAAGGTGCTGGCAGATTTGATGTCTGGTTACTGCCTGCTTCCTGTTTCACAAGATGGCCATCTTCTTGCTGTGTCCTCACATGGTGGAATAAGGGTGGAGAGAGTTCTCTTTTACAACGGCACTAATCTCACTCACGAGGGCTCCAAGTTCATGACCTAATCACCTCCCAAAGCCCCAACCTTCAAATACCATCGCACTGGAGATTAGGTTTCAACATAGGAATTTTGGGGAGACACAAACATTCAGTGTATTGCAAAAGGGTTGTTCTTAGGCCAAAGATACACTACCCCAAACCAGAACATGAGATCTTTTTAGGGTTGTGACACTCCAAGGGATGGAGAGAAGCAGGACCTTTATTTATGTTTCTCTTCTTCGAGGCGTAAGCTATTGGCAAGACAAATTCTCATTTGTATGACTTTTCTGTTTCTTTTAAAAATAATTTAAAAAGAAGATGAATGAGTATAGAATACAGCCAAAATTAAACAAGGGTAGTAAATGTTAAAGTAATAATAATAGTAATAATGAAATTCTAACTTAAAAATATTGACCCGCCAGTCAACCAGACAAAAATCTTTACTATAATGGCACTAAGAAATACCTTTATATGGATTAAAAAGGAAGAACAATCTTTCAAATGTCCTGCGTATCCTGAGCAGCAAAGCTGATTTGTTTACAGCAGTCAGTATAGAGGAATTCTACTGGCTGGCAGCATACTTAGTATTTTAGGAGCATTATTTCTCATCCTTGCACCAACACTAAGAGGGAGGAAGTTTTAATCCCGTTTTGCAGGTGAACAATGCCACCAAGAGCAGGGGCCATTTCTGGTGGAAAATACTTTTGGGTCCTCCATCAACTGTGTAGCTTTCTATTGATAGATAACACAGTCAACCCCAGAGCTTGCCTCTGAACCTGATAATTTACATGGGCTTCTTTACTTCTTGTCAGTCCTGATGGGAAAAGGGGGATCTTCTGATGCCTGGGTCCCTCCCTGTAGACCAGGGAGGGGTTGACAAACTAGAGCCCACGGGCCAAATCTGGCCCACCTCCTGTTTTTGTATGACCTGTGAGCTAAGAAAGGTTCCTACATTTTCAAGTGGCTGAGAAAAGTCAAAAGAAGAATGCTATTGTATGATATGTGAAAATTATACAAAATTCAAATTTCAGTGTCCATAAAAAAAGTTTTATGGGAGCATAGTCACACTTACTCATTTACATATTTATTTATGGCTGCTCTGGCACTACAACGGCAGTTGAGAAGTTCCAACAGAAACAGGATGGCCTGAAAAACTTAAAATATTTACTATCTGATCTTTTACAGAAAAAGTGTACTGAGCCCTATTATAGACGCTAAACTCCTTGGAGAATGGAAAAGATGTCTCCTACGGGCATTAGGCCCCTAGAGTCTAGCACAGTATCTCCATAGTGAACTCTGAATATAGTTTATGTTAATGAATGGGTGAATGAATAAACAAACAAAGTAAATAAATAATCTAAAAAGTCTTCAAGGACTGTCGTTTTCAAATTGCCTTTGTAACTTATTTTTCTGAATTGGTTGCAAGAAATCTTTCCCAGAAGCGTGCAGGATCTGCAGACCTCAAGCTGGTAGCGTTAATGTGGTATTACCTGAAGCAGAACTGAAATGTCCCCTGCACAGAAATCAATCTTTCACCTTCCACTTGCCCTTTTCCTCATCTTCACATCTTTTGAATGTATTTTCTGTTCTTTTACCTGAAGATACTTTTATACAGGTGGCCATTGCTGCAGTACATTTATCTTTTCTGAGACAGGGTTATTTCCTTCCCTAATCTTGTTAGTTAGACTTGGCAGGAGGACAAAGATAGCGCAAAGAGAAAGGAGATTAAAGGTTAGGCAAGGCCCAAATCTAGGCCCTGGGGCAGATGTCAAAGGGCTGGGAGTTCAGAGAGGATCCTGGTGCACATTAGGTGTGGCTTGTAGGGAGGTGAGAGGGCCCTAGATACACGTGTAAAGGAAAAACTATTTTTCTACTACCAAATGTATGTATTTTTTACACCAAGCAGTTCTTCAGTTCTCTACAGATACCAACTAGGTGTTCTACAATTTCATTCAGTCCTGATGTCATCGACCCGGAACTGGCACAGACCCCACAGGTTAAGGGCTCAGCCCCACAAGACTGCCCTCCCCCCTTTCAGATGTCAATCACAAGTCCAGGCCTCCTGCACGGTTTTTTTTTTCTTTGTTTGTTTTTTGGCGGCACCGTGCGTTATGTGGGTTCGTAGTTCCCCGATCAGGAATCGATACCGCGCCCCGTGCATTGGAAGCATGGAGTCTTAACCACGGTACCGCCAGGGAAGTCCCAGGCCTCCTGTACTTTTTCCTGACCAGTTACAAACTGAGGGTTCCCGTGGTGCCTTCCTCGGCTTCCATAATTTGCTAGAATGGCTCACAGAACCCAGGGAAACACTTTACTTACTCTTACTGGTTTATTATAAAGGATACAACTCAGGAACAACCCAATGGAAGAGATACTACACAGGGCAAAGTATAGAGAAGGGGCACGGAACTTCCATGCCCCATCCAGGCGTGCCAGCCTCCCAGGACCTTGGTATGTTCACCAACCCAGAAGCTCTCACAACCCTGTCACTGAGGGGTTTTTACGGAGATTCTGTTATGTCGGCATAATTGACTAAATCATTGGCCATTGGTCATTAAGCCCCCAGACGTTGGTGGGTGGGGCTGAGAGGTCTCTCTAATCACATGGTTGGTTCCCCTGGTAACCAACCCCCCCATCCTCCAAGAATCACCTCATTAGCTTAAACTCAGGTATGGTTAAAAGGGGCTTATTATGAATAACAGGGGATGCTTCTCTCACCCCATCACTCAAGAAATTCCAAGGGTTTTAGGATCTCTGTGCCAAGAACCAGGGACAAAGATCAAAAGTACATTTCTTATTATGCCACTATATCACAGTGTGATGTAGGAGGTAAAAAGGGGTGCAGGGGAACATCAGGGGAGAGCCTTGTTCTGTGAGGATTTGTCAGGTACAGCATGTCCTGTGGTCCCGATGTTAAGGGACAGCCAGAGATTGGTCGTAGGCCTGTGTCTCATCCAACCAGACCACAGATAAGCTGTGTTGTCAACTCAGTATGATAGAACACCTCGTCCAGACTCACAAGTTTGCTTCTAGGAGAGTGACCAAGAGAAGGCAAGGAGGGAAGGGAGGCGAAGGGCCCGTTAATGACAGCAGTCCACGATGTTTTCCGTATGGACATTTGTATCTGGGTTCCCTCTAATGACTCATATTTTAAGTCCTGCTTTGTCTCCCCGAGCTTCAAACCAGCTGTCTGCACCGAAGCACTTTGGCACATTACTGTACCGTACACCGGCTTGCTCATTTCATCAGCGGCGGTTCTGCTCTTCGCATGGAGCATGTCACATTTGACTGATTTACCACAAGACTGTGGGCTCTATTTTCCGCAGCACTGTGGAACCCTTTCCCATTAGTGATAGCAGGAGTCATGTTTATGCATGAAGAGAGACTGTTCGACTGGGCACTTGTAGCCCCCACTGCAGGCATGAGCACGGCTCCCGTCAAGTGGGGCTAATAGGGTATATGCATATGCACTGGAGAATCAATTCTCTGGACATGGACCTCTACTACAAAAGTAATTGCTACTCACTGGTGGTAAAGATCTCAGCAATGTCAGGGCCTTAATGGTGAGATTAATGCTCTACTGTTCCGGGCTGGGCCATTTCTCTACAATAACAACAACAAAGTCCCTGGCCTGAGAGCTTGTTGAGATGTTTTTCAGGTGAAATCTGGAGCTGTGCTGATTTGCTGTGCTATTTGGGTGATGTTTTCTCTGTAGACATTTTTCTCTCCATAGACTGTAATTAGTTGAATCAACTAATGAATGGCTTGGAGTCCAGTCCTAAATATACATATGACTGTGGACAAGCTGTTTCTTCTTCCTGAGCCTTGGTGTCTTCAGCTTTAAAATAAGGAAGCTGCATGAGATGGTTTCTAAGCATTTTGCTCATCTACCTATTAAACAGGAATCATGTTATATTGAAAATACATTTGATTTTTGTTTTATTTTTTTTCCCTACTAGATTATGATCACATTTCTCATTTTATCTCAAGAGCGTAGCCCAGTTCTTTGTACATATCATATGGGTTCAGTAGATGTTTTGTTTATTGAAAGTAAAATTTTGTGATTCTATAACTATAAATCATTTGTGTTCTCACTGGGCAGGAATGCAATTACTTGGATGACATTTATTGTTCCTCTTTTTGTATCAGTAAGCATAGAGAAATTAATGAAATTGAATTTATTGCAATAGTATCATTAATATTATGTTACATTATTATATTATGAAATATTTAGTAAAGAGAGACTTACTGAGCACTTACTATTGGCAAGAATAGTCAGAGAATTCATAGATGAACTTGAATGACAGACTAGGTAGAACTTATTTTGATCTGTGAACGACTGGTACACTTGCTGAATAGGCAGGAAAAAAAAGGGGGAAGTCTGTAGATGAGGAGAAAATAAATATGACTGCAAAGTGTGAATAGTAGAGAGAGTCTGTACAACAATGAAGTGACTTGTTGATTTGCAACCAAAGTGGCAGTTGGAGAATGGAAGAAAATAAGGTGAAGTGTGGTGACCAAGTGATGAGAGTCTTGGTTGAGGCCCAGGTATAATTTAACTTTATCACAGTAACAACAGGAATTAATGGTCTTTTCTGAAAAGCAGAATGTCATAGTGAAAGCTGACTCAGAGAAAAGATACTTTAAAATGTTCACCTGATCAGAAAACCGATGGAATCTGACTCCTTTCTTCTTAACAGGAAGCTCAGCTTCCACCCACTACGGAAGAGCTACATTCAAACTGATGTTCCAACTTAGAACTTAGTATGTTTAGACAAAATTATATTCATAATAGACCACTTCATTATCTAATTGAGTCACCTTTTATTTTCTCTTAGGCTCTCTCTGCATTTGTTTGTTTAGTTTTTATGATGGTTAATTTTATGTGTCAACTTGACTAGGCTGTGATAGCCAGACATCCATCTGGATGTTGCTGTGAAGGTAGTTTTTAGATGTGATTAACCTTTAAATTAGTAGACATGGAGTAAAGCAGATGACCCTCCATAATGTGGGTGGGCCTCATGCAATCAACTGAAGGCCTTAAAAGAAGAGATTGAGGTCTCCTGAGGAAGAAGGAATTCAGCCTTGAGACTGCCTTTGGACTCTCGCTGCAACATCAACTCTTCCGTGAGTCTCCAATCTGCCAACCTGCTCTGCAGACTTTGAACTTGTCAGCTCATCTAATCATGTGAACCAATTCCTTAAAATAAATCTCTCTCTCTCTCTCTCTCTCTCTCGAGACATCCTATCGATTTTGTTTCTCTGGAGAAACCTGACTAATTCAGTGGTTTTTTTCCATGGTTAAGCTGCTCTGATACAATACTTTAAAAATCCAGCTGATAAACTCAGAAATCACTCAGTCATATTTTTCTGCCTTGGTCCCAGTCCCTTTGCTATCCTTGCCCTCAACCTTCAACTGCTTGATGAAAGAGAGTACGTATTTTCTCTACACTGTTTCATCGTTTTTGCTAATGGAGTCTAAGAGAAAGAAATTTATGTTTTTTTGGTACATAATATGGGTTGGAAATACCACTGTCATAAAAGATGCTCACCCCGCTTCAACAGCACCTAAAAAGATTCCAGCCACTTTAGTGCATATAAAGCACCAAACTATAGTTGTTGCTCAGTGAGTTATTATTTTCCTCCTCCTTCTCTTTCTTCCTTTTGTTATTTTTTTGAAAACAATATCTTGACCTATTCTCACTCCCTTCTACTGCCTTCTCCCTTTCACCTCACTGTAGAACTCACCTCTTCCAGAGATGTAAATGTAAAATGGATACTTTTTCCAAATGTTTTATTTGTTTTCTATTTCATAGAAAGCTTAATTTTACTGAAATTCGAGTAAAGACATTTCTAGAGTCTGCTTCAGAGTAATCTTCCATCTTTTGAAAGTGGTGAAAACAGATAGCAAGCATGCTAAAATAAGAGCTGTTACACTGTTTATGCCAGAATTTGTAAACACTGGGCAACTAGTTCTTCTCTGCTTAGGAGAACTATTTTGGCTATGGTCTTCTTGCTCTATTTTTGACCATGTAAACTCATTGAATTTTGCTTCGAGCCATGTGCCTGATTACAGATCAAGAGGTACTGCTGGGGAATAAGATATACTTTGGGTTTTTGCTTGTCATCTAATTAGGTTCTATTTTTTCCTTATGTTTTTGCAGTGTTGAAGTTAATGTATATTCACTGCAAAAAAAAAAACAACAAAAAAAAAACCCTGAAAAATTAAACAATGTCAGCCATAATTTACTAGCATATAAATAAAATTGTTAATAGTTATAGTATGTTTTCTTCTATCCTTTGTGTATATGTATGTGTGTGCATGCCTTTGTGTGTGTGTGTATGTGTGTCGTGTGTGTCTGTGTGTGTGTGTATGAGAGAGAGAAAGGTCTAAACTACTCTTCAGATAATAGTATCTCACATTTCTTAATACTGGGTACAATCAAATTTCATCTGACTCTGTTCTTGTCTATAACGGTTGAAGTCCAATCTTCGTTATTTTCAGCATCTGCTCCCGCCTTTCTTAGGCTGAACACAATGACAGCATTTCTGCGATCCAGGAAATTAGGAAGACCTTCTGTTCTTTAGTTTATTTAGAGACTGCCTCCCAGTGCCCCTGCCCTGTTCCACGTGGGGACCTCCTATGCTTCCAGAGCCACAGAGCTTAATATTCTGCTTTTAGGGCCATTGCCACACACCATTTGGAGGTCCCACCATTCCGGCTTGCTCTTCAAACACACTTAAAGTTGCCATCTAGAGTCACTCACTGAAGGTATTTGCCACCTTCTCGTCCTTTTCTCATGATCTTGAGGACCCCTCCACTCTTCCAGCTGTTGCTTGTCCATCCCAAATCAGGCCATGCTCTCCTCTAAACCTCAGAAATACCCAGCCTTTCTTTCCCATTCATTTCTATCGCAGTATTTTAAGGTTCATCTGAACAACTCCATCTTTAAGATGGACAGATCCCGAGCCCTGACACCCAGCTTAGACTATTTAACATTCCAGGAGCTAAGAAGGTTCCAGTCTTGACGTCTAACCTCTGGAAACCCATCCCCCAAGGATATACAGGAAGCTTCTTCTAAAAGCAGCAAAAGATAATAAATTTGAGTTTTCATGTGCTATTGTATTAAATGCCAACACCTCAATTTGTTTGAGTATAAACAAAAACGTAATTGGGGTGATATGATAAACACAAGGTTTGTAACTCTCTTTTTAAAAAAACTAACATCATGACTATTTTCCTATGCACTTTTTTTTTTTTTTTTCCAGTTTGCGTTGGTTAAAATAATTGAGCATATGTTCAGGGTTTTCGCTGGTATATGTCCAACCAACCTGTGCTTTTCACTTAGGTTATCTCAAATGCTTCATAAAGAAATAACATAAATCCTTTTTGTAGAGTATCCCAGCCCTATTGGACAGTTGGGGAAAAATTAAGTTTTCTGTTTCTGAACTCTGCACAAAGCATTCAGAACACTTGCCTTGAGCTTTATTTAACCAACTGTGTCATGTCTGATTACCCTAATTATTCACACACAGAAGAAGTTGTACCAGAGTCGTCTTCATTTGCTTTTTCCTTTTTCACCCTTCCCATTCTGTGGTGGTTAAAGGTGCCTGTAATTCTTGACCAGTCCCTTGTGAGACTGAACTTTATCTTCTCTACCCTTGAATGTGTGCTATGATAGTTTAACCAATAGAATATGGCCCAAGTCATAGTTGGGCAATTATGAGGCTAGCTTTTACAAGAACCGGCAGCTTTCATTTCTTCTTTCTTGGAATTCTTGCTCTTGGATACTCCCTCTCAGAACCCAGCCCCCATGCTGTGAGAAGCTCAAGCCACTGGGCATTCCTGTCTGTTGCCCATCTGAGCCATGGGGCCATCTTGGTGGTTCCAGATCAACTGAGCCCTCAGATAACTACAGGCTCGACCAATATTAGAACTGCCTAGTTAACATACAGAATCTCAGATGATAATAAAATAAAATAAAACAGTCATTGTTTTAAGTCAGTAGCTTTTGAAGTGGTTTGTTTTGAAGCAGTAAGATAAAAGAAATACATTCTTTTGGTCTCTATTGTTATAGGATCATGAATAAAGTGAAAGTTTAGCATCCCAAGTTTCATGAAAGCTTATTGAGAACCTAGTCTGTGCCGGGCAGATGGTTAGGTTTTGGAGATAAGACAAAGTCTGAGCAAGAGGCAGAGAATTTAGCAGAGAAAACATGTATAAATGAAAAATTACTACATAATTAGTAATGAATACATGAGATACAATGAATGAATTACAGAGATAATTTTTTATTTCACAAATACTTGAGCATCTATTACATGCCAGATACTCAAGACACTTGGAATAGATTCAAAGGGAGTTCTTGGTCTGGAGAAATTTGCCAACTAGTAAGCAAGATAGTTTAAAGACAGATATTTTCAATATAATGTGGCAAGTGCTAGGAGTGATACATGAAGTAGTTGGTAACTCAATGTCATTACGTGTATATTGCCTAGTGGAGAGAATAGCATTTAAAAGACGCTAAAGGCATTTCATATTCTGTCCTCCTTCCTTGGGGTGACAAATTTTATTTTCCAAAAAGAGCTGCAACAATATCTTCTATCCCACATGTCCTTCAATAATGTGACCTCGAGTCTCTCCCATCAAGGGGAAAGAGTCTCATGGCACTCCTTTTAAAGCTGGGCTGGCCTCCAGGACTCCTCTGTAACCAATAGAACTTGGTAGAAGTGATGCTGCATGACTTCTGAGGTGGGCCACAAAGGGCCAAGCAGTGTTAGCGTTGATCTCCTAGAATACTCAATTATCAGCTGTTCCATCTCAGGGGGCTTTCTCTGGAGCCAAGCTGCCATGCTGTGATAAGCCCAAGCTACATGGAAACACTGCATGCAGGCATGCTGACAGACAGACCTCATGAACCCAGCCTTTGGGTCGTCCCAACTCAAGCACCAGACACATGAGTGAAGGACCTTCCAGGTAATTCCATCCCCTGACTAATTGAGTCACCCTCAACCCACTTGAGTCCTCCGAGCTGAGGTCCCAGATGCCCTGGAGCAGAGACAGGCCAGCCTTACTGTACTCTGTTCAAAATCCTGACCCACAGCATCCATGACCGTAATAAAATGGTTGCTATTTTTATGTCACTAAGTGTGGAGAGTGGTTTGTTACATAGCAATAGATAATTAGAATAGATGGGTTCCAAGAAAGAACCACTTTACAATGAATTATATTATTTTTGAATAGTGTTTATGGTGAGGTACCAGTATTTCTGGATGCAGGTCGTTCAGTTAACTCAGAAACTGAGAAAACATTTTGTCACTAATTCATCTCTGAATGCAGATCACAGGGTTTTGGGACCCCTTCCCTGACTTCTCCACATTTGTAAAATTATGGGTCTACTTGCTTGAGGAATATTTCATTTCTTTTGATGAGAACTACTTCTCTTCATCTTCAGATTTAGTGCCAATGAAAATGTTGGAAAAAACTGATTTATTTGATATTCATGTCTTCATTCTGTAAGACAGAGCATTTTAGTAACTGATTAGTGGGAGAGTATGCCTTGCTGTATGCAAAGACACTGGCTACCTCAAATATAATGTGTTTTGTGGCTTTTAATTACTAATTAGCATTTGCAGGAGGAATTTGTTTATATGAAGAGGACTTGAAGAAAAATGCAATATTAAACTGTACAGTTCTCTTCCACTTTAGTCATTAGTCCTACCACTTATTAACAATTAAACCATGTACAGTTCTCAGATTGGCAACTTGCACATTGTCTAAGGAAGATACTCACTTTAATTATGTGAATTGAAAGAGACACTTTTCTTTTTGCTACTTTTAAAAATCTTACTGTAATTGAGAAATCATTAAAAGTTGGAATACAGTTCCATTAAATTTAGAGGGGGAAAAAGGAGACTGTATTAATATCCAAAACATCTCCTTTCTTAGAGGGTAGTCTTGACAGAAGAAATAATGAAATCTGAGTCTTTGTGGTGGTAAAATAGGTGACACAGAAGGAAAACAAGGAGGTACAATAAATGGTTAATTAATGGATGCCAATTATATCTCAGTCAGGATCAAATAAATGTCCTACAGAAGTGAGAGGCCTAGTGGTTAAAGAAGGGGTGGAACGGAGCTGGAGGGGACAAAATGTGGGTAAGTCTACTGTTGCCCCCTCTTGACAGCCATGTGCTGCTAGGTCAGGATAAAAAAAAGAAAGAAAGAAATCTCCTGGGATCATTGCACAGTTGGAATCTGAAAATTCTGACAGTGAATGCCTGCTATTCGCAGAAAAGACATACTTCTAGATTCCTAGCTTTCTCATTATTTGCAAATTGGTTAGAAGTAAAAGACTTGTTGGACAGGAGGAAAGCACGAGATAGATCGCAGATCCAGAAAATCTTTCCAGGTCTCAGACTTCATAGCATCATCCTATCGCTGCCTGTCCCAGTCCTCAGACTTCTCTGTCATTTTCTTTTTGTTTGGCAAGTAATATATTTTTGTAAGGCCCCTCAGATTTTACCTGAGTTGCTTAATCACAAGTTTCCTTAAAAGACCAGGATGTAAGGTGAGCGCCATGACTGTTCTGTCCATCTTTTGTTCAGGAGTTCATGGGTGAACTGTCTTGGGTTTTCCCAAGTAAAGGAATCATGGAAGATGTTGCCTGAGGCAAGAGAAGTCCAACCCACTTAGGGTTTAGTCCATTCCATGCTGAACGTGAGCTGGAATATATTTAGACTTTTCTATGTATCATTTTGGAATATACCCGCATATTAAAAATAATTTTAAAAATCAAATATTCTCAGGAATTTTTTCCTAACAAAGTAAAAGAGATCTTCATCGAATGTTAATTTGAATATTTTTGAGGAGCTAATACATGTCTAACTATTGGGATGTGAAAGTGCACATTTGCAGTACTTTTGTTCCTACCATTAATTTTTTTTTTTTTTTTTTTGAGCTTGCTTGTCAGTTCAGTCACCAAGCTTCACTAAGCTTCGCTAATTTTGTGAAATTTGGAATAGTGTTTTGCCACTTTAGAGATAATCCCTGAAAGCTTCCTTCTTGCAGATGGCAATAAATCATTCTCTCCACTAAAAGCCTCCATGTCATTTGAAATTTATTACACAGAGTGCGTAGTGGACTTAAAAGCCATTTCACGTGTCTTATTACTTCAATCATCTAATTTATGGGTTTCAGCTGCAATTGTAGTTGGAAAAAGTATTTTCCTTGCTCTGATCAATATGAGTCTGGTTTTGCATTCATCCCCACTAACCCTCCCTAACTGATTTCATCTACTACACTTCTTGGATTTTATAGCTTCTGTAGTCATTCTCCAGTATCCATCATTCAAGGCAATACAGGTCTGAAATGGAAAGAAAGTGCCAACAAGGCTGATATAGATTGACTAAGCTTTACCAGCTCTTAGCTGCACTTGTCAAAAGATATCTTAGTTACTACTAGTTGAGCAGTCTTGCCCTAGGGAAGGAGAAGCTGTCAAAAACTCCTGTGTTTAATATGTACATCTCTGGCTTCATGGAGAGAGTATGAAGGAAGCCTATTAAACACAGATGAGGTAAGACTAAGTAACACACACTTAACACAAAGAATGAAAAGGAACTGGGTACTCTTTATTGACATATCGAAAGCGTTTGTTTATTTTTTCCCTTCCACAGTAAATAATCTCTGTTCCCTTTCAGTCATTTTCATCCCCATAATGAAAGATAGTATCAATAGATTAATAAAATGAAGAGGAATGTGGGAATATTATAGTTCCCTATAGCAGTCTGGAATCTCATATGACAAACATACCCATGCAGGTGTAACAATGATTGAACCACTGCAGGGTCCAGCCTTAGACTCAGTCTTTGTCACCACGATGGCTGTAAAAGCCAACTACTGTAGTCTTTGATTTCAATATCAGAAAAATCAGATGTGCCCCCAAATATTCCTATCTTGAGTGGATGACTCAATACCATGGCAATGAATACATCTAACCCTTGTTGACTTTACATTTTCAATCCATTCAGCCTCATGGGAAAATTAAAAGTTGATTCAAAGACCACTACATGCAAGATACTAAAAGATAACCACACCTTCCTATATAATTCTTAGTCAACATTGGGAAGTGAGCAATGTTTTGTCTTTTGCACCCAAATACTCCCTCCTTCATAGCTCTTTCCTTCCTCTCCAGAGGATCTTATGTGGATGCTCATCCTCCCCTTTTCTTTTCTTCTTTTTTTTTTTTAATAATTTTTGGCTGCGTTGGGTCTTCGTTGCTGCACGCAGCCTTTCTCTAATTGTAGCAAGCGGGGGGCTACTCTTCGTTGCAGTGTGAAGGCCTCTTGTTGCGGAGCACAGGCTCTAGGCACGCGTGCTTCAGTAGTTGTGGCTCGCAGGCTCTAGAGCGCAGGCTCAGTAGTTGTGGTGCTTGGGCTTAGTTGCTCTACCGCGTGCAGGATCTTCCTGGACCAGGGATGGAACCTGTGTCCCCTGCATTGGCAGGTGGATTCTTAACCACTGCGTGCAGGGAAGTCCCTCCCCTCTTCTTTTGTGACCACATTTTTGCTTCCTTCCAGAACACCCTCTTCTCTCTCTTTTCTTGCTTGCGGGAGAACACACTCCCATAGTAGATGCAGAATACGCCTTATACTTTTCTTCTCATCTCCTTTGCACCTATGACGTGGGTATGAGATCTAATTCCAGTGAAAAAGACTGGAGGAGATGTCCACTAGGAGTTCCTGGGAAACATTTTACCTAATAAAATAGGATTGGGGGAGGAAATACCTCCCTTCTTCTCATGATACAGTCATGTCAGCCTGTGACAGCTGGGATTGCTGTAGCATCTTGCCAAAACATGGAGAATGACAGAGTGAAAAGATGGCAGGACCAGAGTCCTTGGTCGTGAGCTGCCCTCTATCTGGAACACTTTGTTTTTGAAAAACAATATGTTTTTACAGAGGCAGGTGGTGTTTAGCAGTTTGGCCAAATAGTCTGGAATTTCTAGCTCTGAGATACTTTTACCTGTCTCCACAATTAGAAGGATACTGTTCTTTCTTGGTGGTTCTTGTCCCCTTCAACATAGATTAACTTATCAGTCTAGGCTGAGAGGTTAAGGCAGGAGCTCTGTGATCCAGATCCATCTGGAAGTTTGCTCATTAAAGACAGCCATGGAAGCTAAAGACAAGAGTCATACTCTTCAGATATGGGGACCTCTACTCTTTCTTTTTTCCCCCCTTAGCTGAATTCTCTCCCCAGATATAAAGGAATCCATGAGTCCAGACAAAGACACTTTTAAAAGTGGACTTTGGACACAAAAGACTTCACATACCAACATAAGATAATAAAACTGCGGGCCAGTTTCACTTATGAATAAATGCAAACGTCATAAATGAAATAGAACAAATTGAACGCAGCAACACACACTAAGAGAGAAAAAACACCTTGGCCACGTGGTGTTCATGCCAGCAATTTAAGAATGGATCAATATTAGGAAATATTTTAACATAATTCTCTTATTTTAAACTGGAGGAGAAAAATCCTATAAGCATTCCCACCCAGGGGAAAAAAAAAAAAGCATTTAACAACATTTTGTATCCATTCTTCATAAAGAGCTCTTCATAAACTCAGAACAATGGGCCCATCATTAACATGATGGATAGGTAGATAGATGGAGATCCTGATGATATCCTGGTATAATAAGAAGCTGTCATGAGTTTAAAAAAAGAGAAAGGTAAAACTTGAGAAGGAAGCATGATATATATGAAAAGTAAGAAATTTACAGCTAGAAGACAGATTTGCACTTCAGTTTTTCGACCTGCAATCCGTGAGACCTTAGGCATAGCACTTCACTCTCTTGGATTGCAGACATTTCACTGAAAAAAACGAGGCTGGTGGTATCTACCTTAGGAGGATTAATGTGATCAAAGTACATTAAAGCTCTAACTTATACGGGGTTTTCATAAATGGTTGCTTTGGAAAAAAAACACCACCTGTTCTGGAGATTTACCCACCCCAAAACAGGGAGGATAAAAACCAGAAAACATCTGAACATACACTTGCTTGAAGTCAATAGATGTTCAAAATGTCCTCCAATTAATCCAGGAGCATGGGTACTTCTCATTCTGATCCTTCGGATAAGATCGTCAATGATAAAAATAAAAGTTTCAAAGACCTTCTGTGACCCATACATATCCTGACAGAAAGTTGACTCTTCTTTGTCATTCACGTTGACCCAAAACAAGATACGCGTTTTCTGAGAATGTGCCCGCAACCTGTTGATTTGGGATCCTTGACCTTCTCCAGACAATAGGACTTCGTTCAGGTTCCTGGAACTGCTCATCAGAGTCCCGTTCACCATCGTTTCTGTTGCTCTGACCTTCTGCTTCTCCAGTCAAGACACATAACTTATGGAAAATTGGAGAAGCCGTTACCTTTCTTCCTTTTTCCTGTAGCTCTCTTCTGAAATTGCAAATTAATTTCCACAGTATGGCTCTGCAGTTTTTCTAAGACTGTGATCCTTTTGATCTTAAGTGTAGCACTAAGGGGCGGAAATGGAAGCTCAGTCCAGGTGTCCACATCGACTCTGCACACATTCATATTTTCGTGAAACCCAATCATGTGTTTTTATGTTTTCAGTAGTTTCAGTTTCATTTGGTTCATGCCTTATTGCATTAATAAGTATAATTTCTTTTTTAATTTACGTTTTATTTTATACTGGAGTATAGCTGATTTACAGTGTTGTGTTAGTTTCAGGTGTACAGCAGAGTGATTCAGTTATACATACACATAAGGCCAATAGGAATCCAAGAAATTAGGCTCCTGAGGATCCTGAGTCTAAAAAATGTCTTCAGTTGAAAAAGACACCTAGTAAATTTCTTCAACAAATTTTCACCATGTTGTCTGACTATATTAAAATAAAGAACCACATTCTGCTTCAGTTCCTTCTAAATATCCCACAAATTCTTGGTGGATAATTTATAGTTTTTACCCCTTTGTTCACTGCATCATGTAACGAATAGGTCTTGCAAAGTTAACAAAACACAATCTTTCGCTGTAAACTATGAAATGTAAACTGTGCTCCCAACCATCACTTTTGAACCGGAATACATTTTGTTTTTGTGGTTGTTTCTAGGTGCCCCATCTGTGACATATGAATTACTATATTTGGATCAAACTTTTCATATTTCTTGCTCTTAGGCACTTAGGTCATAGATGTTCTTGTATGCTAAAATTATTTAACATTTTTTTCTTGCTAAAAATTTTAAAAAGACCACATGCAGGGGGTTATCAATGGAAAAAAAATAGTGGTATGAAAATACTTTTTTTTTCTGATTAAAAATAACAGGAAATTTAAGGAGTGAGTAAAAAAAATAGAGAAGAAAATAACAATTGTCTATAGTTACACCATTCAGAAATAACTACTCTTGACGGTTCGTTTCATTTGTTTCCCATCTTTCTTGCAATGTGTATATTTGAGATATATGAATATATTTATGCACTTATACCTTTCTATTTATAGAAGGAAGTATGGGAAGAGGGCCTGTCTTGGTTTTTCTCAAACAATAAATCTTAGGTTGCTGTGTGCTTCACCAATCCACAAACAAATACTGGCTTATTTATCATGCCTTTACTATTATTTTGTTTAATTCATTATTTTTTTAAGGGCTCAGAAAGCCTTTGGAACCTGCCAAATAATCTTCTAAATTTTCTACTATGTTAGGAGCTCATTTATCTAATTCATTTAGGAAGATGGGAGGAATTAAAATGTCTAGAATTATATATATCCTGCATAAAGAAGGGAATAGACACATATGAGTAGATAAATGTAGACAAATGTTCTACCTAATTCTTTTTTTAAAAAATTCATTTTTATTGGAGTACAGTTGCTTTACAATGTTGTGTTAGTTTCTGCTGTGCAGCAAATTGAATCAGTTATACGTATACATATATCCCCTCCTTTTTTGGATTTCCTTCCCACTTAGGTCACCACAGAGCATTGAGTAGAGTTCCCTGTGTTATACAGTAGGTTCTCATTAGTTAAATCATCAGATACTTATTTTGTGCATGGTGAAATGTCTGACTGGTAGAAGGCCTGTGTCACTCTTGCTCTGGTTTCATAACTAGTATATATGTTTAAAATGTACAGGGAAACCCCTTGTCCAGCAGCCATATTGCCATGGATTAATACCTGATACTTTGACTTAAGTCATCAAAGATATTCTTGTCATTAAATGGGTGAATTGTCTTAAGAAATTAATTGAAACAAGATTTCCAGGGTGATGCCAATGTGAATTGTGGTACCAAACACAAATTAGAGCCAAAAAAAAACCCCGAAACACTTAATAATGTAAACATTTCAAAAAGAATCAAATTGAATCCTTTTCCTTATAGATTATTTTTTCTGTTAAAATTCTTAGTCTCTCTTCTGTGTAAATGTGGTCTGTCTGATCATAACAAAGGAAGCAAATCATCCACCTTGTATTGAGGCTTTTGGAGAATTTCTTCTTCAAAATATATTCTTTAAAAACAAGTTCCATTTTCACACTACATACTAACAGTTATCCTGGGGTGGGGAGTGGGGAACAGGAGGAAACTTCACACAGATGACCATTGAAAAATTCACAATTCATTAAAAGGACTTCTGCTTTAACCAGTATATTCTATGAGCATTGCTAACAGAGGAAAAATTAGATTCACATTTTCTTTTTTTCCGTGGGAGTATAGCCACAATTCTATAGAAAAGTGAAGCTGAAGTAAGGCTCCCAGACAACTCTCAAACCGGTCTCAACCTCTGTGTAACTTCACAGTGGCTGAACTAGAGCTTTCGACATGGAGATTTTAGATGGATAAGCTTGGAAATCTCCTTTGTAAAATTCAACCTTCCAAACAGAAATTGGAGGTAGAGCCGATCTCGGACTGAATTTCAGGTGAATAAAATAATACAGTATTTTTCTAGAGGCAGAGTGCAATAAGAATTTATGCAATGGACAGGCAAGATTCTAAGAATGAGAAATTTTATTTCTTAAATCTCTCTAGAGACTACTGCAGACACATGTGGCTTGAAGAAGTCCTTCCATGTGTCTTCTGATTCTCAGGAAAACATATTTTTAAGTGACAGCAAGAGAGGTGACCTTTATTTTTCTCCATAAGAGACTCTCTTGGAAGGTTATTTTATAGTTTCTTTCTTAGACTCATTCCGAAGAGGTTTTTCTTAGTCCAGGACTCATATCTCTTATAAAAGGTGGAGAGAAGGTGGACTAGGGCTTGGGAAATGTGTGCGAGTGTAATTTAAAGCTCTTCCTTTTATCACCCGAGTTCTATCTATATCCTTCTAAAGTTACAGAGCCCAGACTGAACAATGATTTTCAGGTAGTCTGGGGGATGTGAGATACACTGTTCCCTACTTCAAAATTGCTGTACTTCTGCTTGTACACCTTACCACCATGTGTGTGCTTATTAGTTGCTAGCTAATATTTTTAGTAACAGAAAATGCCTGGCAAGTACAAAAATCAGCTCTCGGCCTACAAGTCATCATTAATACATCAAACCACTTTTTCTCTCTGAGCTCACAAGCCTGAATCGAGCAGCTATTATGATTCAATCAGCACTGTCATAGTAGATAAAATCTGATCACCTCAGCCCTAGATTTCAATCAGCCACCACACTCCTGGCAGGGACTTGGAAGGCTAAAGATTTCAATGCAAGGTGGACTTCAGAATGTAGAGAAAAATCTCGAGTTATCTTTCTGTTACTTAAAACTTTCCAAGCATTAGTTCTCTTGGGTAATAATGTGTTGATATACATGTTCTCAGACATCTTTACAGTCTGCAATTGTACCAAAAGGCTAAGACATTGGGTCAAGACAGTATCATTCTTTGTGGATAAAGATAATTATGGTGACAACTGTGAAGTCCAACAGAATTCTCTGTGATGAATAGAATATTCTGTGCTGTGATATGGTAGCCACTAGCCACCGTGTCTCTTGAGCACTTGAAATGTGACTTGTGTAACTGAGGAGCTGAATTTTTATGGATGGACCTAGAGATTATTATACTAAGTGAAGTAAGTCAGAAAGAGAAAGACAAATACCATACGATATCACTCATATGTGGAATCTAAAATATGATACAAATGAACTTATTTAAAAAACAGAAATAGACTTACAGACGTAGAGAACAAACTTAGGGTTACCAAAGTGGAAAGGCAGGGGATAAATTAGGAATTTGGGATTAACTGATACACACTGCTATATATAAAATAAACAATAAGGACCTACTGTATAGCACAGAGAACTATATTCAATATCTTATAATAACCTGTAATGGAAAAGAATCTGAAAAAAGAATATACATATATACATAACTGAATCACTTTACTGGACATCTGAAACATTATAAATCAATTATACTTCAAATAAAAAAAAGAATTTAAATTTATTTATTTAATTTATTGTATTTTATTCATTTTATTTTGGGCTGCTTTGGGTCTTCGTTGCTGCACGCGGGCTTTCTCTAGTTGTGGTGAGCGGGGGCTACCCTTTGTTGCAGTGTATGAGTTTCTCATTGCAGTGGCTTCTCTTGTTGTGGAGCACAGGCTCGCGGGCTTTAGAGAGCAGGCTCAGTAGTTGTGGCGCATGGGCTTAGTTGCTCTGCAGCATGTGGGATCCTCCCGGACCAGGGCTCGAACCCGTGTCCCCTGAATTGGCAGGCGGATTCTTAACCACTGCACCACTAGGGAGGCCACCAGGGAGGCCCCCAAAGAGTTTAAATTTAAATAGCCACATATCTTTAGTGGCTACAGTACTGGACAGGGAAATTCTATAGAATACTTGCATGGAAGGTATCTATCCTATAGGATGATTGAGAATGTTCTGATTAAAGTGCATGTTTGCTTCTCTGTGATAAGCCTTTATTTTTTTAAATGGATGCTATAAAAAATAATTATAAAACCTCGAATTGTTGCATGCTTTGGAAGTGTGTAGAAATGGGTGATGTAATTTTTTAAAATTATGAAATATAAAAAATGTGGCCTGGTCCCTAATAAGTTATTTATGTGAACTCCTAAAAAAAATAGACATGATATTTCTGTAAGTATTCTTTTCATTATAAAATTATATGCAGCTTTTTTCCTGCCCGCTCCCCGCTCCCCCAGAGCGCCGCTCTGGCTCCACCGCCCTAGCTCTGAGCTCCAGGCTCCTACTAAGCTAATGCCACTGTTGTCTCCCTCGAGTCGCCATCATGATCATCTACCGGGACCTCAGCAGCCACGATGAGATGTTCTCCGACGTCTGCAAGATCCGGGAGGTCGACGACGGGCTGTGTCTGGAGGTGGAGGGGAAGATGGTCCGTAGAACAGAGGGTAACACTGATGACTCGCTCATTGGTGGAAATACCTCTGCTGAAGGCCCCAAGGGCTAAGGTACCGAAAGCACAGTAATCACTGGTGTGGATATTGTCATGAACCATCACTTGCAGGAAACCAGCTTCACAAAAGAAGCCAACAAGAAGTTCATCAAAGATTACCTGAAGTCAATCAAAGGGAAGCTTGAAGAACAGAGACCAGAAAGAGTAAAACCTTTTATGACAGGGGCTGCAGAACAAATCAAGCACATCCTTGCTAATTTCAAAAACCATCAGTTCTTTATTGGTGAAAACATGAATCCAGATGGCATGGCTGCTTTGCTGGACTACTGTGAGAATAGTATGATGCCATATATGACTTTCTTTAAGGATGGTCTAGAAATGGAAAAAATGTTAACAAATTTGGCTGTTTGGATCACTTGCTCGTCATAACTGGCTGGCTGCTGCTTTTCATCTACACAACACCAGGACTTAGACAAATGGGATTGATGTCATCTTGAGCTCTTCGTTTTGATGTTGATTTATTTGGAGCGGAGGCATTGTTTTTGAGGGAAAAAAAACCAAACATGTTATGTAGGTTGTCTAAAAATAAAATGCATTTAAACTCAAAAATAAAAAGTATATGCAGAGTCTCTTTATGACACTGTGAAATCCTACTATTTGTTATTAGAAACTCTGTCTTCTGTTGCTTTGTTCTTACATCATCTTGTACGTGGTAAGCATTCAACTTTTTTTCTTTTAATGTTAGAATGAATAAGGTTTATTAGGTTCTATCACCCACAGGAGGTACGTCCCAAATCTGCTAATGAGCAGAGCTGAACAGAAAAAGAAAGAAGAGTTATTTAACAACTCATCATTTTCTTGCTGCAAGATTGCCCTTGGCTAATCAGCTCACTGCAGGAATTCAATAAATAATAAATATATAAATAAATAAATGCACAAACTTTGACCAGCAGTATTTGTTTCCCATATATACAATTCTTTCTTCAAAAGTAACATCAAGTTGTAACCAGTTAACTTGTACTTTGTTATTAGGTTGTCTCTGTGCCGTGCTTGTGAGTAGAGATATCCCAAGTGATTCTACATTTTTTTTTTTTTTTTTTTTTTTTTTTTGCGGTACGCGGGCCTCTCACTGTTGTGGCCTCTCCCGTTGCGGAGCACAGGCTCCGGACGCGCAGGCTCAGCGGCCATGGCTCACGGGCCCAGCCGCTCCGCGGCATGTGGGATCCTCCCGGACCAGGGCACGAACCCGTGTCCCCTGCAATGGCAGGCAGATTCTCAACCACTGCGCCACCAGGGAAGCCCTATTCTACATTTTAATTTAAAACGAACTACGTCTATGTGTTGCCTTCGCATTGGGTTCTTAGTTTTCAATAGGTGTTGCAGAAAAAAAGCTAATGCTATGGGCTTCCCTGGTGGCGCAGTGGTTGAGAGTCCGCCTGCCAATGCAGGGGACGCGGGTTTGTGACCCGGTCCGCGTAGATCCCACATGCCACGGAGTGGCTGGGCCCGTGAGCCATGGCCGCTGAGCCTGCGCGTCCGGAGCCTGTGCTCCGCAAGGGGAGAGGCCGCAACAGTGAGAGGCCCGCGTGCTGCAAAAAAAAAAAAAAAAAAAAAAAAAAAGTTAGTGCCAGATGATGAAATAGAATGTAGTTTTTTACATCAAGAAGAATGACTCTGCAGTTAATTTTCCTGAGAGGTTAACTTTCAATTAAAAAATAGTTAGCGTGAGTCTTAGACTGCACATCTTGTGTTCTAGGGAGTCTTGGAACCTTCCAGTACCAAGGCAGGAATTCAGTTTTCTATCTAATAGCAAAGGGAATATAAAAAGGTCTCAGAGTAGGTGCTGGATATTCTCATAAACCTCCAGCTCCCTATTGATTGAGACTGTCAAGGCTTGCAAGTCAATTCAGAATGATTGACTCTTGTTCTTGATTATCGAACAACGTATTGATTCTTGGCATCCTCTAATAAGAAACATCAGGAACTCATTTGTTTATATCATCTTTGCAGCCAGACCTAAAATCCAGGACATTTGGCATCCAGTTAAAAAACATTCCTATATGGTTTGCATATGATGTCACCAAGACAGTGTGGTGACAGAAATCTAAAATAATATGTGTCTTTTTAAAAAGTTATATTTAAGGCAAATAATTCATGTTGACTGTAGATGAGTAGCTTGAATTTCTTAGGAAGTTCCTCTACCTGCCAAATTGTCCACCTGGTATCAGATACAAAGCAATATGAAATGTCAAATGGTAAAATAGGTGCTTTTTTAAAATCAGTTTGTCGATGTGGGTTAGGGAGATCCTACACTATGGAAACTTTCCAAGGAACTTGCATAATATAATTGGGCACTTCTAATGACAGATGGCTCAGAGCCTTAGTATTTTAAATTGCTTTTACTGCCTGGTAAAGCTGTCCTAGATAATGAGGGTGATTTCAGTATTGTGTAGCGGCAATGTAATTTAGGGTACAGATTCACAATGGGACAAAAATCCTAACACAGGTGTGTGGTCAGTTCAAATAAAAAATCATGGACCTTAATATGGTCATGGAGCTTCTTGTCTCTAATTTAAAGTCAAGGATTCCTTAACTTTTGCTTTCCTCCATGTTTGAAATGATTCTGTAAGTGGTTGGTGTCCCTGTGCTATCTGGCACCTAACAGAAAACATAGATCCATTACCATATGGGGAAATGCCAGTAGAACAAAGCAGTGGTTTCATTTCATCATAACTTGCTGACATGTATAGAAGTAAAATTATGGCTGACCTTATGGAAAGTGTCTTCATATTTGGTGAGTTCAGTATTGGGGAATGTCTACATCATGGGGAAAAGAGTTACTCTTGTGTGTGCAGAATAAGGTCTACAGATACAAGGTAAGCATCTTTATATTTGTTATTTTGGTTTGTGATTGTATTTGTTTCCTATTGCTATAAAAATGACCACAAATTCAGTGATTTACACAACACCCATTTTCTGTTTGTTTTCTCATGGTTTCTGTGGGTCAGAAGTTTAAATAGTTTTGCTCCTCTAGTTTCTCTACTTGAGATTTTACATGACTGAAATCAAGGGATGGCAGAGCTGCGTTCCTTTCTTGAGGCTCTCGGGAAGACTCTGGGTCCGAGCTCACTCAGGTCGTCTGCAGAATTCAGTTCCTTGTGGTTGTAGGACTGCCTTCTCATTGGAGGGTTCCTTTGCTCTGTCAGCCAGGGGCTTAGTTCCTAGAAACCTCTTTGCCACCCTTGCATGTGGCTGCCCTACATCTCAGAACCAGCAATGGGGTGTCAAATCCTTCTCATACATGAAATCTCTGACCTTCCTTTCTACAGGGTCTCTGGCTCTACCCAGGGAACATTCTTGGCTTTTAGGGCTCATGTGATTAGGTGGGACCCACCTAGATAATTGAGGATAATCTCTCCATCCAGGGTACGGTTCTTAACCTTAATCTGCAAGTCTTTTATTTTCATATTGGGTAATGTATACAGCAATCCAGGGATTAGGGTGTGGTCATCATTGGAGGGGGCATTATCCTGCTTACCACAGTGATTATCAGTATTAATGACTTATTATTAATTGTAGTTTAATAAACAATTACTTATTTTTACCTCTCTGTCTCTCTCTATTTCATTTAGATACCTGGAATACCAAAAAGAAGAACTTTTCCATATGTTTCTGCAAGTTTATTCTCTTACAGTTTCCTCATCAAGCACACCTTAGGCATTTGTTATTATATCTGGAAACTTGAAAAGCATAGTCTCTGTGAAATATGAACAATTTTAAGACAAAGGAAATTATAAATTTAATGTGATTGTGAATGCCATTGGGTGCCTTCAGACAGTTCCTTTATTACCTCCATTGTTCTCGTTTTGAATTTTTTAAAAAAACAGAGCAAAATTAGTAAAGTCTGTCATATTTGCAAAAACAACCAGGTGTTTTCTATAGGTGTGGGGTACAGGGGCTGTTTAAGTTCTGATTCATAGTTCATTTTAGTGCCCACAAAATCTTACCACTAGAAATTAGAACAGTGCCAGGTTAAGTGTATTTAAGTAGATAAAATCTAATTTGATATGATACCAGTAACATTGGGATACTGGAACACTGGCCAGTTTTTGGTTGTTTTTTTTTTTTTTTCATTTTATTCTGTGCTAATTGTTCTGTTCACAGGTTTTCTACTTCTTTTCGGTACGTTATGTTTTTCTAGAAAATTGTCCATTTCATCCAGATTTTCAAGTTTATTGGCAATTTTGGAATGTTCTGTTATAATTTAAAATATCTTTATTTGTAGTTACATTTATTGCTTATGTTTTATTTTGAACTTATTTGTTATTATTTCATTTTTTCTTTAATATACTCATAAAAGTATTAGTGTTTTAAATGAGGCAAAGGTTTGTTTTGTTTAATCAATTCTAAATTTTTTGTGAGGTTTACCTTTATATCTTCTCGTTTGGGATTATTTTGTTACTCCTTTTCTAGCATATTCTGTAGAAAAATTTACTTAATCTCTCTTGTTTTTAGGAAATAAAGTTTATAAATTCTCCTCTGAGAGCCACATTGCCCTTATCCCACTGGCCCTGAAATATAGGAATTTTTTCTTATTATTAAATATTTTGCAATTTCCATTTTGTTTTCCTGCTTAACTCATTAATTATTTACATGTGGGAAAAAAAACAAAAACCAAACAAAAAAACCTTCCCAGATATACCGAGTTGGGAAGAAAGCGTGACTTTGAGTTTCACTATATGTGAATGTGGCCATTTTGGTACTCACAGTGTAGAATTTGCTGAGACTTCCTTTATGTCTAGAACAGTCTTTGCAAATGGTCTTTGTGTGTTTGTAAAGAATGTACATTCCCTAGTTCTGGATGCAAAGTTCTATATAAATCTGTTACATCAGACTTGTTCATTATATTGTTCAAATCTTCCACATCCTTGCTTTTTTTGTGTACTTGATCTGTCAGTATATGAGAGACATGTACTATGATTGTATGTTTGTCTGTTTCTCTTTATGTTTCTATCAGATTTTGCTTTGTACATATTGTAAGCTTTATTCAGGTTCATTCAAGTTCAAAACTTTACAGCTCATTAATAGATTTTTTCCATTTATTGATAAATGAACTGTCTGTGTTTCCTGGATTCTATTTTGACAGATTTAATATCATTATATCTTCTTTCTTTTTTGCTAGTATTTGACTGGTTTGTACTTTTTTCATTTCCTTATTTTCAACCTCTCTAATTCCTCTTGTTTCAGCTGTATGTATTTGGTAAACAACCTATATTTGCATGTTGTTTTATTCATTCTGAGATTTTCTGTCTTTTGATAAGTTATTCATATTTACTATGGTTATTAAGATCTTTAGACTTATGTTTAGTTTCTTCTTCCATGTGTTTTCTGTTTACCTTGCTTTCTCATTGTTTCATTTATTTTTCTCCTCTTGCCTTCTGTTGAATTGTTCAAGAATTCTTTGCTCTGTTTTTTCCTCTATTGGTTTAAAGCTATATTTTTAATTTTTATCCTTCTGTTATTATCTTTACATTTTTATCACACATAAATAAGCTTATTAGAGTTTCCTAATAAAGTCTCATGTTATTCAGTTAATTTCTCATTCCCTCAGAGAAGATAGATATGTTAGAATATTTTTTATTCTGGGGTTCTACTCAGTAACCCTCCTGCCCCCAACCCAACTAACCCATGCTATCTTTTGGAATTTTAATTTCAATTATCAAAGTTTATTATACTGTTTATGCAGCTATTACTTACAGATTTTACTGCTTATAAGTTGCTTCTCATTGCATTTTAATCTAAATTCTTCTTTGTGTTTTACTTTTTTTCTTGGTAGAATATATCCTTATATTCTTTATAAACTTATAAAGTTTACTTCTGTGTGGGAGAGTCTATAGGTAGTAAACTTTGAGTGCTTAAACATATGAAAATATCTTTCTTAAATGTTTACTCTTGAATAGTATACTTTTACTTTTGAAATTTTATTGTGTATTGAATTCCAGGTTCAAAGTTATTTTCTCTCAGGATTTAGAAATGTTTTTCCACTGCTTTCTTACATTCAGTGGTGCTGATAAGGAATCTGATGTCATTCTGAAGTATTATTTTTGAAGTTGATCTTTCCTTCCCCTTTGAGAGAGTTCCTAATTTTTCTCTTTATCATTATGTTTGTGCTTATGGTATTTGCAGTGAGGTTTTAAATTTTATTTATTTATTTATTTTTTGGGCTGTGTTGGGTCTTCATTTCTGTGCAAGGGCTTTCTCTAGTTGCGGTGAGCAGGGGCCACTCTTCATTGTGGTGCATGGGCCTCTCACTGTTGCGGCCTCTCTTGTTGCGGAGCACAGTCTCCAGACGTGCAGGCTCAGTAGCTGTGGCTCACTGACCCAGTTGCTCCGCGGCATGTGGGATCCTCCCACACTGGGGCTCAAACCCGTGTCCCCTGCATTGGCAGGCAGACTCTCAACCACTGCACCACCAGGGAAGCCCTGTAGTGAGGTTTTATATTTATTCTCCTCTTGTCACTTAGTGAGTAGTGTCAACCTAAAGACTTGTGAATTCTTTTCCCAGTTCTGGGAAATAATTTGCCATTGTCTTTTCTACTATTGCCCATCTTTCATTCTTTCCATTATTTGCTTTTAGAAATATTTTTAGAGAGATATCAAATTTGGGGTATCTATTCCAAATGTTTTAAATTTTCTTATGGCTTTTCATCTTTTTGTGCTACATTTGAAATAATTCTTCAGTTCAGTCGTTCTAGTGACTGATTTACTCTTCAGCTATTAAGACCATGTAATGAGGTTTTATTTTAAGGATTTGGGTACACAAAATTGGGTTAGTTTGAATCCTTGGTTCATGGCACATTAACATTATTGCTCTAGCCAGTGTCATTTTAAATTTAATTTATTTATCATTTATTTAGTTTTAAATACCGTAGACATCCACGAATATGCCACCAAAGTCAATAACTGCAACATATCCAATAATTTCATATGTCTGTATGCCCCTCTCTTTACCTGTGTCTGTTTCTTCGACCCAACTGTCCTTGATTTTGTGTTTATGTTTCAGTTGCTTTGTAAAAAGTTTTATCATACACAGAGATATATCCATTTTTCCACTAATCAAAGAACCATTTCTAAAAATGTCCATCATTACCCTCAATGATTTGAGATGCCACCTTTATCATATACAAAATTTCCATATATATTTGGGTTTATTTCTGGACTTTCTATATTATATTCCACTGATTTATTTGCCTATTTATGTGCCAGCCCCATACTGTTTTAGTTATAGAGTCTTTATAGTATGTTTTATTATCTGGTAGTGCTAATCCTTTCTCATAGTTTTTCTTTGTCATTGTTTCCCTGGCTATTCTTTCATTTATCTTCCATGTGAGCTTTAGTATCAACTTGTCTAACTCCTTTTAATCTGTCTTTGTTATCTTTATTGAGACTGTGTTGAATTTATAAATTAATTTAGGGAGAACTGATATCTTAACAATGTTGAGTCATCATATCCAAGAAAAGGGAGTGCCTATTTATTTTTTTAAACCACCTTTTGTGTCTTTCAGGAATGATTTAAATTTGTCATCATATAGATTTTGCACATTTCTTGTTAAATTTAATCCTAAATATTTAATCTCCTCTGCTGCAATTCTCTCTACTATATGTCCTCTAACTATTTATTGTTTGTGTACATGAAGGCTACTGATTTGATATTCTTACATGTTATTGAATTCTTTTATAGTTTATGTTAGTTTTATCATTGATTCTCTAAGAGTTTACAGGTATAATATCTGCAAATAGAGATAGTTCTTCTTCCTAATCTTATGCCACTAATTGCTTTCTCTTGGCTAATCATGTTGGTTAATACTAGTCTAGTACAATGTTGATGAGTACTGGAGATAGAATTGTTGCCTTGCTCCTAATCTAGTTGTTTTCCTATTAAATAAGATTCTGGCTTCCAGACTTAAGTATTTCTATGTCTATCTGTATTTCTATCTTTATCTCTATCTATAGAATGATAGAGATGTTATTACATTATGAAAGTACCTCTCAGTTCCTATTTTCTTGAGTATTTTAATAATGAATGGTTGTTAAATTTGGTCAAATGTTTTGTCAGCATCTATGGAGATAAGCATATTTTCCTCCTTATATTTACTGATAAGATAAATGATATTAATCTATTTTAAAATATTGAACCAACTTATATTCCAAAAACAAAAGCTTAGGATGCATATTATTTGCTTAAAATGATGTTGGAGTCTACATGTTAATATTTTATTTTAG
Source organism: Kogia breviceps (assembly GCF_026419965.1). NCBI lineage: Eukaryota > Metazoa > Chordata > Mammalia > Artiodactyla > Physeteridae > Kogia > Kogia breviceps. The sequence goes on from NC_081319.1 coordinate 92,518,975, forward strand.
TATATTTGTACTGATATTCATTAGTGATATTGGTCTTTGGTTTTCTTCTTTGCATAGTCTTTACCTGGTCTATCAGTTTGTATCATATTTACTTAAAAAAAAGAACTTGAAATTTTCCCTTCCTTTGCAGTACTCTTGGAATAATTCCTACAGCATTGGGATTATCTGGCATTTGAAGATTTTTTGGAGTACCACTGTGTCTAGGTCTGGTGCCTTTTAGTACAGTAGTTACTTCTAATTTTCTCTATTTCTTCTATGGAAAGTATCTGTATGAGGTTGTATTTGTTTGTTTTCCCTTGGTCTGCCTTTGTTCATCTCAAAGCCTTGAAGCTGGAGGCAGTGGAGAGAGTTAGTGGAGGGGTAGTATGAGAGATTGAACACTGAGATTTGGTGAGTTTTCTTTTTATACCTTCAGTTATTTTGCAATTTCAGCATTCTCTGTCTTCAAGTAATAGCGTGATGGTTAATTTAATATGTCAAATTGAATGGACCACAGGGTACCCAGATATTTGGTAAACACTCTGCTGGGAATTCCTGTGGACATATTTTTGCATGAGATTAACATGTAAATCCATAGACTGAGTAAAGCAGATTGTTTTCTCTAATGTGGGTGGGCCTTATGCAATCAGTTGAAGGCCTGAATAGAACAAAGCTGACCCTCCTCTGAATAACAGAAAATTCTTTTCTGCCTGATTGCATTCCAACGAGGACATCAGCTTTTTCTCCCCACTGCCTGAAAGGCAATCCAGTGACACAGAAATTGGCTGAACTGTGTTCTAGTGTTCATGGAAAGTAGAATTTATGAGTGATGAAATTACATATTTAGCAGAGATTTCTAAGCAAAATGTTGAAGATGGGGACTGGATCCTTCTGACTGCTTATAGTAAAAAGTGAGAGGAGTGAGATAAATTGATAGGCAAAAAGGAACCATAATTTGAAGATTTGGAAGATTCTTAGCTTATCCATATTGCAAAACATGAGAAAGCTTGTTCTGAAGACTAAGGGTATGGCTGAACAATCATTTGATAAGGGGATTAAGATGGGTGTGAACCATGAATTTAATCAGCCATCTCAGAAGAAGCCAGGAATAGAGATGAGATTATATCAGCAGAAACACTGCCAACTTGTTACTAAAAGGGACAGAAAAAAATAGGACATAATAAAAGATGGCTGTCAGACTTCTTAGATTGTATAGGAGCATACAGTAAAGCTATCCTATTGCAATCATGCTTCATCCTTCAAGAAAAATGATGACCCCAAAGGTGATTCAGAGATCAACAGAGCTGACACTACCACCACAGACCCAGGGGGCGGGGCTAGTTCCTCCTCTGTTCCAAAGGTGGGCTCTTCATTTTCAGTGGCTAGGATGCCACTGCCCTGTGCCTCAGGGGAGGGACTGCCCTCACAGAGCCTTGGGGTGGGGGTGATATTGTTACCCCAGTGAATCTTACCCCAGCCTTAAGATCTGATGAAAATCTGCCTTGCAGGGTTTTGTTTCTTCTTCCCAATTTCTCCCCTTTGGAATAAGAATGTTCCACCATTGTATTTTGGAAACATATAACTTGTCTGGCTTCACAGGTTCACAGCTGGAGAGGAATTTTATCTTGGGATGAATCATACCTTGAGTCTCACCCATATCTGATTTATGTGATATTTACATGATACTTTGAACTTTAGACTTCAGAATTGATGCTATAATGAATGAAAATGTTTGGGGCTGTTAGGATGGAATGAATGTATTTTGCATGTGAGAAGGGCATGAATTTTGGGGGACTGGGGTACAATGTTATGGACTGAATATAGATGTCCTTCCAAATTCATATATGAAGCCCTAACCCCCAGGGTGGCTGTAATTGAAGTAGGGAAGTACTTAGGGTTAAATAAGGTAATACTGGATACTAATGGAATTAGTATCCTTAGAAGAAGCAATGCCAGAGCGCTCTCTCCCTCTCCCTCTCCCTCCCTCTCCATGTGTGCTCAGAGGAAGGCACATGTGAGGACAAAGCAGCTGTCTGCAAACCAGGAAGAGAGCTCTCACCCAAAAATGAACCCCACCAAACCTTGTTCTGGGACTTCCAGCCTCTAAAATTGTGAGAAATAATTTCTGTTGTTTAAACTATCCAGTCAGCGGTATTTTATTATGGCAGCCTTGTCAGACTGATATAAATAGCAAGGGCACAGTTTTGTGTAGAATTTTCCTATAGCTAGTTTCCATAACTGTGGTTGTTTCATTATATTTTGGCTGTGGGGGGGCATTTGGGGAGGATGATTGTCTTTAGCTATGAAAAAACTGACATTTATTAAATCCAATATGACTGATATTTTTAAAAAATTCTGTATATAGCCCATTTGGTTATTCTCATTCTTAAAATATTTGGACTTTTTCAATTACTTTCTACTTGTATCATTTTTCTTTCATCTTACCAGTTTTGGATTTAACATATTTGGTCTTTCTTCCTCAATATTTATCTCTTCTTCATATTTATACACTCTACTTTTAATCTCTTTTTGATTACCATTGAAATTTTATCATGCATATTTAACATAACAAAATCTAAATATCTTAATCTTTATCCTAAACAAGCTATGATCTTGTCTTTTCTCTTTGGGTGTTCAAGATATTTTCTTTATCCCAAAATCTTCCAGTTTTACTAAGATATGCCTTAGGGAATTTCTTTTGATATATCCCATTTGGGACAAGTTGTCCTTACTACATCTATGGATCTATGATTTTTATCTTTTCTGAGAAATAAAATATTGCCTTTCCTCCATTCCCTTCACGCTGTCTATGTGGGGCTGCAAGTAGACTTATATTGGTCTTTGTCATTTTATGTTCCAATGTCTCTTAACTACTTTTTTATATTTTCTCTTTTCCTTATTCCTTTTTGCTGTATTCCAAAATCTTTGGCTATACCTCTCAGTTAACCATTTCTCTCTTTATTGCATAAAACTGATCTTTAAGTCATCCACAGAATTTTTGATTTCTACAAATACATTTTTTCATTTCGAGGAGTCTTTTTTTCTAGTATTTTTTCTATTGCCAATAATTTCTTGCTGAATACTCAGCTTTATATAAAATATTTACTTTTTAAATCATTTCATGAAGCCATGAAATACATTCAACCAGTTAAACATCTGCAGTTTTTGTGAGTCTAAATCTGTTATTTCTTGTTTATGCTTATAGATGCTAATAGCAGTGATTTTGGTAATTTTCTTTGTGAGTTGATTTCTTGATCTTAATTGGGGTGAGTCCTCCAGGACTAACATATTTATTAAATCCAATGTGACTTATTTTTCCTTAAACCTTTGAGTTTAGTACATTTGGCTATCTTGACTGTTGTTATTATGAACTATTTCTATTAGTTTCTACTTGCCCCATTTCTCTTTTCTCTTACCATCTTTGGATTTAATATATTTGATCTTTTTTTAATCCTCATTTTTTTCTCTCATTCAAAATTATACATTATACCTTTAATCACTCTTATTGGTTAGCACTGGGCCTTTCCATGTATATTAAACATAACGAAATCAAAAGCTAAACAATACCCTCATCTACATCCTAAACAATACAGGGACTTTAGTACACTTTACCTCTGATTGCCTTACCTCAGACTTACATACCACAGGGTTCCATCATATTAGTTCCTCTCTGGTTTACCAATGCCAAGTCTCTTCTGCTCTAGCACATTTCTTCAACTTTGTGGCCTCTGCTTCTGGCTACCCTGGCCTAAATTCCTATGTGTTCCTACCCTGACTCCTCAGATGTTAGCCTCAGAAACCCCAGCCCCTGTATGCCAGGCTATGCTCATGTTTATTTCTCTGTGGGCTCTCTTGGAAAATGCTCCTACCTTGTGTAAGACCAATGATACCTCCAAGTGTAAGTTTTTTCCAGGGCCTAGTTATTGTGAGAAGGTGAATCCCCCAGAGCAATGACCCTTTGTGATACATTGATTGTGAACCTTTAATTTTTTATTTCAATCATTATTTCTCTCATATCTAAGATATCTAATTGTTTTTTCTAAATAAGAACCTGTTCTTGTTTCATAACCACTACTCTTGTTTAGTAATCTACTGTTCATTTTTCACAAGTGCAGTTACCTAATTTATTCTTTTACTTAAAAATTAATTGTTCAGTTTTTGCTGTATATGTATAAGAAATTCTTCTAGGTGCTGGAGAATATAGTGGTAAATAAAACAAGTTCTCTGCCTTCATGAAGCCAGTATTGTAGTGAAAGAAAATAATGGTTAGTATTCATAGAGTGCTTCGTATGTGTCAGGCATTAGTCAATGGCATATTTTCCATATTCTGGAAAAAACAAATAACTACTATCTTCCTGGGTACTAAATATACATATTGAAAAATATTTTCAGATTTCTTTATTATTTCTATTCTTCAAAGTTTAAACTCTTCCATAAGTGTATCCTGTTTTCCCTCCTTCACACATTAGATTTCCAGATGCTTGGTGTCTTGCTGCTGTGTTTTCGTTTTCTAGGAATGACTTCTTCTTGCCCATCATGGATTCTAAATGACTGCCTTAGGAGACCACCTTGTAGCAGCATTAACCCAAATCTTGAGAACTTAAAGTTCAAATTTTACATGACTCTTGGAGTATAAACAACTAGATGGTATGTTTGACAAAATCTTTCCTGCAAATGAACACATACACACAAACACACACTCACGTACACATATATATCTAGATATACGCATTTATAGCAGTAGTCTTTTTTTTTTTTTGGCAGTATGCGGGCCTCTCACTGTTGTGGCCTCTCCCTTTGCAGAGTGCAGTCTCCAGCATGTGGGATCTTCCCAGACCAGGACACGAACCCATGTCCCCTGCATCAGCAGGCAGACTCTCAACCACTGCGCTACCAGGGAAGCCCAGCAGTATAGTCTTTTCAAAGCATTGGCCTCTTTTTACCACTGTAGCTTCCTGTTTGTTTCCCATTTTGAGATATGTCTTTCTAATCTACAGAGATACTCTTCTTCGGTTTCCAAGCATAAATATGTGTTTAATCATTTTTCTTTAGCTTTTTTCTATCATTTATATGAGTTTTATGAAAAAGAAGATTTCATTTTATGCTTAATCCACCCTCTTAAATAAAAAGTCCAATTTAGATTTCAGATGTCAATTTAGAACCCCTGTTAAAAAGTTTAGCTCTGTGTTGTCAATAGTTGGTCTTTTTTCATTGGTTTTATTTTGTTTTGTTTTATTAGATGTGTCTTCCACCTTTTGTCATGCATTAACATTGTCTCATTTGCTAAAGCCTTTCCTTGGGTTGTTGTAAATAATAAGGTGCAGTTCAGTAAGTAAAGCTATTGAAAGTCTTCATGATTAATTTTACATTCGGAGAGGAATTATAGCTCAGAACATTTCAAGATTGCTGTGCCCAAAGTGAGGTGTCACAACTTTGCCGTGTAAACATCATTGTCTTTGCTTGGGTTTTGACTCTGCTTGTGTTATTTAAACCCTTGAACATTGATACTGGTGTCATTGTAAAATGGACGTTATATTATCCCATGTATTCCTCACTTTTCGTCTTCGATGAATGAGAAGTGGTAAAATAATTTCATTAAAGCTACCATTTGAGTTTTATTAAATGCCAGAAGTATGGAGCTTGCCTATTCAGGGCCTCGATGCCAACTATTTCATGATAGAATGCTATCCGCTCAGCATGGGATATCTCTGAAGTAGGATGAATGCCATCAAATTCTTCAATGGATCCTAAACACGTTTTCACTTCCCTCACGTAGGTAACGAAACATGTACAGATCCCTGTAGAGAGCACCACTTGTTATTTTCTGTTCCTTCTTTACCTGAAGATGCCATTCTGTGAATTTATACTCTGAATAGCAACCTCCAGTTCACTAAGTAGCCACCTCATAGTTGCACCGTATTCCAACTGTGCAAGCAACAGCTGTGAACGAGAGAAATGCATATCATCATAGAGCTTATGGAGCTCAATATGTTAGTTCTGTTTATTCAAAAGACCACCTGTGTTTCTGGGGAAATTGGAGACGTTCCAAAGGAGAATGAAGACATAGCAGACAGTAGTGAAACCTTCAGAGTTGTAAGCCGAAGCATCAGTGCTTTGGCTTACAAACAAGATGACAGTCCTGCAGGAAACTTGATTTCTAATATCTCTAGCAGAGCATTCTTGGTTAGAATGTTAATTAGCAAGTCAGTGGCTAGAATGCCCAGCTCCATTTTCTCACATACAGAAAGGATATGAAGTCATGACTCTCCTTGGGAGGGAAAAATTACATTGATAGGTGAGGGGAAATGGTCCTACTTGTTCCTTTGTTTTATTTTTCCATGTTTGCTTTAACATTTGTGAAGGTTATTTTATTTACCATTAATATCAGAAATACCCTATTTTTTCTTAAATAGATAATAACTCTGTCTCATCCACGTTGTTGAGCAAAACTGAGTTACTCTACTTATCAAGAATTTTGCTTTCACCATGACATATGGGGAGAGAAAGGTCAAAGAATGAATGAATGAATGAATGATGCATCGTGATAGCCGGTATTCTTATAAAACAGGCTGCCAAAGAAGGGAAAGTGCAGAATTTGCTTGCCAGGATATCTAAATTGAACATAGCCTCAGGATAGGATAAAATGCAAGCATTTCCTTCTTTTTCTTTCCTGGTGTGTCCAGGATGAGACTGAATTGGCGATCACACTGCCATAGTAACGTAGGGTTGTTCTAGGTGAATAGTGCTGTCGTTGCTGGATTTTTCTCCATATTCCCTCTAGCCCATTAAAGGCTCTATGGCAATTTCGAGGCATCCCTTCAATACTTGGGTGTCTATCCTGGCCTTGGCATCGTGGTAACTTTTTCCAGGCTGTTTCTTTCTGCTCCCCAGAGCAGCTTGAGATTATTTTACATTAGAGAAAACAGCCACTTGGGACTGAGTTGATTTAGAATTTGCTTCTTTTAAGTACTTCCAGAACATACCTTCATTCCAGTTTGCCTGGCTTTGTTATGAAAGCATAGATATGCTGTGGGGAAGCAAGACTTTCCAAATAATGTGATGTGCTCTCTGCCCAAGTTCTTTGATTTCTTGCGCCACAATGTGCTTCTATAGTGTTTCTTGCAGAATCCATGGACCAGTTTTATTTTTAACTGAAGTATAGTTGATTTACAATGTTGTGTTAGTTTCAGGTATACAGCAAAGTGATTCAGACATATGTATATATATTCTTTTTCAGATTCTTTTCCCTTATAGCTTCTTACAAAATACTAAGTATAGTTCCTTGTGCTATACAGTAGGTCCTTGTTGGTTTTTTTGTATATAATAGTGTGTACATGTTAATCCCAAACTCCTAATTTATCCGTCCCCCACCCTTTTCCCCTTTGGTAACCGTAAGTTTGTTTTCTATGTCTGTGGGTCTATTTCTCTTTTGTACATAAGTTCATTTGTATCATGTTTTTTAGATTCCACATATAAGCGATATCATATAATATTTGTCCATGGACCAGATTTTAAAATGAGAGTTAGTAAAAGTGCAAGTTATGAAAAGAGGTATTAGATATAAATGTGTTTTTGCCTAAGATTCCAGGCTACTTCTTTGCCAAAAGCCAGCAGAAAGCCGAGAAAAAAAGGATATAGCCTCAGCAGGGTGTTATAGTGGAAGGCAGAGGGCAAACATACACAGGATTACAGTGTCATGTAGGAAAAAAGTGTGAAAAATGCATGGTGGCAAGAGAAAAAGCTCTCGGTTTTTGAAATGTGTTATACATATATGTGTTTTTTTCTTCCACTCATTTCCCTCTACACTTTCAATACGAGATTCTTGATGCTATGAGAGACACTGTCTGCCACACAATGAGTTTTTGTGGGGATTGCATCGTGGGCCAGGGCAGCTGAGCGTTCTAGTTCTGGCTAGTTAATTGGTACCGAAAAGGAAATGCCTAGACTTGCCTATGAAAAATTTCCCAACTGTTCCTTTTGCAGCTGTTCTACCTGAGAGCAGGTTTGTAAGCCAATATCTGTCTGGTGTGGGGTAAGGAGGTCCACCAGTGAAGACCCCTTCAGAAAAGCATTCCACATCAGTGTTTCAGGAAATAAAATTTCCTTTATTATTTTCTCCCTCTCCTGTTTCCATTCGTGTAACAGTGTGAGTTAACTGAAAAATTAATTGGGGTCCTGTCCTTTTTATGGCCCTACAATCTTCCACAAAATGGATGAGAAGGTAAGTTTTTCTCCCCTTTAAGCAAAGGTACCATAAGCAGTGCTACTCAGAGTGGTTCAGGGACCAGAAGCATCACCTGGGAGCTTGTTAGAAATGGACATTCTTGGGCCCGACCTCGGGCCAACTGAAGCAGAATCTCTCAGGTAGAGACCAGCAATCTGTGTTTTGTTTTGTTTTGTTGGATCTTATATGTGTTCTGTTTTATTTATTTATTTTAAATTGTTAGTTTATAGTTCAGGTGTACAGCAAAGTGATTCAGTTATACATATACATGTATCTGTTCTTTTTCAAATTCTTTTCCCATTTAGGTTATTAAATTCTCCAGGGAGTTTTATGAACTCTAAAGTGTGAGAAGGAGTACAGAAGGGAGGAGATCACCTTTGTGTTTAGAGCCCATGCACGTGTATTTTGCTGGATTGTCCCAAAGAGATGAAGGTAGTTGGCAAATGGCACCCATTTCTAAGGAATGCCCAGTAGGTGGCAGAACCTCTGAGGAGAGGCCCTGGGGACACCTGAAGACAGATCACCAAATGTGTGGCCTTGAGAGTGGCAGTGAAGATCCTGGCTGCTGACTTTAGCTTGAAAAGTATGGACACTGCCACCAGAGCCATCCAACCATTTGTGTGCCAAGTGATCGTGGGCAATGAGCATCTCTTGGGGAGGCTACTGAAACTGGCAAGCCAGAGCTGCCGCCATCCAGGGTTCTCAGACTGTGTCAGCCCAGAGTTCTGAGATAATCTCAGGAAAGTTAAGGGCAGGTCCCCATAATATGCCTCAGATTGGATTTTCTTCCAATTTTGGCTTGTGTGGAGCAAAACAGTTCAGTTCCATTCCAAAAACAAATAAAATGTATACTTGAGTGTATCATAAAAACCACTCATAAACATAACAGTGGGAAGAAATAGTATTCAAGAAGGCATGTCAAATATGAGAATGTCTTTTTCCCCCGTTCATAATAAAAATGGAGAATTCTTATATCTGGTATCCTCTGAGAACTGCTCTGTAGGAGGTTTTTAGCAAATTCTTTCTGGTTAACTAGCTGGCAAAAGGGAAAACATATATTCCCTTTATTTGTCTCTGTATGAAAATTGTTTTTAAAAGCACTTGTAGAGAATAAGAGGAAATGGAAATGTCATGACTGGTTGGTTTAAGGTTGACCTGCAGAAACTTTAAGGTTGCAGTAGAAAGAGGGCAGGACTGAGAGACCTGGACTTGACTCCCAGCTATACGACCTTAGACTAGGTGACTTCATTTTTCTGTGGTTGGGTTTCACCATCATCTTCTAAGGATTCATTTCATCAGAGCTTGATATTGCTCACTCTTTCTCCTGATAGAAGTTTCTGCTTTGAGATCACCCGCTGAGAATGGCCTTCCTTGACCTCCATATTGAAAATATGCACCTCTCCCTTCCAGTGCCATTCTATCTCCTTGTTCTGTTTAGTTTCTTCTTGGCGTTTACCTGAAATTGTGTTATATATTTATACACTTGCTTGCTTATAGCCTGTTTTCCCCAGAAAGTAAGCTCAATGAGGAGAGGAATGTTATGCATCTTGTTCATCCTTCTACCTTCTTGAGTAGAAGATTGCTGTAGGCAACAGTAGGCACTCATATATATTTATTGGATGAATGAATAAGTGATCTGTAATATGGTTACGTAGTATAGACTTTCTGGTATCTTTGTGATAATTAGATAACCTAATCCAGGTGGACACACGTGCACTTGCATGTCATCATGGAGGTTACCTAGTAATGTGGTTGAGAACTTGGGCTTTGGAGTCAGAGAGATTGGGGTTTGATACCTGGTTCTGTCATTGACCAGTAATAGTAACCTGGGGCAGGTTATGTTACCTCTGTTGACCTGTTTCTTGCCTATAAAATGGACTAATAATACATGCAGTATGGGCTTGATATGAAAATTAATAAAATACTGTAAGCTTAGCAAAGTGCACAGTATTTATGAAATAGTAGAGTGAATGAATGAAGCTCATGAAAGTACTTTATAAAAGGCATAAATCTACAGCAATATAAAATGTGATTATTCATATAACTAATAATAATAAGCACCAAAGTGCCTCCTCTTGAGGTCCTAAAACCTATTTCCTACAGGCAGAGAAACATGCCCAGCAAAATTTGTAAGAATTGCCCACATCATGTGCTGTGAAACACTGAAGAGACACAACCTTTCCCAACTCCATTGTCCTGTGACAACATTTATTATATCCCATCTCACCTGGAGGAAGAGAAGCAAACCCAGACTCTGGAATGCATGTCAGGTGACCTCTATTCTGGTTCTAGGTCTGTCACTAATATGATTTGTAATTCTTGGCAAGTAGTAACCTCTGGATCCCAGGTTTTTCGTCTTCAGAATAATGATATAGGGATAGATGATCACGATGGCTTTTTTCAGTTGTAAATATTCCATTAACTTTCTTTCTTTCTTTTTAAAATTTATTTGGCTGCGCTGGGTCTTAGTTGTGGTACGTGGGATCTTCTCTGTGACATGCAGGATCTTTTAGTTGCGGCGTACAGGGTCTAATTCCCTGACTAGGGATTGAACCCGGGCCTCCTGCATTGAGAGCACGGAGTCTTAACCACTGGACCACCAGGGAAGTCCCTCCATTAACTTACTTTCTTATAGCTTATTTATAAGGGCCTTTTATTTTGATTTCCTGAGCTCCCTTCTAACCATGTCATGGACAATCCAAGTGATCCTGAAACATCAGCTTAGCACCTCCTCTAAAAACTCTAGCACATCACACATCTTCATTCCCGATGCCATACTTTTATTAAGATGCCTTATTGAAATTGGAGGTTGTAAATATTTAAGATGCCATCATTCAGTTTCTAGTTTTATTAATATTGGGAGGACATTAAAATACTGATATTTGTTATGAGGAAAATGAGGGGGTGTCAATTTTTCTTTTGGCTAAATGAGGTTTAATTTTATTTTGTGAGAGAAATATTTCAGAAAAATAGTATTATTATAAAGGAATTGTGGGAAGTAGAAAGTCAGAGTGAGAGATGCTGCCCAAATGGGTTTAGAATCAACACTTTTGTTTGTTTCAAATGCTTCTGTACAACATATGAGTGTGAGTCAAATGAAATAAAAAGAGTGCATATAATGTGTTTTATAAAATAAATTTCTGAAAAGGAGAAACTTTAAAGGGATCTCAAGCTGCCCATCTGCCTGACCCTTCTCAATTCAGAACACAAAAAGCTCTGCACAAAAGACCTAGCTGACCAGCAACTCTTTCATCAGTGGATGGAGAAATCCTATGGAAACCAAGTTCAGCTCAGGCTTCTGTGGTCTCTGGCCTTGCTAAGCTGCAAAGCTTCAGCTCCTGGTTTGGCTGATGCCCTCCTCTGAGGGCACAAAGTTTACTCTTGGGCCTATAACAATACCAAGACCCTCCATGGCTTTGAGCCACTTTCTTGAACTGATTTTTCCCCTTTTGTCCTCCAATTTGCTAATTGTCTGGATCACACAAAATGGCACTTGATTGTTCCAGAACATAATCCTAATATACATAAAAAATGATGCCCGATTTATTATTTATGTAACCCTTATCTTTCCACCTACATCAAAATTTCTTATATTTTATTTTGTCTCCTCACTCACATCAGAAGTTATTATATTTTATTGTTACCCCTCACCAGAATCTTGAGTTGATGATCGTAAGAGGTTATAGAGAGAGGACACACTTCAAAAACTGGTTGATGAAGCAATTGTATCTGCACAGAAGCAGCATAACATTCCCTGTCTCATGGTTACTCAACGTTAATGCGTACTGATGAGCAGCAAGGTGATAGAGGTCTTTCTTTAAAATGAGATAAGAGACTCAGTAGAGCATTTTAATGCAGCCTCATCTCACTCATCCTCAATTATTAGGGTTATGTTCACTACTATTTTTAAAAATGTGCATGCAAATGGCATCATTAGTCTATAATTAATGCTGCTTGTCCCTGGGGGCTCTGCAGTGGCCTCTGGGTGATGTGAAGGACGCTGTCTGCGTTGGCTGCCCTGTGTTCTCACTGTGTGTTATTTACTGTGTGCAGTGAGCACAGGCGTTACGTGGGCTTCTGTTCCCTGCCATGCTTCGGAGCTTCCTTACGGTGAGCAGGCAATAACGTCAAATTGAAAGGAATCCCGCTCTTCCAAAGAGGTCAAAACAAGTGCTCAAAGAGCATTTTATATTTTTCTTGTGCACAGCAAGTGACTTGCTAAGTGCCTTCCTGTATAGAATTGAACCAGGGCTGTTGTCCATTTGGGGGGAAAAAAGTGTCCAGCCACAAACAAAGGCTCAAACTTGTTAGCATGTGATTTTGCATATGATTTGCATGTTAACGGCCTCGATGTCAAAACATACAGTCATCTACCTGTCCCTGTTCCTTCCCCTCTATTGTCAAGACGGCTGATTAGTCTTATTAAAGTTAACTCTCAGGCTTCTCCCAGTCTCAACCCCAACAGAATGAAAAGCTGCTACAATGACACAAGATGTTGTAAATTGTTCTGATTCTGCTGCAAGATCTGTCATCGTGATGGTAAAAAGCTAAAGTGAAGAAGTCAGTTGTATGGATGAAATTTTCACATTGTGAGATGGAAGATTGATTGTTGTTAACCTTATTCTCTAAGCCCAGAGAGCTTTTTTCTTCTTCTCATTACCCGAAAACTGCAAAGAATGGCTATTTGGATGTTCTGTCACTTATCTCTTCCAAATGGTTTCAGTTTTCAACAAACAAAGAAAGAAATAAATCTATAATCTATGCATAAGAGCTGCTCATGTTTCTGTACAACTAAATATTTCAGATATTTAGGAATAAAAATAAACTAAAGGAAACATAGCAAGTAGGAAATTCTAATGAGGAGCATGTTTGTCCAAGGATGTCATCCTAGACATCATTTTGATGGGGAGAATGCAGGTTTGTTAGTGGAAGGTATTTTCCTCAAATTAGTAGCAGAGAGAGACACTGCACGTGGAAATACTTGCTAATAAGGGTGAGATGTTTGATTTCAGAGTCCAATTAATTCAGAAGTGACTTGAGCTCTCTGGCGTAGTTAGATCTGGTACATACAACTACACACATACACACACACTCCTCCATGATAATTTAAAGAATTGCATTAGGGAAACTGACAATGTTTGTGTATTGCTAAGAGATTTAAAGTTATTGTTAAGATGATAGGTACTCTGAAGGAATACAAAGAGGTATAATGAAATCCCTACCTTCAATTCAACTATAATCTAGCTGGGAAGACAAATCAAACTCATATAGGAGTACAGCTAACATTTTACAGACCATAAATACATAAGATTCTGAGGAAGGAAGTTATGGTGTTAAAGTTCCTCATGAGTCTTCAGGATATGGCAAAGACAATTATAATATTCATTTATCCATTTACTCAGCTAATATTTATTGAGGGCCTATGCATTAGGCACTATGCCAAGTGCTAGATATAAAGCAATGAGTGAGGCACAGTTTCTATTTCCTGATTCAATAATAACTAATAAAAATAATTAATTTGTATGGTATGGAAGGGTTTATGAAACTCTTTTTTTAGAGCTTATTTTTTTTAAACTTTTTAACAAAATTTATCTATCTATTTACTTATTTATTTATTTGGCTGTGTCAGGTCTTAGCTGCGGCACGTGGGATCTTTGTTGCGGCATGAGGGATTTTTCGTTGCAGGGAGCAGATGAAACTCTTCTTGTATTTGATGTTTAATTACATAATCAATACAACCTTAAGATGATGGTATTTATTACCCCCATTTTTTGATGAACATACTTTCAGAGAGGGAAATGAGTTTTCAAAGTCTCGCAGCAATAAGGTGGCTGAGGCTGGACTTGGAACTTCTGATTTCAAGTATATCAGAGTAGAGCAATCTAATTGGAGCGAGGGTTTCATGTATAAGAGAAGTAGAAAAAATATCTAAAGAATTCGTCAAGGGTAAGGCTATGCAAACTCTTGAAGAGTCGGTTAAGAAATTTGGGAATGGGCACCATTACATTCTGAAGGGAGGAATCTTAGTAAAGAGAGCACTATATGAATGAAATTAATCCTGTTATGGAAGGCATAGTGATCTCAGGACAGAGAAATTGTTGCCCACAGGTCAGCCACTATCCCATCACAAGGTGACAACTCAGTTTATTCCAACATTGAATTGACCTTCAGGGCTAGAGGTTGCCACAGAAGTGGGAAAAAAGGAACAAATATAAGAATGGTGTGGTTTTTTCTTTTCTTTTTTTTTTTTTGCATGTACTATAATGCTGTTTATTAAGAAAGTAATTATAGTTTATTAATATATTTATTATGATATGTGCTTCTTGTTTTTTTGTTTTCTTGCCTTTCAGTTTTATTTATTTATTTTTAAATTGAGGTATACTTGACATAACATTATATCAGTTTCAAGTGTAAAACATGATTCGATATTTGTATATATTATGAGATGATCATCACAATAAGTCTAGTTAACATCCATCACCATACCTAGTTACAGATTATTTTTTTCTGGTGATGAGAACTTATAAGATCTACTCTGTTAGCAACTTTCAAACATGCATTACAGCATTATTAACTATAGTTGCCATAACATACATTACATTTCCGTGACTTATTTATTTTATAGCTGGAATTTAGTAACTTTTGACCATCTTTCCCCCACCATCCCTAACTCCAACCTCTGGCAACCACCAATCTGTTCTCTGTATCTATGAGCTAGCTGTTTCATTTTGCTTTGTTTTTAGATTCCACATATAAGTGAGATCGTACGGTATTTGTCTTTTTCTATAAGAATGCCCACTGAAAAATAATTGACAAGAGTGATAATTGCTTGGATGTGAGATTTGGGGAAAAGGAAAGGTTAAAGTTTGTGTTCAGATTTTGACCTTGAGAATTTGAGAGTGTATAGTAGTCCTACCACGAAAAAGAAGTACAGAGCAATTGGGAGGAATTTTATTTCAGGGGGAGATGATAGGCGTAGTTTGGGGTGTTGAGAAGGAAATGATATTGTAATATTCAGTAGGAAACACACAGTTGTCAGTTGATGTTGAAGGCCTGGGCTCAGGACAGAGGGTTAGAGATGTGGCTTTGAGAGTTGTTTTTCATACAGATCACCATTTCCACAGTGGAAACCTTGCCGTGAGATGATAGCTGAGGTAAATGTAGAGAGTGAAATGAGCAGAGAGGGCTGAGGACTGAATGTTGTCCAAACAACCGTGAATTCTTGATGAATAATGACCTCTTTCTGATCGACCCTCAATATTCCAGAGGTGCCAACTTTAGCCTGTGTTATGTCTCTGTACACTTCAAGTAGCTAATGAATACGGTCCTGGACAGAGGAATCACCATAAGAAATATTTCTCCCAGGTCATCCTGGATTTCCTTTCTGGGCCAAAAGAGAGAAATGCTTATTTAAGAGCCAGGAGGTAGAATCATGATATGCCCTGATAATATTAGATAAGGTGGTTGTGCTATAATAAAAAATAAATATTTGATCTTTGTCCTGGTTCCTGGCACAGAGCTGCTAAAACACTGCAAATCTGAGTGACAACAGTGCTCTTCCTATGCTAATGAGATGACTCCTGGCAGGGACTCCTAGATACTTTTTGCATGGGGACTGGTCACCAGAACCAAGGCATGATTGGAAGGTTGGATATTTCAATGCTTTCCCCTAACACCCATCACTGGGAGGAGAGGGAGCTGAAGATTGAAGTTAGTCATCCAAGGGCAACGATTTAATCAATCAAGCCTACATAATGAAAGCTCCATGAAAACTTCTAAACAACAGAGTTTGGAGAGCTCCTGGGCTGGTGAACTCATCAGATTGCTAGGAGGATAGAGTGCATGGAGAGGGCATGAAAGCCACGCACTGTCCATCCCCGCCTCATACCTTGCCAGGTGCATTTCTTCATTTTGACTGTTCCTGAGTTGCATCCTTTATAATGAACTAGTATTCATTATAAAGCACGTTCCTGAATTCTGTGAGTCATTCAAGTGAATTATCAAACCTGAGAGGGAGATGATGGGAATCCTTGAATTTGTAGCCAGTCAAGAAGTGTGGGTAGCCTGGGTAACCCCTTGCGGCTGGTGTCGGAAGTGAGAGTCATCTTGTAGGACTGAGACCTTAACCTTTGGGGTCTGATAATAACTCCAGGTATTTAGTGCCAAAATTGAGTTGAATGTTGGACGCCCCATTCGTGTCAGAGAATCGGAGAATTGATGGGTGTTTTGCAAAGACACCACATATTCGGTGTCAGCAGAAAAAAAAGAAATCTCTCTGTGGTGCTGGAGGGTGCTGAGCTTGATCAATAATATTAATCAGTTCTGGGAATTCACCATTCTCAGCAATCTGTCCTGACCAACAGAAGCGTATATCTGACTCTTAGCCACGAAGGTCCCTTCCCATAGCCATACATCAACAGTGCTGCAGAGAATTCACATAGAAGGTTGCCAATAATCTTGTAAAATAAGTTTCTTTTAAATTACGTGGTGGCCGAAGCCAATTCCGAGTATAAGGAATGAAACTATGATTTTGAAGATATGGTGACCAGGTGGGCAGATCACTTGCTTGAAAAGCATTGGCAGAAAAGAAAGGACCTAGATGACCAAAGCAATCTGCAGGCCTCCTTGACTCAGCTGACTGCTATTTGGGGATCCTCTGTAGGGAGTCCTCTAATCCCATCCCCAAAATGTGGTTGAAAGCGGTATTATAAGTTTGATTGCTATAAAATGAATTGATCCTGCATGGGAACTAAACTACAATGTGAGACTGTAGTAGCTATGGAGAAGACCAGGAAGGTGTGCCAAGGATGAAAAACAAAGAAATACTTAGAAGCATGTAAAACGGCGAACTTCAATTTCAACTCATAGGATTTGTATAGACTTGGGACGGCGCACAGAGATTGTTCAAGATTGTTCAACTAAACCTGTTCATTTTACATCTGGAAAGGTGAAGTAGCTTTTCTGGATCTTGCGACTACTCAGTAGGAAGGCTGGGACTTTACTAGAGCTTTGGGACCTCACTCACGTCTTCTTTCCCCTCCTCCCACTGCCACTTCCTGATTTTGTACGCGGCCACTGTGCTTCTGGCCGCATGGATACCGCCCGTCTCCTCACAAACTTCCCACCTCTGTGCTTTTTTTTTTTTTTACGGTACGCGGGCCTCTCACTGTTGTGGCCTCTCCCGTTGCGGAGCACAGGCTCCAGACGCGCAGGCTCAGCGGCCATGGCTCATGGGCCCAGCCGCTCCGCGGCACGTGGGATCTTCCCGGACCGGGGCACGAACCCGTGTCCCCTGCATCGGCAGGCGGACTCTCAACCACTGCGCCACCAGGGAAGCCCCACCTCTGTGCTTTTGATCGTGGTGTTTCCTATGCTCGTTCTACACTCTTCTCTTAACCCTCTGTGTTAAATCCTAACTTTCCTTTGAGATTTATTTAAATTTTATGTCTTCCATGAAGACTTCCTTGAATACCCTTCTTAACAGTTCTCTCTTCTGGCTCTTCTAGCATATTGATTCATTCTTGTACTACTCTTATTTATGGACTGCTCTGAATGCCTGGCGAGATTATGAGTGCCATTGGAAGGACTATGCCTTCCACATATTTGCTGTCTCTACAGGAACTCTTGCATCTTTCCATGTGGTCTTTATTTCTATAACTTTTTCTTAATGATGGTAAGGGGTGTTTTTGGTCTAACTGCATTATTTTAGTACCAGCTGACTAGAGTGACCTCTTTCTTCCTTTTTAACTGGTCTTCCTGAACCATTGCCCGCATGGGTCCACGTTACCAAAAGTACAATACATGTGGGTAATGGTCACAGGAAGTGAAGAGTCAATATCTTTAGCTTGAGTGAATTGAGGACAGGGGTTAATTTAAAGCCTAATTAGTACAGACTTCCTCGAGATAGACACATAGACTGAAGTTAATAAACTGCTCATAACAGGCATTCCTGAAATGGAAAGGCTTTTCTCATGCAGAACATATTTTATTGACTCTTCTGTGGGTTGTATTAATACATTGCAGAGAGAATTGGATTAGAACTGAAAAATTCAGTGGGCTTGAGTCACAGGAGTGTGTCTGGATCCTGGAAACAACCTTTCGTGGAGGAAGAAGTGCTACTAATCTTTTGCGGTTTTAGGAGCACGGGACAGACTCTCTACCCCCCCATCTCCCTAAGCCCCCAGTACCATTTATCACTTGATTATTAACATTAGAAATCATATTACAAAGTTGTAATAGTTTTAAAAGATCTAAAAGTGCATAGAAAATCATAGAGAAAGCTTATATTAAATACCCCTATCAGAGGTAATGCAGTGTATAGAGGTAATACATTGACTTCAATTTAAGCCACTTTAAGATAGACGGTACAAGAAGACAGAAAGGAGCTCTGTGACTTTGAAAGATGGTGGCGGGAGGAAGAAGCATTATCTATTATTAAAAACACTGTATACAGGGGCTGGGGAAAGCTCCGAAGGAAACTTTATGCTCGTGACAACTTTGCCCTGCTTAGTGATACACACCAAGGATGAGGTAATAATTCTCGGTCTCCAGCTCTCCGTTCCAAAAAATTTATTACATAAAGTAAATAAACATGATTCTCAGAAACTGACTGTTTGTAAAAGCTGGCCCAGTAAATTTGCAACCAGTTATTCCCAGGCTCTGAAAGTTTTTCCCCAATAGAAGGTTCAGATCTTTAGACTGTAATCTGATTTTCAACCATGTGAGTGAAAACATATTTTCTTTTTCTTTGAGTTAATTTTTGAATTGCTTGACTAAGTCACTTAAAAGGGAAGCAATAAATCATCTCCTAAAGATAGAAGCAATAAAGGCTTCCTTTCTTATTTCCAGAGCCAATAAAGGACTTACCCCATTTTAATCCAAAGACAATGTAGCTATCCAAGGACTCAAAAGGTAAGAAAGGCCGTGCCAGTCTCACATCCCTTACTCCACATTAAATGGTCTCATTAAAATACTCCGCTAATGTGAGCACTATGTCACAGTCCGGCCGCCTCCAGATAGTATGAAGCAGCTGTGCAAAGGTCAGCTGCAGAAGAGCAATGTAAAAGAAACACACAATTCTTCCAGAGCTCCTGGAGTTCCAGCCATCTCTGTTCACAAAGTTCCTGACATGAGAACAGGCTCAACGGATGATGCCTATTTCTTCTCAACAGCTGTAAAGCTATGACCCATCTGAGAGTGAAATACAGCATCTTTCTGATTTGACAAGTAGGATAACAAACACATATATGTTATCTGTAATATCTGTCTCTCAGGACCATTTGGAGAAATGAGATAACAGATGTAGGGGGCTTCCCAGAAGTCCTGGGATATCATATAACTGTAATTAATAGTAGCCTCTTTTATCACTATATATATATATATATATATATATATATGAAAGAAAAACCTTATTCTCAAAGGCTGGCTTCGATTCTTCAATGAAATGTTCAACTTCTGTTTCTTTTATGTCCTTTCCTTCTCGCCAGTAGTCTTCTTAGGCATTTTGAATTGGCGTTGCATCATCTTTTTAAAAAAATTATAGCTTTCTATTTCTTTCCCTGCCTGGGTTCTGTACATTTTTTCTGCACCCTGGCAAAGAACTGCCTTGAGGAGCGTAGTTTTGGGGCGTCCTCCCCTTCTCCGCCTCGTGCCAGACACATTTGGGGGTGCTCCCTCTTTCAACCTGCCCAACGGAGGCTTCCCCAACAGAAATTTTGTCCGCCCAACTCCACATTCTTCTTCAGTAGATGGCTGTGACTGGGAAAATCGGCATACAAAGCATTTTGCATTCTCTGGATGTACCACGCAGTAATTCTGCTGTCTGAAAACTCTGTAATGTCAATAATTGATGCACTTGAGAAGTGGTAATTAAATTAGTTAATTATGCTGGTAAAATTACATGCAATTATGTGACTGCAGGGTATGTTTAGTAAATTAGGCTTTCCCATACTCACTACATATTGTGGTGCCAATTTTGTTCCTTGATGATTAGGTAGCTTTTGATACTTCTTAATTGATTTAATACCTGGATCTTCATTAGCCCTTGATTGCTACGCTATGTATGTCTGACACTTTTTCGCTCTGATATTTTACTGAGATTGTATATCAGGGGAGAATATGCATACATACTTGGGGATGATATATACATATACGTGAATATATACACACGGTTTTCATTTCAAATATTTAGATGTTGAAATATCACCTCCTCTACTGCCCTCCCACCTTCTGGGAGATAGCTAATCTTATAATGTTGACTCAAATAGAATCCTAGAATTTAACTCTTCTTGGACACTCTAAAAAAAAAAAATGAAGGAAAAAGTCATGTTTCATTATTTTGCTTCTGAAATATCAATACAAATAATACTGGGCAGTAATAGAAATCAAACACCGGAAATATTAGGAAAGTTAATCATTTTACCTCTTGACCACGTTTAAATAAGATCCTTTATCTATGAGGAGTTACCTAAAAGGTTATAAATAACGGACACTACAAAGTTGCCATTTGACCCGTAGAAGTTTATAGTCTGTTATGGGCTTCTCATATACATTAGTAAGTCTCCATGGCGCCAGGAGCATAGTGGAAGAAACCATTAGTACTGTGGATGGAGCTTATGGGAGGAGTTTCTTAGTTCAAGATTTCGATTGGCTGAGAGCTGGAAGGAAGCCAGGGAATTGCTTGGTCGACTCACTTATGTACTAGATGAAGAAATGAAGGTCTTCATGTGCCACCATATGCCTGGTGGATATTCTCAGAGTAAAGCAGGGACTTCGTTGGGTCTGGAATTCAGGTTCTGTTCTTCTGGCCAGGGGTAATATATTATACAATATTGCCACTTTTTCCCATTTTGTCCATTTCCTTTCTGTCATTCACTCTAAGCCTTCGAGGTGCTTTTGCTCAGACAGGGACTAGGCACGTTTTCAAAACAGCTCCTTCTTTTACTATAAACTGAGTGTCAGGAGTCAACTTGAGTTATTTGGAAGAAAAGATATCAATGGTAATGATCTGTGTTGAAGAATTAGAAATTTAGTCTTTTTTGTTTGCTCGTTTCTTGAGGACTCAGTGCAGTTCTCAGCCTCTGCAACTTTTCCCATATCCTGTATCCCACCCATAATGTAAACAAGGAGGCATCCTAATGCGGAGGACGTTTCTAGAAAGGAAGACAGTCTTAGTAGTGCTGGAAGGAATGGGCAAGGTTGCTCACCATTTGGGGCTTCTGTCCTCCCTCAGAAGCCAGAGAGGTGGACGAACAGACCCCCCAAAGAGCCTCTGTTGGTGCTAAGATTCCATGATTGTCTAGAAAACTTCATCTCTGAAATGAATGAGCAAAGACTAATTATATTTCTTGTAGTTTTTTCTTATTTTTCTTGGGTTTTTTTGATCCTTCTGTAGATGAAAAAGAATACCAGAGATAAATGATAATAACTTTCATTTATACAGCGCTGTATACTTTATCTCTGTGGATTCTTATATCCACCCTCTGGTGACAGAGAACAAGAATTAGTCCCATTTCATAGATTCTTTTTAATCTAACCCAGAAATTTTTGCCAAATTTGAGTAATGAATAGGTGTGTAGAATCATCCAACGTGTTAAGTAACGACAAGTGATAATCTAATTCTTCTTATGCTTTATGAACTAAAACTTTGAATGAAACATGCTTTGGGGCTCTTCCAGGAAGTTTTCCCTACTTCTTTCCAGGCTGGAGTAAGTAAGCTCGTAATACCTGTGTGTGTCCCCATCACTGAATTTGTTTTATTTTATGTTTGTCTGGTCACATATACACATATGACACTAGATGGTGAAATTCTTGACCGGAGGTATTCCGGATGACTTGCTTTCTGCGTATTAACCTTAAGCCCAATGCCTGATCCAGAGTTATTGAGTGAATGAATGAGTGAAAATCAAGCCTAGAAAATCAGCATCCTTTTCATCATCAGGTGACATTTAAACTCTTACCTCTGCACTTTCTCCCTAACAGGTGCAAATACCTACAGTTAGGACTAATGTGTTTTTGTTTTACTTATTACCACATGCTCTAGATATTTGAATGCATTCTCTATTTCTTTCTTTTTTTTTTTTTTTTTGCGGTACGCGGGCCTCTCACTGTCGCGGCCCCTCCCGTCGCGGAGCACAGGCTCTGGACGCACAGGCCCAGCAGACATGGCCCACGGGCCCAGCCGCTCCGCGGCACGTGGGATCCTCCCGGACCAGGGCACGAACCCGTGTCCCCTGCATCTGCAGGCGGGCTCTCAACCACTGCGCCACCAGGGAAGCCCGCATTCTCTATTAAAAAAAAAAAAAAAAAAAAAAAAAAAAAAACACGCTAATACCTGATGGAATGTAAACTGAAAATGCTCTTGGTCATTAGGTTGAAGGTTTTTATTTTATTAACTTAAAATTGACACTTACTCTTCTGGTTCCCAAAGGATATATGTTCTTTAATGTAATGATAAAACGTTATAGTCACGCATAAGCATTAGTTTAAAACACCAGATGTATTTAAATATCTTTCTTTGTGTCTTATAAGGATAACTTAAATGTACCTATTTTAATATTTTCCATTTAAATTGATGTGAACACAGGTGGAACACAAGCAAAGCAAAGCAATATTTGCTAAATCTCACAGATAGTGTAAGGACTGGGAAAAAGAGGGAGGTGTCATGGGGGATAGAAGAGGATTCCTGGGGAATTCGAGGCACTAGGAGGGTATTGATGGAAACCCTGCTGCTTCCCCTTAGCCCTGCCAGGAAGCGGGCAATAACACCACCTGTCTGTTTGGCAGCCACAGGTACCTACACATGGTTCATGGTTTTTCGTCTCCAGATTTCAAGATTTCTATGGGAGACCCAACTGGTTTAATCAACAGGTGAAATAAAATGTCGTGAAGCAAAAATCAGCAGCAGCAGCGCTGTGTGGGGAGCAGGAGAGGCAGTCAGGAATTCTCCCCAGGCACGCTTGTGAGTTTCATAGGGGCTTCTTGTGGAAACCATTTCTTGGCCTCCGGGCTTCTGCAAAGCTAGCAGGCTATCCTGTAAGCTGGCACGGTGCCATCGTAACAGATGGCCAACAGTGTAGGCAGCAGAGACCACGGAGGAGCACGCATGAGAGTGCTGAGGGCGAGATCTCTAGGCATAAGCCTGGAGTCTGTCTGTCCGTTATTTAGTCCTGAGCTCCTGAGCAAAGTGGGGATAGGAAATACTTCTGTCTGGACCCTTGCCTATAACTCGCTTCAGGCAGCAGTGCCAGCCTTACCTTATTTGTCTTTTAGTATGAGGTTTTCTGCTCTAACTCTGGTGTGTGCGGGTGTATGGGATATTGCAAGAGGGTGATGGAAAGGTTAGAGACATTCTAAATAAAACCATTAGTGTTTCTAGTTTGCTTGACCT
Source organism: Kogia breviceps (assembly GCF_026419965.1). Taxonomy (NCBI): domain Eukaryota; kingdom Metazoa; phylum Chordata; class Mammalia; order Artiodactyla; family Physeteridae; genus Kogia; species Kogia breviceps. The sequence goes on from NC_081319.1 coordinate 92,542,566, forward strand.
CTCCAATTCATTCTGTGCGTTCCTGCCAAATTCATCTCGAGGCACAGCTTGGATCATATTCCTTTTTCCCCAAAACTTTTGACGATAATGATGATTTTGATAACGACGATGGTTTTGATGACGGTGGTGGCAGGGCCACACTTACTCTGTGCATAATTTTCTTATTCCATAGGCAACCAGGCTCAGAAACTAACTTCCTACACCAAAGGTCACATAGGTACTAAGTGTCAGAGCTGACATCTGTAACTATATGTGTGTGACCCTAGAGTAAGAACTTTAACAACTATACTTGATATTTGCACATATAAACAAATTCATCTAAAGTTTCCCTTGGTACTTCCCTGGTGGTCCAGTGGTTAAGACTCTGCGCTTCCACTGCAGGGGGCGTGGGTTTGATCCCTGGTCGGGGAACTAAGATCCTGCAAGCCACACACCCCGGCCAAAAAAAGAAAACTTAGATAAGGGGCAGGGGGAGGATACATTGGAAGATTGGTATTGACAAATACACACTACTATATATAAAACAGATAATTAATAAGAACCTACTGTATAGCACAGTGAACTCTACTCAATACTCTGTAGTGACCTGTATGGGAAAAGAATCTAAAAAAGAGTGGATATATGTATATGTATAACGGATTCACTTTGCTGTGCACCTGAAACGAATGCAACATTGTAAATCAACTCTACTCCATTAAAAATTTAAAAAAGAAAGTAAAGTTTCTCTTGAAATTTCTTGGTTGTCATCAACTTGTAATTTAATAAAATAAAAACTTCTGATTTAACTCAAAGTTTAGTTTAACTAAACGATTTTTCTCTTGTGTTTAGTTTTGAGATGTTTCTCTGTTATTTAAATTCTCAAGAGAGCATTTGTTCTGATAAACTAGATTCAAGTTAATGGGGACCGAGACAAACCCTATGTCTTAACAAAAGTAACAGACTGACCCTCTATATCATGTAGAGTAGGTCAGCATAAAAGGGAGATTGCTTACCTATTTCAAGAAACTGCCATAGAGCCTGTTTTTAATCAGATGAAATTTCTATTTTTCTATTGGCTTATCTGTGATTTTATGCCTGGGATCAAATAAGTATGAAGAAGCAAAGATCACTTGGCTTGTTTCTTCTAGAGGCTAATCGAGGCTTCAGCATTTATCTTTCCCATTCATGAAACTCTTTTTTAAAAAATAGGTGCTTGGGCTTCCCTGGTGGCGCAGTGGTTGAGAGTCCGCCTGCCGATGCAGGGGACACGGGTTCGTGCCTCGGTCCGGGAAGATCCCACGTGCCGCGGAGCGGCTGGGCCCGTGACCCGTGGCCTCTGAGCCTGCGCGTCCGAGGCCAGCGTACGGCAAAAAACAAAAGGTGCTAACAATACTATTTTTAACCTGAATCTCTTCTAGTAGTTTCTCTTTCCAGGTAAAGAAAGAAAATGTCTTCATACCCTTGAAGAGAATTACTCTCTTTCTATCAGTTAGCTATTACCTAGGAACAAATAACCTCAGAATTCTTGGTGACACACAAAATAAGAGTTCATTCTCCCCGGTCTAAGAGTAGGCGGGAGTTTGGCTGATTGCGGCTGCTGTTAGAGGATATAGGCCCACATTATCTCTCATCCTCCAGCCTGGGCAAGTTCTTCTTTTGCTGAGTTCTTCAGCAATGGCAGAAGAACACCCAATCACTCAAACCTCTTCAGAAGCCTTTGGTCATATCACTCCCATTTACTTTCCATTGCTGAAAGTATATCCCAGGATCAAACCCAAAGTGAGGAATTCTGACTTTTTTGTGTGTGTGTGATGGTGGGGAAGAAATGCCGTTCACGTGGTAAAGAGTGATGGTCAAGGGAAGGGTGAAGAACTGGGGCCAACAGCCCTCTTTCCGTCTCTTCCTCATTGCATCCCCCCCTGTTATTCTTGCTCTACACATTATGTACTGGGGTGGTTATGCCCTCCTATCAGACTTTGGTTACTATTTCCACAAAATTGCAAGCCTCAGCTTTTGTATCCACTCAAAGTCCATTGTTACTAATATGTTTTGGGTGTCCTTTTCCTCTTTAAGAGCCATCTGATAAAATCCTTTATCGGGAAGTACTTATCACAGAAATTGTGCTCATCTCTCAGAACGATAAGGCCCCTCTGGTCCAGTTCTCTGGAGTCTGAACACTGTATGTTCCACCCAGCCCCATATAAAGCATGTTCTTTGGGCACAAAGAGTAACTTCCTGGTTGGAGTTGATCTGAAAATGTCTCCTCCTTTGGGCAGAAACATGAATGACATCATACTTTCTGTGAAATACATTTCCATCTTCCCTGGCTGGCTGCATCATCTCACGGTTTTGCTTTGTAATCAACTTCATACCCACTATCATTTGTGTTTGAATCCTTCTTTACTAAAGATCACATGAGATGTTTTGGCACGGGGTGGGGAGGAGTTTGAGCTTGTGTGTGTATGATTAAGCAAAATGTATTTATCTTATAATTAAGCAGAATATTGAACTCTTTCTATAACAGCAGTGCTGTTCTGTGCTCCTATGCCCATCAGTAAGTATGAAATAATTTGCGCTTATGTTAATTTTAGAGTGAACACACACACTTTTATCACCGCCACTTATGTTTCATCAAATGCATTTTTAAAATTCCAGATCTGAGGACCTGTGAGAGAAGTTATAATTTAAGATCTCTGCACACATCTTATTTTCATGTTAACCAGGCAGAACTGGCTGATTCAGATGTTTGGGAGCATGAGAGCATTTAATCTGTTACCACTGCTTTGCATCATATCATGTTCTAGACTTCTTAGGAGCAATCTTTACTTATTTTTGGAGCTCACAGATTGCATTTGAACGAGTCAGGAATATTTTCCAGCTTATTTTAGTGAACTTACTCATACGTTCCCCAAATGGAGAAAAAATACACTATTTTCCAAAGAGGGGCTGTTAGTGCCATTCTAGTGCTAGAGTGTTATTTTATCTGATCACCCCAAGGATTACACACTTGTTTGGCTTTGTACATGCCCGTGAAGGTGTGCATGTGCCCAAACAGCACATTTCTATTGGTTAGAAAAATCAAGGAGAAGTCTCACTGAAATCTTGTATTTTAACTCCCCACACCCAAATACTTGGTGTTCTTAGATAATCCTTCTTCTGCAAGACCTTTAGTAAACCTATAAGCATTAGTTCACGTTTAAGAGCTACTTGGGGTGATAAATATGCACACTTGACTCAAAGCTTCCACTCCCAGTGCTGAGGGATTAGTTGCCTGGTTATTTGAAGTTATTTTTGCAGCACCTGTGGATTCCAAGATGGGTAGTTTGTTTCATCAGGATCATGTGTCATACATTTTTATTAACTCACTGAACACAGGTGTTTCCTGATTAGCTCTCTGATTAGCATTGTGACCAAAATTAAAACAGAATAAACAAGCCCTGCTCTCTTTGCACACGCACTTGCGTTGTCCTAGCCATGGACACGTTCAAAGTAGAGCTCCACGGTTGGCCCCCATCTCATTTTAATTTACTAGAACCTAAAATCACTACAGATTCTTCCCAGTGCCAAGCATAACGCCTGATGCAGAATAGTCTGCCGAGTGAATAAATAAATATGACTAAACATATATCGATACATGTATGTATGAATATATTTACTGTAAATGGTCATCACAAATGCCAGGATCATAGATGAACCATCCTGCTCTTATTTTTACTTTTATTTTAAACTCCTCTTGCAGATATGTTTCCCAAGTGTTCAGAGGCTGTTGGAAGCACCATGCATCAGGAAGGAATAGGGATAAGGAACCTAAAAGGGACCAAATCTTTCAGCCCATTAATCAAATCCATAATTCCCACTAAGGCAGGTAAAACAATGCATAGTGCTAAGAAAAAAAAATTACTCTGTATCATGAGCACGTTTAAAAGCCAAAATCAGAGACTGTTGTCCCCGGGCACACCAGAGACACTTCTAAAAGGCAGAGAAGTTTTGAAGACCCTCATTAAGAAGATGTCGCCTGCATGCTCAGATAAAACAGGAAAGAAAAATGTATCTAAGGTTCCAACGAAACATAGCTCATATTCTTCCTCCCACTCTGTTTCTCTGAATGATTCTATAAGTTACAATATGAGCAAAATGGAGCTTGAAATAGACAAAATGGGACTAGTGCTTTCTTTTTTTTCCCATGAAATATCTTAATGGAATTGCTACTCCCTGCCTTCTGCACAAAGATTATTTGGTTTTTCCATATACTTAGGAAGGAAAATTTTAAGTTTCCAGTTAATGTACTTTCAATAAGTACCACCACTATGTTTCTAGATACCTTATAATTAGGGTATTTAGGGGATATATTTATTTCGTTGTGCCTTATCCAGTTAGATTAGGTACCATTAACACTTTCATGGTTTAATGGAAATGATAGCTAAAATGTGAATGAATGCCTCCTCCGTGGGTAAAAGTAAGCCTAGAAGCCAACAGCTATAGCAGTTAAATGTGCGCCAGTTCTCATAAAAAGAGCAGCCACAGGCAATGAAGGCTTACCGCGCGAGACCAGAAAAAACCTCCGAGTCTCCTTCCCTGCAATCTGTATGCCTGCCTAACCCTTTACTAACGCTGTCCTTTACTCCATTAACAGATGCATGCACCCATGTACATCCAATAGCCAAAATCAGGGATGTTTTTTGCTTTTTCTCTCCTTTAGCAAAAATATCAACTTTTTTCCTTTTAACTACAGTTTTGAAAAATTATGCACCACTAATTGGAATTCTCCAAATCACCGTATTTCACATTTCAGAGAAGAGTGGTTCTTAGAATGAGTTGTACTTTAAGCACAAAGGGTGACAGCCAAATGGCTCATGTACCAGTTAACCACGTTAGCTTCCAACGTTTACGGCTAAAACTGCAATTCATTCAAAACCAAAACCAAAACCAAACCGGACAAACAAAAACCAAGATTATCTATCATCCGCTGTATGGACGTAAAACCTGCCTGAATTATTGGATTTGGCCATTCTCATGAGGGGATTGTGAAAGGAAGCAGAAGCTTGTTTCATAGAGCCTGCACCTTGTTAAGCTTTGTCTCTCATAATACAAGGTGACCTCCAAGCAACATACAGTCACTCATTTCTTTTTAAATTTTATTTATTTATTTTTGGCTGTGCTGGGTCTTCGTTTCTGTGCGAGGGCTTTCTCTAGTTGCGGCGAACGGGGGCCGCTCTTCATCGCGGTGCGGGGGCCTCTCACTGTCGCGGCCTCTCTTGTCGTGGAGCACAGGCTCCAGAAGCGCAGGCTCAGTAGTTGTGGCTCACAGGCCCAGTTGCTCCGCGGCATGTGAGATCTTCCCAGACCAGGGCTCGAACCCGTGTCCCCTGCATTGGCAGGCAGATTCTCAACCATTGCGCCACCAGGGAAGCCCCCCCAGTCAGTCATTTTTTTCATTGATTCAATGGGCAGGTACCAGGTCCTGTGTTGGTTTATAAAGACTACAGAATGAAATAAGATATAGTCTTTCTTTTCAAGGAGTTCATGACACAAGCATATAAAACTATAAAATTATATATTTATATAAAATATAATTTATAGCCTATGTTATATTTTTATTATGATATATGACTATAATATGATATACAATAATATAATTGAAAATGAGTTATGGAAAGACAAAAGTGGAATCAAATAATTTAACCTGGAGTTGTTGAAAAAACTTTACAGAGGAGGTGACAGCTGAGTCCTGAAGTCACCCAGTAGAAAAACATATTGTGTGAATGAACAAGAAGTTCACTAGGATTGTCCTACAGCAGAGAGGGGATTTTAGATTTGCACCGTCCATGAGGTAGCTAGTACCACATGTGGCTATTTAAATTGAAATTTATTAAAAGGAAAAGAATTTAAAATTTAGTTCCTTAGTAGCCAACCACATTTTTTTTTTTTTTTTTTTTTTGCCGTACGCGGGCCTCTCACCGTTGTGGCCTCTCCCGTTGTGGAGCGCAGGCTCTGGACGCGCAGGCCCGGCGGCCATGGCTCATGGGCCCAGCCGCTCCGCGGCATGTGGGATCTTCCCGGACCGGGGCACGAACCCGTGTCTCCTGCATCGGCAGGCGGACTCTCAACCACTGCGCCACCAGGGAAGCCCCCTCCAACCACATTTTAAGTACTCAGTAGCCTCATCTGGCCAGCGGCTACTGTGTGGGGCATTGTAGGTTAGAACATGTCCACAACAGCTGACAATTTCACTGGACAGTGCTGGTGTGGAAATCTGGCCAGGAGTCAGGATGGAGTTACAGATGGGCATACTCAACAGGAGATATCCTGGGATCTGGGGCGTGGGACCCTTTACTGGAGTACTCGTACTTGCACCTGGACGGACCTCTCCTAGAGCAACAGAATACAGAGAAACTATGAGGGACTAAAGCTAACTGCATGCCTGCGCAGTTGGGGCAATTATGCACAGTAAGATACAAAAAGGCCACAAACCGACTGTCATTTCTGAGGTGCTGAGAGCAAAAGCAGGGTACTGCGCATGATCCCTGCACACAGCGCCACCAAGGGGGTGGGCAGACCAGCTAAGCCACCCCTCCCGCCCGACCCACCGATCTGCCCCTACTCTCACCCGATTTAAGGAACCAGCTAGCTCCCCCTCGGAGAGTGAGCAAGGGACTCTGTTACTTGTTTTTGCTCCCTCGTGATGCAGCATGAGTCCTGATAAAGCCTTGCCTGAATTCCTTGTCTGGTCGTTCATCAATTTCTATTGATTAAAAGGTTCAAGGACCCGACTCAGTAATACCAAAATTTAAGAGGTGGATGGAGAAGGAGTGCTACCAGCCAGTGAACCTGAAAAGGAATGGTGAGAAGAGTGGAAATCAGGAAAATGGAATCCTAGAAGTTCAGCAAGGAGGGTGGAGCAGTCCACAGCTGTTAAGAATGCCTCATATTGTAGAAAATCTCATGAAAACTGACCTTGAGACCTAAAAAATAGGAGGTCATCCATCAGTGCTATTAGTGACAGTTGGTTAAGCGGAGGAGAGGTGTGTGTGTGTGTGTGTATGTGTGTGCGTGTGTGCACACACGCTTTGGAGTGGATGTGAGTAGAACGTAAGTTGAAGTACGTTGTGGACTGAATGGTGGCTCCAAAGATATGTCCACATGACAGCCCTCAGAGGCTCAGAAAGGTAAGGAACAGATTCTCCCCTAGAGCCTCCAGAAGGAACGTGGCCTTTGCTGATGGACTTCTGTCCTCCAGAGCTTTGAAAGAATCAATTTCTGTCCTTTGAGCCACACTCTTCGTGTTGATTTGTTATAGCTGCTGCAGGAAACGGATACAAAGGACATTCAGGAGCAAATGGATATAAAGAATGGAGACAGAAACTTTTGACAAATGATCAGAAACTCAAATGTTCTCAAGGGATGGGCAGGTAAAGTAAATGGTTGAAAATGAAAGTAGAAGTGTTAAAAACCCGGTGATGTTGAGATTCTATGTTCAGCCTACCAGATCAGCACACAGATTGTATTTCTCTGCATCCTTCCGCTTCTTCACCCTCAGCCAACCTGCTGTCCGTGTTTATTGTGATCTTTCCTTCTTTAGTTTCATTCCCTCTTTCATATATAGCCTAGACTCTATGTTTAGCCATTTTAGCTAACTTCTCACATCATGTTAAAATCCCTCTTTCTTCTGACCTTACAGCATATGTTTCTTGTTAGTTCCTGAACCTGGTTAAATTCTTCTATTTCTCTGCTCTCCAGAGAAATTCTGGTAGCAATGATGATTTTCCCACTACACGCTCAATTCGTCTGACAGCACTTGGGTCCTCCCTGTAGATCAGCTTCACTTTTATTCAGCTCTAGTTCCTCTCTTCTAACTTCCCCATAGTAGCTGTGCCAAAATTTTACTTTTGAGAACATTACCCAGCTCTTTCATTTATCTTTAATGAGAACATTGGGATTATTCAGACATGTACTGCCTTAATTCTTCCTCCTTGCACTTCACAATTTCTTTATGCCTTTACTACATTCTGTTTCATTTTTATCTTTGAGGAAGTAGAGATCTTTCTCCATGTTAAGGCTGATTTTTCCATTCTTCGCCATGAGACTTTACTTTCCCCGTCTTTCTGAAGAGATGTGTTCTTCCTGCACCTGCCGTGTTTCCCTGCGATTCTACTCACAGCCTTATCCATTTGTAATTGTTCCCTTGGTGGATCTCATCCAACTTCTCGTGGGAACCTCAGCCTAGTTCTCACCCTCTTTTCTGAGGTCTCTGTTGATCACCTCCAAGTATGTACAAAATGTACAAAAATTTGAACACTGAGCTTAAAAATACACCTATCATCTTTCCCTCCAAACCCTGCTTCTCTCCAAGAGTTCTTTATTTTTGTTAATATAGGAACAATCCTCCTGGCTGGGTAGCTTTGAAACCTTGGAGTCAGCTTTAAATCTTCCCTGATCTACCTCCCTCCCTGGAGAATCATTATAGATCGTAGTATTTTCCACACTACCGTTGTGTAAAGGACATTTTTGTTTCCTGAGATAGGCACTGGAATAGCGTGAAAAGACTAGATTTGGAAACAGAAGACTTGAACTTGAGTCCTACCACTCAGTGCCTCTGTGACCTCTGGCAAGTTGCTGAACTCTCTTTGCCTCAGTTTACTGTCTATAAAGAGAGGACAGCAATGCCTTTCTCAAAGGCTTGTTATGGGGGTTACAGAGGCTACTACGTGTAATATGTAAGTTGTTGACAAATTCTAAAGTGACATTCGTTGATTGCACATTTGCGATAAGCAGGCATATAGTTCCTCAATAGTTCTCACTCTCAGAGGGAAGAGACTTGTAGAAACAAGTAGGTTTGGACCAGTTGAGAACCTGTCTTTTGCAGCAGGCAAACTATTCTCAATGGATCAAGTTCTGTACTGTCTATAAACTCTTAGTTTAAATCCATATGAAATTGCTATTCTTGTGGGGTTTCTTCAGGCAATTATTGGAAACTGCAAATGGTCCAAACTAATAGTGGTGATCCTTCCCTTTCAGATTGCCCCAGGGCAGTCCAGACATTGGAATGGGACATGATTCCACTTGACCCTGCATTAGCAATTCCTTTGCTAAAGATACTGGGGCGGAGGCAAAGGTTCTGCCAGCCTCTGTTGCTTTGTCTTCGGTACCAGCATCCTGCCAATCAGGATACTCTGGTAACCTCCGTCTCCCACAGAATGAATGTGCAGAGTGGAGCAGCTGGTCCATACACTTTAGTCACTTGGACTCCTGGAAGTTCAAAACATATACAAGGCAAACTTACTTTTATTATTATTTCACTATTAGCTTCATTATTAATACCATGATCCCTAATGTCTGGCTGAGACTTGGAAGTCTTTGGATGAATCAAGATGATATTACGTGTAGTTTGTTAAGTGTATTCTTTAATTCTCTACTGTTTGGTTCTAAGCGCTGAGTACTTAGTGCTTGGGACTACTGTGATTTTCTTTTAGCTGACAACAGGTAGCTCTGTTTTTAAAAAAGACCTTCTGGGCTTCCCTGGTGGCGCAGTGGTTGAGAATCTGCCTGCCAATGCAGGGGACACGGGTTCGTGCCCCGGTCCGGGAAGATCCCACATGCTGCAGAGCGGCTGGGTCCGTGAGTCGTGGCCGCTGAGCCTGTGCGTCCGGAGCCTGTGCTCCGCAATGGGAGAGGCCACAACAGTGAGAGGCCCACGTACCACAAAAAAAAAAAAATAATAATAAAATAAATAAAAAAGACCTTCTTTCTTATGTAGCCTAATGAATAGCAACAACATAAAATGAGATGATAATATATTCCTTAAATATATTTGATATGAAGATTGGCCTGATAGAATTATCTCTTGGAGTATAGATCTCTACCTCAAAATGCTACTCTGCTTATACTCAAACATTTGTGTGCAAAATAAAAGCCAGAAAAGAGAGCCCTGTTTTATATTGTGTGTTGATGTGTATATATGTATATGTGTATATTCAAAGAATGAATTTGTTTCAGTATGGAGCACTTTTTATTTAACAAGACGTTACAGATAACCTTGACTCTACAGTGTAAAGGGACATCACCTCTTCAGATTCTGCATCTTCCCGATTCTAGTCTCAACTAGGTCCCAAACATAACCTCCAAGTCTTATGTTCTTACGTAGTGTTTAATTGTACAGATTCCATTAAAAAATCACTTAATATAAAGAAAACAAATACTCTTTTTTATTAGCACACTAAATACTTTTTCCAGCAAATGCTTTTGGGGGTGCTTTGTCTTTCTGGATTTTTTCACAATGCCAGAAAGCTTTTGTCTTTTTTAGTGCTTTATATTTATAGTTGTGGGATGATCATTTTCTGGTTGGTTTCACAGTGAGCTCTTTCAGAACTAATTGGAGTAGTAACAGTTTCATTCCATTTATACTTTCTTCCCCTGAGTCCTATGTTAAATCTTTTTCACTCTATCAGTGACACTGCAGTATATTATGCTATACATTCTTAGGCTATTAACTTTGGGCACTGCTTATGATTTCATATATATATATATATATGTGTGTGTATACAGCACATAAAACATGTAAATGTTTCTCATTAAAACAAGAAAACTCAAAATATAACCCTTTCAGCAAGAGAAAAAAAGAAAAAAGAACAGAAGATTTTTTTCCAAGTGAGATTGCAAGAGAGAAAGAGGTTTGTAAAATACCATTGTTGGAAAACAAAGTTAAATTATAAAAGACCCCTAAAGGGAGAGATTTAGTTTTCTTAAAAAACAGCTTGTTTGGTATTCCATTCCTACCCTTAAATTTTTTTTTAAAAAGTAACACATTTGAAAAATCATCAATAGCAACATAACAGTTTTCTTGACTAGAAGAAAATGTCTGAGTCTTTGTGAGAAAGCAGGAAGGAAGAAAAGGAGGGAAACTCAGAGTCACCTGACCCCTACATCTTTGCACTCAGTTATTTGTAAAGGAGCCCCAAGGAGTAACACACCTTCTGTTCTAGCAGCTCAAAGCCTATGAGGATTAAACCTGGAGGTGGCATCTGTAAAGTATCTGGGAAACAAACACTCTTGGGGGCAAAGTTTAACAACAAACGATTTAAGGGAGCAGGGTGATTCAGAAATGGCCCCACTAGTAGAAGAAATGAAAACTGGTTAAAGCAATAGCAACCAGGATTTGCATCTTCACAATGAGGCTTGCCTGATCCTAAAAAGAAGTCTTTGGAAGCCACTGGATTGCTGGCTTACTTCACATGTTGGCTTTCTTTACATTGCAACTTTTTGATCAAAAAGGATGATTCAGAAAACACCTTTCATGGAAGCGTAAACACCTTAACTTGGCCATTTTCAGGCCAAGTAGTCAATGGCTGTAGAATGGGGTAAGGATGGATGGGATGGAGGAGAGAGCAGAACAGAGAGAAACAGGGTAAGATGAGAAGCCACATGTGAAGAGAATGAGACAGGAGAGAAACAAGTGGGGGGAAAAGTCAGGGAAAAGAAAACTAGATCGCAAGGGAAGTCAGATTTTACTAAATCCTGATCCATGCCTAGAACTACAAAGCTAGGGGTATGGTACGTAGAAAAATAAGAACAGTGCATTCATTTTCTTAATGCACTAAGGGGGACTGGAGAAGCGTTTACAAAATATTTATTGAGGTTGCCCCAGCAGCACGCAGACATCCACATCTGGCTAGATCCTTCCCTACCCAGATTTACTCCCCTTGGGGCGATGGAAGGAGGAGGCACTATAACAGCCTAGTTCTCTGTCCTTACAGGTGTTCATCTGCTTCCAGAAAATGTGTCCTAGAGGAGGGAGGTCAGCAGACAGGAAGTGAGGATGATGTCAGGTTTCCATGCCAGGAACAGGAGCTCTGGGTACGTTGTAGGAGGGTTACTGCTGGTCAAACCCCAATGCAGTTCATTGAAATGGTCAGAAAGGCTAGTCCCAGAGCCTCTCCTTAAGTCTCCCTTGGACTTTTGACACCACCAACCCCTTCTGGTGGGAACAGGCTGAGAGAAACAGAGTTTAAAGCAAAAAAAAAAAAAAAAAAAAGCCTACTTGTTAAATAATTTTTTCTCTTAAAAATTTTTATTATAATTTATTATTCAGAGTTCTTTTCTTAAATTTTCCAGGTTAAGGAGCTAGTTTCCTAGCAGAGATATAGTTCCCCAAATAAAACTGGACACTTGCTTAAAAGCTACATTTTCAAGGTTACTGCTAGGGTGTATACCTTAGCCTTTTTGCACATTCAACGGAGAGCTAATCAGAGGATCTGTTGTCTCTAGGAAACCGAGAAGGAAAACAATCAGCTCCGTTCTCCCGTCTGAGCTGGGGGAGTGAGCTGTAATAAGGGAGGATAAGAATACATCGGGAGCCAGCAAGCTCCAACACACAGGTTAGCACGCCTGGCTGACCTAACTCACAGGTGTGTGGTTGCCAGGTAACGCTGGGGCCTCAGGGTCCTTTAGGAAGGCCTACAGCTGGGCTTGCAGAGGTGTGGGCATGGCCTGGGGCAATGGTGGGGAGCAGGGCGAGCGGAGTCACTCTCGGGGCAGCTGGCAGTGCGACTTCCCCTCACCTGTGTGGCAAGTGGGAACAAGCCGGGGTTGGCCCTGAATATGGTCCGTCTTCCACGGCTGCCTGTGCTGTGAGAGGGCTCTGATTAGCCACGATCGTGCAGAAGGAAGGAAAGCCGTGCCGTGCATTATATAAAGCGTATATGTATAAGACACAACTCTTGACCTTTTATACAGTTACATTTTTAAATTCCTCTCAATCTTGGACAAATTCCAGGAGCACATTTTTCTATAGGTGAAGAGTAAAATGATTTTTGGAAAGAGCCACTGGCTGGTAGAAAACACCTGGATTCTTGTCCCAAATTTGCAACTGTCTTCAACTCCAGTGTCATCCGGAAGTCCCCTCTTCATTTGACATTCACACAGTATTTGCTCAAATCTCTGCATGTTGTAGGAAACCCAGAATTCCCCCACACAGTCTCTTTAGGAATTCTTGAGGAGTTAGTTTTCTTTGCCTTCTATGACCCCTGCTTTCTTCTTGCACACTTTCATTCAGATCGTGAGCCACGTGGTCCCTCGCATATGATCTGCATGTAGAGCCTGCCATTTCCTAAACCATTTATCTGGCAAGTTCATAATGTGGAACCACTTGTCCCCAAATAATGCCAGATGCATAAGGACCTGCTCTGTCCTCAGCTAATGTTGCTTTGTCTTCCAGTGGGTAACAGTAGCTCCTGGTCACTTGTGTGCTCTTAGGGATATGAGTTTCATTCCACCTGAGCAAGAAAAACTTTCAGTGAATGGATAGGGGCAGCATGGCTTTGTAATGCAGAGTAGGTGGTGGTCCCAGCCTGGAATTCATTGACAGAGACAGGCCCAATGTTTAAGAGCAGAATCTCTTTTCATTTAAAATCTGCTTCCGTGGGTTATTTAGGTTCAGAGAAGGGTAAATATTGGGAATCACCTGGTCTCTCCTGGTCCATGTCTTTCCCAAGAATAGAATCTTACTCTTTCACTTTGGGATAGGCATCTGTACCTGAATCTGTTTAGAGTGAAGAAGAGATGAGTTATCTAACAAGGCTGTAGGAAAACTGAGAGCTTGAGGTTGAAGCAGAGGCATCCAAGGTGCTTTGTCACCACCTGGAATAAGGCAGGCAGATGGGGAGATCGCAGAGGCCAACCTTCCTAGCCCAAGGGCTATCATTCTACTTTATATGTTTGAGTCATTGTGAGAAGAGAAAGATTTAGAGGCATTCTTTCAGCACTTACTCAACAAATATTTACTGAACATCTACCCTATTCTGAGCTCTGAAGTGTTTTCAGAAAGCAAGGCTGCACACAAGGCTTTCCCCCTCACTATTCTCAAACACTGCTCTTTTTAACTGCCTCTAGATCACATCCTAAGGATCAGTCCCTGTATTGATTGAATGCTTACATGTGTAAAGGCTCTTATAGGGCTGACATTGTCAATATTTGCAAAGTCTAAGACTTGGAAACTTGGAGGAAGCTTACTTTCTGTAGGTGTATACGTTCACGTACCTTATAGTGCAGCTCAAGTTGAGTTTATGTTAAAGAAAAGAAAGTCAAATCCAACAAACCAGCACACAGACGGCACTCAAAACTAGGGAAAAAAATGATACAAATCACTTCTAAGAAGCCAATCCAGCCTGCTGCCCTGGATTCTGGTATTATAGAATCTCAGCATCAAATGTATATTGAAACGATATCTTTTAAAGAAAACCATAAATATTTGTATAGTGATGTTAATAGCTGGGTAGATGATATTTGTCCTATTTGATCGTAATGAGTTTCAGGGTCTAAAATATGGAGTAGAGATGACTAGTTCATTAAAGAGATGCTGTATTTGGCAGGTGAAAATGTGGCCCTTGGTAATAATAATCGCTCGTGATGTTATATCTCAAATGTGTCAATAAGGAAAACACAACCTTTGTAAAGCCTTTGGCAGCCACCCAGAGGTTCATACAATACCGAAGACGAGGGCTTGGGAGAAGAGTTTTTCTTTCTGAATATGTCAGCTCTCTGCAGGAATACCCCTTAGCCCACTGAGCTGAGAACACATGGCTTCAAACGCAGCTCACAGAGTGTGGTGGGCTCTCAGAAGGAATTCTGCCATGTTGACTCTAGAGCAGTGTTACTCAGCTTTCCAGAATTCAAAGCTCCTCTGATGCTTTCTCATTCTATCTTCTAGAAAAGCCAGGCCAGCCAAATACATATTGACCAGCTGTAGATTCTCCGTTACAAAGGCACTAAGTGTATGAATTATGCTTCGTCAAACTGCTTACGACTCCTTGCACCAACCTTCTGGAAATACTAATATGGTTTCCTTAACTTGGGGAGCCATAGTCTGGTTCGCCTCGGACAGTTCCAGTTTACTCTTGTTGTCTTGGTGAAAATCTTAGTGTATGCCTCTTTTATTCTCATGTGTGTCCTAGTTTGAATGATGAAAGATGGTCACTGTCTCTTTAACCTGGATCCTAATCTCCCACCAGTTGGAGTGACTCCTCCAGGATCATGCCACCTTTGTCTGTATGTGGCTGTTTGACTTTGGATAAGTCAGTCTAACTGCCGCGTGGTTTGGTACGGTCATTGACGTAATGGTGATGTAAGGACAGACATTACCTACTTCCTCCTCGTACTAACACTCCCATCAAGTGTTAGTCACCTTTATCAAATTATTTATTTATTTATTTATTTTTATTTTTTTTTATTTTTTAACATCTTTTCAAATTATTTTGATGTGAGTGTTTCTCTCCAAGTGAGAACTGGATGTTGGAGGATCCTTCACGCTATTCTGAGGAGTTTGGGCACATCATTCTAGGCAAGGCAGGTGACAAGCTTTGTCAACAAGTGAAGGATGTGCCGAATATTTGCTTCAAAAAAGCCTATTGTAACAACCCAGGTAAGAAGAAATGGGCACGTCAGCAAGAGCTTTGGAGAGTTATACCTGTATGTCTGGGAAGTCTCAAACCTAACATCTCCTTGAGTTAAATGGGCGAGAAGAACTTCTGTTCTAAATGGATTTCAATCAGGATCCTATCTCCTCAACTCAAATCTGGGCCACTGGCGTAGTATTTCCTTGCTTCTCATCTTCCAATACAGTTTTGTGTGTGCTATTTAAAAAAAATACCACAGCATCCCGGGGCAGGATGTCTTTCAGAGATGAATCAAGTGATTCCCATGTGCTAGTTTATAAATTGTTAACTGCTTTGGGATTCATAGGGATGAAAGATGCTTTATTTATTGTCCTTTGAGATGAAAGATGCATAACTTATAACAGTAGGATTACTATTTTATTTACTCTTGTGATACTGAAATCACATTCTTGTCTAGTGATGGAATTGCAGAATCCCTTTTAATTTGTGGGCAAGTATCTTATTACAAGCTTCGGTGTTGGACGGTTTGGTTACTCCAATGTGGGTGTTGTATGAATGAAACAGTATGACCCTTTTGTTGTTACACAAAGGCTTTATTCTTCTACTCACAAGCGTTAGTGAGATGTTAGACATGTGTTCATGATGTAAAGATGTTGGCTGTAATGTCTGTTCATGCAGGCTTATGATGACATAATTATGTAGATTCTGTTCAAATAACTTAAAATCTCACAGTTGTAGGCTTTACACAGCCTTCTCGTTCAGTGATCCTAGGACCCACATATGGCGCTATTGTGTTTCCAGGTAATCACATGTTTCCAGCCTCCAAAAATGTCCACAACTTTGTGTTTAGGAAAATGTCACCTTCCTGCTTGATAGAACCATTAGATTTCTTCACTTTGCCGCTCTGTAGGGAGAGCGAGTTTTGTTTGATCCCTTGCTTGATTTTAACTAAAGGGTGTGGATCCCTTCTGGGCAGCAAAGTTTGGGAAATTGTCTTTCATTTTTAAAAATAGTTGTCCTATGTCATCTCTGCGTCAGATGGCTTTGTGTGTGGATTGGGTGAGATAGGAATGTTGGAGTTGTTTTCTACCTGGTCATATCATCAATTCACTCTTCCTTTTGTGGAACTGATGTCATCTACTCAGTGTCTTAGGGCAGAGCCACAGTGGAAGTTTTGGATATAACAGAGCAGGATCATGTTAGCTGTTAGCTTCTTCTATTTTTCAATTTTATTTATTTCTTCCAGAGGAAAAGTGCTTGCTTGCCTTTCAACTGCTGGCCGAATAGCAATCGTAGGAGAGGAAAGGGATCTATAGACACATGATCCCCGAGACTGTGGGGTAGCACTGCACAAGGGATCCAGCGTGAACTGGCTAGAAACCCTGGGAAACAGATGAACCCAAACCAGATTTTTACATCTGAAAATGATCTTACCCGTTCGGTTACCTGTTTCTGGTTTATTAGGATATTCATTTGCTTTCTTATCTAGACTCAGTTTAGAATTTCTAAGAATGTTCTGTTGGAAATACAGAAAGTATTTCTAGGGAATTCACTGGTGGTCCAGTGCTTCGGACTTGGCGCTTTCACTGCTGAGGGACCAGGTTCAATCCCTGGTCAGGGAACTAAAATCCCACAAGCCGTGTGGCATGGCCAAAAAAAAAAGTGTTTCTAGAAACTCTAATTCCCCTTCCTTCCATCCCTATGCAGGGAATTGTGACTTTTTTTCTATATTCTTTCTACTTGACAGTAGAAGCAGATGAAGGGAAGCTGAGATTAATAACTGCCTTTGTGTATATGGAAAACCCTGGCATAAGATAAGGAGGACTAGCAAATATGTCTTCTTTGAGGACAGAAATGGACTTTAACTAAAGGGAGGGATTAGAATCAGGTTTAAGAAAGTCCTTTCCCCCTGAGTCAGTCCACTACAGATGCCAGGTTGTATAGAATATGCTCTTTCAGTTGCCTCTTGCTCTCGTTCCCAGCCATGTGGAGGCTATAGTTGTTTCAGCAAAGGAAAGATATCCACCTATTTGGAATGACTTAAAGAATACAGGATTTGGGGCATTCAAACTTGTTGTTTTACAGATCAGAAAATAAGTCTGATTTTCCCTCAAGTCAGTTGGCTGCTACCCAGACAAGAGCCCCAATTTCTAAGCACCAGCACTAAGGTCACTTCTGTTCAGCAAACTCTGGGGTGGTTCTCAGAAGTAAGAGATCAAGCTAAAGATTCTGGAGGCTTCTTCCAACTCTGGATAATTGAAACTAGGAAAGAAGTTTATACCTTTACAAAATTTGAAATCGTATTTACTGTATCAAAATGGAAATTCTTCAAAATGTGTATGGCATAAAGTTTTTTAGGTATTTTTCTCTTGAGGTTTTTTTTTTTTTTTTTTTAATTTACCTAGTGATGTGTAGTTACCTTTGTGTTCCCCTCCTTTTTATTATTATTATTTTTTGGATTAAATTTGCCTCTGGAGTATAAAGCAAAAGTGTTTTCTTGTTGCTTTGGAAACTTTCTGTGGTTGTGCAGGCTGGTACCAAGTCACTGCCAGGTTAAGAGAGGTGCTTTAAATATAGCCATATATTATTAAAGCTGTGACAAATACATTGGAGTTTTATCACTTGTGATGAATGTTTCATTTTATTGAGATCAATTCTAATTCTGGAAATTAAGCGCTTATCCAAGAAAGGAACCTGACATCTTTCTGAACTTCAAAAAAAGGGAAAAATTTTTGTTACATAGGAGAGGAAATCTTCCCAGTTCTGGCTTCCCAAAGGCCCACTAGTCATTTTAGGAATAAAGTACTGTATTTTTTCTTCTTAAAAATCTCTGCAGGTTATAAGCAATGCATACCTCTACCCTGCACTCTGATCGTCTGAGGGGCTTGGCTTCAGAATGATGAAATCCTAGAACATTAGAACTAGAAGGGATTTTAGGACCCATTTGGCCCAATCTCTTTGTTTCACAGATGAGAAATACAACGTGGCTTGTCCAAGGCCATGTAGCTATTTAATGGGAGAAATAAGACTTGAAACCTGTTTCTGGTCTCCTTTATTACCATTTTTTATTGTTGTAAGGTTCTTTTTTCTTTTTTAAAAAAAACATGTTCTCCTTATAACACTGGTTCTAGAGAGCAGGAAAAATAGAAAATAGGGTTGCTGTTAGGCAGGAGCACATGAGGTCAAGAAATTCAAGGTCAAGGTCAAGTTCAAAAGACATCCAGTAGCAGAACCTATATATATATATATACACAATGAGAGAAGCCTGCATGATAATCATCATCCATTTGGGCTGCATGTGTGGGCTTTTAGGACCACCCCAGATGGAGACAATTACTGATTGTTGTCTTCTCCCCTACCTGTGCCTTCTGCCCTAGAGCCATTATTGTAAACTGAGCTGTGCAAACCCTACAAATCAAAAAGGAGGTGGGCACACAGTTTCCACTTGTCCCTAGAATGCCTCCCAAGTACCTGATCATGACCTACAAGAGTGAAGATAATATTCTTCCCTATCTTTGCCGAACTGTCTGCCTGCTTCTTGGTATAATTTTGCAGCTTTTACTTGGCAGCTCTGATAAAACAAGAGAGAAGCAAACATTAGATCTGCTCCTTTGGAACAGGTGCTCTTCTGGGTCCAGACAGCCATTATAAATACTAAGCACAGACGACAGAAAAGATGACACGGAAAAAGGGATCGCTTGTGATGCTCAGACCTAAGAACTTACAAATTGCTTGGTGTTTCACCTGAACATAAAGCTATTTCGTAACATGTCTGCTTGGTCTGGCTTTGCGTCTGAGATAACTCCGTTAGGATGACCTCTGTTTTTAATACAGAGCCCTACAGTGTTGTGTTGGCTGCCGCAGAAGCCTAGGTATGTTTCAGCATCCCCGGCAGGCAGAAATGTATGAAGGATGTTCTCACACTAGCGTGTTCCTCAACTCATTTCTCAAGCTTCTAAAAGTCATGATTACTCTTGTCTCTCTACTTTCAGTTAATGTGTACTGATGTGAGGCCAAAGTTGGAATTGGGACAGATCCTAGCTTTGTTGAGTTGCCTATAATAAACCAGGCACTTTACATGGTTTCCTTCCTCCCTCCCTCCCTTCCAAGAGCTTACAACTCTGAAGTTAGATATTATCACTCCCACTTAAATGAAAGCTCAGAAAGATAGCTTGCCCACATTCCCACAGGAGAGACAGGTCTGATCTAAGATGACCATTTATCCCAGTTTCCCTGGGTAATTATCAGTAGATCTTCATTTTCTTCTCTACTCCAGGCTTAGTTAACATATTATATAGTCCTTCCAATTCATTAACACCAGAATTGATCTGAGGCAAAATTGTAAAGTGGGAGAGCTTGTCTTCGGGACTTCCTTGCATCATCTTTCAGACCATATCCTGGAGGGAGATGTTCCTGGGAGCATAATTTTCTGACCCCTGGGTCTTTTAACTTCTGTGCTTTCCTCACTTATTCTGTCTCAGCTGGTTATTAACTTGTTGCTGTTAAATGTTGGTGCAACTAGATTCCTGTTGGCCTTCTTCATCCTCAAACCAGCTGAGAGTTCTCAACCATTTTGCTCCACAAACCTCAGTGCAGCCACTGCCTCCTCATTCTACACAGGTGAGGATGAGATGAAAGCCTCTAACATGAGGCAGTTATTAAGATTATCTCTTGTCGTTGTGTCATTATATAATTTCTTCCCTGTGCTTCCACAGAACTTTGTATATGGCTTCTCCTCTAAGATTTATAACATCATATGGTAACTACTTGTCTATATTTCTATCTTTCCTACAATACTATGAAATTGTGAAGAGCCAGGACAGTGTTCTGTTAATGTATTCTCAGTACCAAGCAATGTGCCTGCAATAAAATAGTCCACGAAAGCTTAGGAATCTAAGATTTTCTGTTGCTTTCCCTTGCTCTCCCAATTCCTGTAACTTTCTGATTGCTGAATCTCTTCTAGGACTTTCCGTCATCAACTTTGTTTTTACTTCCAACTTCTGAGGGTTCCCTGATTTCCCCACTATATATTGAGTCTTCTGTTTTACTGTATTTCCTAGTATTTATTTATTTATTTTAAAATATTTATTTATTTGGTTGCACCGAGTCTTAGTTGCGGCTCCAGGGCTCATTAGTTGTGGCTCGTGAACTCTTAGTTGCGGCATGCATGTGGGATCTAGTTCCCTGACCAGGGATCGAACCTGGGTCCCCTGCACTGGGAGTGAGGAGTCTTATCCACTGCACCACCAGGGAAGTCCCCTTTCCTAGTATTTATATTGTAATGATGTGTATCTTTCTTCCTAGTTTTAAATCTACAGAGTAACCTGCCTTTGCAGCAGTTATACCCCAAATTTAGTCAAGGTGAGCACAGCTTGCCTCTTTGGCTTTGACTTCTGATATCTGTCTAAACTCTAACGACTTTTTTTTTCTGTTTGTAAGATCTGAGCTTGGAGTTCGAAGACATGGGTTCGAACTCTAACTTTGTATTCTTCCAGCTGCAGGACCCATAACTTAGCCTCTTGGAACTCACATTCCACATCTGTGAAAAAAGGGGTCATAACAATACCCTCTTCTCTATGATGAATGAGATAATATATGCGGAAGAGCTTTGTAGATCAACACTAAACCGTTTCTGCCACATCCAAAATTAGTGCTTTGCACCAGTCGAAAGGAGGTTCTTAAACACAAAAATCCTCCTCAAACTCTAATAACAAACTCCCCTAAGGCAAGGAGTGAAAAACATTAGGATTTGGCATATCACCTTGGAAAGACAGCCAACTCTGGACTAGCTCATCTTTGGAACGAGTGGGAACTGCTCTTTTATAGTTTGCTACATTTAGATAGGCTAGACACATCTAATGAAAGGTTCTCTAAACTTAGTGCTTGTAAATTATTTTGAAATGAGTTTCTTAGACTTTTTAGCAATTCTGGTTGTTTAAGCCTCACAATATATTTGATACAGCATATAATGAGTACAAAAATTACTAACTCTGGGCTGTCTCACACATTAATATTGGTCTGAAATAGCCTTTAGAAACAAGTCAAAAACAGACATGAGAACTTAAGAAAAAGTCAGACACAGAAGTGCCTATCTTGAGTGAAGTCTTGGTATTAAAATTTCAGATGAACGGGACTAAAAACCTTAGAGAATTCTGTCAATTGGAATATGAGAACATTTTCCAAATTTTATTTATCTCATACTCAAAATACTCCAAACTTGTTTCTGTTCTTAAAGAGGAATGTTATTTTTAAGAATATTACTCTTTTTTACTTTGTGGGAAGATTTCAGATTGTGATCAAGGGAGCTGCTCCTAGGAAATATTAAACAAATGAGAAAGTCTGAGACTACCAAGTATAATTAGAGATATTAGTATGCCATATTTATACTAATTCAGAGGGTTGGAATTGTTCTCTAATTTATGTGTTTTTTTGAAGTTCTTTTGAATGTTGGTCTTTAGTCAAAAGTGCATTTGAAATGCTCTCTAGGCTAAAGTGGTTTAAAAGGTTTTGAAATTTGGGGGCCAGTAGTGGTGATGTTATAAATACCTCTTGCGGTGCAGATGTGACTAATACCTTTTGCTCTGCTGCACTACTTCCTGAGTCAAAATTCTTCCTCATATACTGCAAAAAAAAAAGAAAAAAAAATTCTTCCTCATAACCATGTGTTGCTTCAAGCTGACTAAGGAATAGTTGAAACCCTTTGAAGAGCTTGTGTAATGTTTGGAACATACTCCACTGAAGACCTGTAGATTCTGGAAGCCCTGTGCTCTGTTCAAAATGGTCAAAGGACGTAAAAGAATCACCAAGCTGACTGTGGTACATGCAACTTTGAGGATCCTTCAAATATTTATTTAGTTAGTTAGTTAGTTTTCTTTTTTTATAAATTTATTTATTTATTTTTGGTTGCATTGGGTCTTCGTTGCTACATGCTGTCTTTCTCTAGTTGTGGCGAGCTGGGGCTACTCTTTGTTGTGGTGCATGGGCTTCTCACTGTGGTGGCTTCTCTTGTTGCGAAGCATGGGCTCTAGGCTCTAGGCTCATGGGCTTTAGTAGTTGTGGCATGTGGGCTCAGTAGTTGTGGCTCGCAGGCTCTAGAGCGCAGGCTCAGTAGTTGTGGTACTCGGGCTTAGTTGCTCCGCGACATGTGGGATCTTCCTGGACTAGGGCTCGAACCCGTGTCCCCTGCATTGGCAGGCGGATTCTTAACCACTGTGCCACCAGGGAAATCCCCAAATATTTATTTTTAATCTATGCTTCAGCTAGCCCCCGTGTTACTGATGTCCTTTTAGCAGGAAACCAGTTAAGCACGATTGATGGAAAAGAACTATACACATTTAAAGAGACCTATACGGGAAGATGTAATGCTGCAGAGTCAGGAGTTTGTAAACTTTTTCTATAAAAGGGCTAGAGAGTAACTATTTTTGGCTTCAAAGGCCATATGATCTCTGTTACAACTGCTCAGTACCGCTGTTGTAGTGTGGAAACAGCCACAATAGGTATGTAAACAAATAAGCATTTCTGCGGTCTAATAAAACCTTATAAAAAGAGGCAAGAGGGCAGATTTGAACCGCGGGTTATAATTTGCTCACACATATTTTAAGCAGTAGTTTTGTCATTGCTTAAAAAATTTAACTTACTTTTCTCTGTGGAGAGGATTCAGATCAACATAGAAGATCATAGAGAAGTTAATAATCATTAAAATTCAAGATAAGAGCTCAGATGTATTGCTGTAGCTGAAAAAACTTCTTTGGGAGAGAGTAAGTGATTTCTAATCCTACAGACTTTATTCAGAGCAAATAAACAGGTGAGAAAATAAACTCTGAAGACAATGTGACCCTCTCCTTCTTGGATGAGTCTCAAAGCCCTTCCTCTTAATGTCATTACTGAAGAGTTGACTGTATTTGGACAGGTTGTCTATGAACTAAACAGAGACTAGCTTCAAAATCCAGGAAAATATATAGTCAGATTCTAGGATTGAGACATCACAATGCCAAGTACCTGATGACTCACACTGTTAGTATCACCTTCTCTTCCTATGGCTTAAATTCAATCATTTTCACCAGGGATGTCCCCACCCTTCATTTTAATATTTAAATATGGCAACTTGAGACTCCATCTCATATCAGGATGAAACTATCCTTATAATTTCTGTGGATTTCAGGGGGATAGAAATCTCTTGATTGGCCCACAAAGTAATTTGCTTTGTAAACAGCACTTGCTCTTCCTAGGTTTTCTTTTTCTCTTCCTGGCCCACTCTCCTCCATGGTGGACACCACCCTGATTTCTTCATTCTCTCATGAATAACTACAGGAATGGTCTTGCGTACAGCAGACTATTTCCAAAGGTTTGAAGTAATGGTGGGCGATTATAAATAAAGTACCATGTAGATATCAACTTAAATTTAATATTACAATTTGTTACTGAGCCCAAGCTTGCTCTGCTTGCCGCATGCCGGCAGACCGAGAAGATGGCAGACCAGTGTCTCCAAAAAACCATCTTATCGGGGTTTGGATGCCAGTTTCTTTTCTAGAACAGAGATGGGGAGGAGATCAGGAAGTAAAGTAAAAAGGCCATGAGTTTTGCAAATATCCCCTTGAATGGCCAGCCTCAGGGAGGGGATGTGATAATTTCTTCTTTCTTACAGCCATCCACAGGTGGATAGGGGCAGGATGCTTCCCTGAACAAAGGCACTTGGGGCAGGGTTCCCTGAGGCAGGCCATTATGTATAGACAGTATCCTTTTAGTGAACAAAAGCAGCCTGAAAGCAAAGGTTAAAGTAAAATAAACAGATCCAACATGTAGTGAGATTTGGCTCTTCCCTGTTACAATATTACAGCCTCAGAAATTCCTCAGTCATTTCTGAAAATAGAATGTTGTCTTCCTCTCTTCTTAGAACCCCTACCTTGACCCTAGGGTTCTTTCTTTCTTCTTTTCTATAAACGTAGAACCTTCTCCCAAATCTGAATTGTACCATCACCATGGAATGAAAAAGCAGATGCAGTCAGTTCTTGTGTTATAATAATAGCAGATTTTCCCTTCTCCTGCTGTATTTAATTATTGACTATCCAGTATTCTCCTAATTACAAAATAATCACCTTTTCTCAGTTCTGCTTCTTAAAATCTTTAGCATATCGAACTATTTTCCACTCTCTCCTTGATATTTTTTTTTTTCATATTTTGGCTTCCATGACATGGCACTTGCTTGGTTATTTTAAGTCATTGAACATTTCTTTTCCATTTCATTTCTTGTCTTTTTTTTCTCTCCTGGTAACCACGCCCAAGGATTATAGGTTAAAATATGAGCTGCAGTCTGGGAGTGTCAGGGAAGTTTTATGGTAGGAGTCAGAGAGGGAAATTTTCAATAAATCAGGAAAATTATAAAATCTGTCCATTCATCTCTGACCACTCCCACATTAATTTTTAAATTAATTAATTATTTATTTTAAATGGAAGTATAGCTGATTTACAATGTTGTGTCAGTTTCAGGGGTACAGCAAAGTGATTCAGTTATGCATACATATATATCTTACTTTTCAGATTCTTTTCCTTATAGGTTAAAAAAACACAACTTAGTGTATATTTGGTTATTTATTTTACTTTTAAAATAATAAGCTCTATTAATTCTTTCTATGCTTTATCTCCTCTTCACTTGCCTATTTGCCAGTGGAATAAAGCATTCAGTCATTCAAGCTGGAAATATTGCATCATCACCAAAATATTTATCTTCCTTGCTCTTGAGATTTAGATGACAGGTAGTTCCTTATCACATTTTCATCCCCAGCTTTTCTCATTTCTATCTTTTCCTTTACATTTCCATTGCCAGCACTGTAGTCCAGTCCTGTATTACCTCCAACTTCTCCAGTTACCTATGGAGACACAAAATAAAATTTTTCTATTCTCTCAGTAGTGAATGAATGGAACGAGAGATCCTTGAAAGTCATTGAGCATAGGCTTGTTTCACTACCGAATTTTAGTGTTACACAAGCATTCTATTACTTTTGATACAATTAAATCTGACAAATGTTTTTCATGGGCTATTGCAGAATTTACCTGAACTTCTCTCCAACTAATTGGCGAGCCTTGATTTGTGCCCTGGCTGGACTTCAGGAAGCTGGGTCTAGTGTGGAAGTGGACGGGGACGACTCAGCTAGCTGCCAGATATGGGGCGAACTGAAAACAAAACAGTATAGAATTGATATGGTATATTTTATAATTGTATATTATATTCAATAATAATAATAATATAAAATTATTTAATTCCAGTCTACAGAATATATTTTCTTAGAAAATAAGGATGACGGCTATGTTAAATCAGACCCAGTTTTCTTGGCCCTAGAAGCACGTCTGGCAGTCTGGCTAGAAGAGATTAGTGCCTGGTTTGTAGTCCTTGACGGAGATGTCTTTGTGCATCTTCTTGGCAGCTCTGCAGATAATCTGGCCATATACCTCTGGTGCATTGCGAAATGTTGCACTTATAGCTGCTAAAACACCTGTTATTGTTACTTTTATTGCTGAGAAACAAATAAGCTTTAATTTTATCTTACCCACAAATTTCTGTCTTAGAGGTCCTAGGTCAATCTACTCAGTTACAGGTTAACATTAACACTTGTAGAATAAAAAGACATCCCTGAGATACCAAGCTAGATGGTGGCAAAGCCCGGAATAGAGCCTGGCTGTTCCATTTTCTAATTCACTAATTTTCATAATTATGTCTGGAGATGGGGAGGTGAGTGGGGAAGATAACATTAATGTAACATGTGGGAAAACTGAAGTGTAGGAATTGACTTTGGGGAGAGGCAGTGGTGAGGATAATTAAGGGAAAAATAGCACACTGAGAATCAGAAGAGACAATGGAGAGAAAATGGGAAAAGTGAGAATAATAAGAGGGAAGTATCTAATATAGAAAAGTAGACAATGTGACCCACAAACCATTTTAAAGTTGGTGAAATCCCTTTAGGTCTCAAGGGAATTTTTCATATGGCAATGTTTTAACCACCTTGATTTCTTTGAAGGGCATTTTTCATGAAACTAGGAAGTAATCAAGGATTTTCTTGACTGCAGTTCCATATCTGATATAAGTGGCATGGCTTGACTCATCTGTAATTACCTGATGGTTTTCCAAAGATGGTAGATGCAGAGTGAAACAGGCTTATTGACCAGGAGAGCTATACCTCCTGAGTCAACAACCGTGTGGGCCCTGTGGGATGATCAGAGTTCAGAACAGGACTGTAGGATTTTCTTCCTTCTTTTCTACTGTGCTTTATGCATTTCCTCCTATAGGGCTTCACTCTGGGGACAAAAGAAGCAAAATCCTTACGGTGCTTACTCTCTATAAGAAAATAATCTGCTGTTTTATATACAAGATATGCTCCTCTAGGCAGGGACTGACAAACTTTTTCTCAAAGGGACCAGATAGTAAATATTTTAGGCTTCGTAAACCATACTTACAGGTGTGGGCCAATATACAGTTGCATCCCCTTTAGGATAGAAAAGGCACAGGCTTCATCCCATCAAAGTTCTGTGATTATGGGAAGCTCAGTATCTGGTATATATTAAAAAAAAAAAATGGTCTCCGTATTTCATAAGTGAAGACATGCACATTACAGTACCAAAAATATTATTTAAAAGATCTTATGTCCCTCCACAATTATCCTTGAGAATAAATTCCCGGAAGTGGAATTTTATGCCAAAATCTTTTTGTGCAAATTGCCAGCTTCCTCAGAAAGGTTGTACCTATAGACATTCTCATCATCAGTAT
The DNA here is from genome assembly GCF_026419965.1 of Kogia breviceps. Taxonomy (NCBI): domain Eukaryota; kingdom Metazoa; phylum Chordata; class Mammalia; order Artiodactyla; family Physeteridae; genus Kogia; species Kogia breviceps. Next base: position 92,569,689 of record NC_081319.1, read on the forward strand.
AGGAAAGCGTCTGCTTCCCAGAAAATGTTTCCTCCATCCCTATCACACAACGCTTAATCCAGACTAGTTAGTTTGAAACAATGGTACAGTTCGCCGATGAAGTCACACGCTTGGTGCTTTGTGATACCTGTAAGTAGGTGCACTGAAGCTTCCATAGCAGAAGCAGAGGCACAATTTATAAAATAATGCCCCAGGGGTCGCAATGTGTTCTTCTGCTTTAACATATTGCCCCACTGAGTCAGAGAGGAAATTTATAAATATGCCCTAAATATAAAGGAAGCATCTTGGAGAGGTTGAGTAGATAGAGAGCACAGCTTTGAAAAGAAACAATGCCATGAACACTGTTGTCTTTAAAAAATACCATGGAATTTATTTCATGATTAGTTTAGATATTCAGTCAATATTTATCATGCTTGGAACTATACCTGGAGTTTGGAGTGTAGGAAAGAATAAAACCCTCACGTCTGATTTAGGAGCTCGCAATCTAATGGGGGAATAGACATGTGAAGAGTAGACTCAGGAACCTGGCAGCAGAATCCTCACCAGGTACTAAATTAGGCTCTTTCCTCCACGTATATCCTGGTGGAAATGTGCTCTGTCCTCTTGTGAGCACAGAAAGAGGAACATCAAGTCTCTTATTTACTGCTTATCTCTCCCCCAAGGCCATCTATTGGAGTGACTGGACATTGTCATTTGGCAACATTTTTCCATTTAAAAATGGTACGTATGGACACATACCTGAACTTATCGTAAGATGTCAAATGTTTCTACAGATCCATGAAACATCACCAAATAGCAGAGGGGGTTGTAATCACAAAATCCCAATAAGGGCAAAAAATGAGGAGAATTTTGTCTTTAGCCAAAAGGCCCAGTTGCCTCTTGCTTCTCACATCTTCTCTTTGATAATCAGCGCCATATTTCTTAGGGGCTTTAGTCTATGATTACTGATTTTGGATTGTCAATAAAAACTAGAGTTAAAGCAGAAGGAACCGTTTCTCCAATTCCATAATGATTTGGAATATACAGGTTTGAACAGAAAATTTTCATGTAGCTGTCGGATCCTTTCAAGGGTTTCATTTCTTTAACATCTTTCACCTGAGCACTTCTTGTAGGAATGGCATGCAAATTGCAAAGTATACAATATGGTGCTAAAGTGATAAAAACAAAATTCAAAATTACAGTTATGCCATGATTACATCTGTGTTAAAATATGTATGTGTGTGAGCAAAGCCTGGAAGGGAATATCCCCAAGGTGAAATGATTTATTATGATAGTGACAGGAAGTTGACATGATTTATTTTTCACTTTGGAAACCTCTTTAATAGCGCTATCAGTAGTGCTTTTATCATTTGGAAAAAGTTTCACAATAATAATGTTAATAGTAAATACTTTATTTGAGACACGATCAAGTTATCATCAAGCCCTATGACGTTGTACCCAGACTGAAATGTCAAGTCAATGAAACTATAAACAAAAATGTGAACAGCTGACATAGGGTGGCTAGCTTTCACGTTTGCAAGTAGGAAAAGTAATGCATCCACCATCTACTATTACAGTCTTTTCCAAAACAAAAGGCCATTTCAACACCAAAAGTTATACCTAATGATGCATCAGAGGCACCCAGGGTGTTAGTGAGGAACACAGAGCATCACACATGCCTGAGGGCACCTGGCTTATGGTGCTGTGGATACTGAACAGCAAGGTTCCACCTGCACCTTGCAGTCATAGTGGCCTCCTGTAATTGACATTGTCAGTTGCATGCCCAGTACCTCCTTCTTTTCTTTCCTAATAGGCGTTCTCTCCCATTTTTAAAAGTTATCTATCCACGCTGCTTCCAGTTGTAGAATAGGATTCAAATTTAGTCTAAGTCAATTATATTATGATATTCCCCTGGTTGCTATTTACATGCCCAAAAGATAGGCATGTGACCTAATTTGATGGAATGAAAAGACTGAAAGATAATGAAAAGTCTGAAAGATTTAATGCATAGGGTGACATGTGACCATATGTCTTGGCTTGTCTGAAGCAGCCCAGGTGTTTGCCTTTTTTCTTGGTGTGACTATAAATACTGCCCCCTTTCATTCTTAAAAGCACTGTGGTTTGTAAAATAAATTACAAGCATACCTCGTTTTATTGCACTTTGCTTTAGTGTGTTCACAAATATTGTGTTTCTACAGATTGAACATTGGTAGCAACTCTGTGTCAAGTGAGTCTATTCGGCACCATTTTTCCAACAGCATTTGCTCATTTCATGTCTGTGTCAGAGTTTGGTAATTCTCACAATATTTTAAGGTTTTTCATTATTATGCTTTTTGTCACAGTATCGGTGATCAGTGATCTTTGATGTGACGATTATAACTTGCTGAAGGTTCAGATTATGGTTAGTATTTTTTATCAATAAGTATTTTTTAGTTAAAGTATGTACATTGTTTTTTAAGACGTAATGCTATTGCACACTTAGTAGACTATAGTATAATGAAAACATAACTTTTACATGCACTGGGAACCAAAAAATCATGTGACTTGCTTTATTGCAATATTTGCTTTATTGTGGTGGTCTGGAACCAAACATGTAATATCTCTGAGGTGTGCCTATGTATGTTCTTTCTTATTATAAACCATACTTGGGGGAGACATTTTCTTTCTTTCTTTCTCCCGCTGAATATAAACAAAAATTCATTTAGCCCTGTTTATAGTCATGTTGAAAATATGAGGGACACCTGTCTTAGGATGACCCTGATCCTGAGGTCTGGGAAGTGGAGAGACTAAAAGAACTTCAATTCTTGAAGACACGGTTGAGTTGTTGATTGCATAATGTCTGGATCCTATCCTACCCTGGACTTCTTCTATCTCTATGAGGCAACAAATTTTATTATTGTGTAGGACAGATTGATTTGTTACTCTGTTGCTTGCAGACCAGAAAATCCTGTTATATATCCCGATGAATAAGTTCTACTCTCCTTCTGTAGTATCTCCCAAATCTGCATATAATACATGCACTTCAGACTCCCTGATACTTTTTCTTCTTGAATATTAATGCCCTTGTAAGAACTTTGCCAATTCTATTGAAAGCACTATATTTTCCCCAAAGAAACAATAATTTCCCATCATTAAAGACAAATGGGAAACTCCTAGAGCAATATTTCTTAAAAGTCAATGTGCATGAGAATCATATAGAGATCTTGTTAAAATGTAGATTCTGATGCTGTAGGTTTGGGTGGGGCCGGAGATTACGTTTTCAAAAAGCTCCCAGGTGATACAGATGCTGCCTGTACTGCTGACCACATGAAGGTTAACAAGAGCCTCGCGGGCTCACAATTTTAAAATATTAATATCATTTAAAAATCTCTATGTATTTTAGCCTCCTAAACGATGAATTATTTGGCCTCCCAGTTTCCTCCCAACTCATAAAATCTGTTTAGCTCTGTTTCTAGTCGATAATTTCCCAAGGCGTTCCAAAATACACAGATGTTTGATGGCAGGCCTGGATGATACACTGGGGATATTATTAAATGGAATAAATGTTCCTATTTGTTCGTTTGAGATATAAAAGAATATTGACTTTTTTCCAGAATAAATTTGAAAGACTCTCATTATGACTTTTTGCTTGGTAGACAATAGTGCGTGTTGTAAACCTGGTGGACTGGTGGCTGACGTCAGTCGGATTCTGACTGACAGCGGGGCCCCATCAAATCACTCCATTTTGTGGAGTGATTTCAAAAATGTGGAGATCATCAAAAATGTGGAGATCCCACCACTTCCAAATTCCGTTTCAGAACCGAAGCTCTGTAAACACAATCAGCAGCTCTCTGCCTGTGGTTTCAAAACCATTGGAGGCTATGGTAGTTTTGGCAAAGACCAGCCACAGTCGATGATCCCAGACTTCCTTTCAGGTCCTCTGGCTTCAATGCGTGAAGGCAAAACCATTAGGATATGCAAAATTTCCAGTGATTGGCATCTGAGGGCTGGAGATTTCTTGCATCTGAAAGACCTGTGGTTCCCAAACTTCAGTATGCCTCAGAGTCTCCACGAAGCTTGTTAAAACACAGGTCGCTGGCCCTCACCCTCAGAACATCCGATTCAATTAAGTCTGGGGTGGGACCTGAAAATGTGTATTTCTAAGTCCTTCCATGAGGTTGATGCTCCTGGTCCAGGGACCACACTTTGAGAACCACTAAGCAGGCTGTAAACGGTAAACGTCAGGTTCTTCCTACTTGACTGGGGGATCCTGCCCTTCACAACTCCTCTAAATATGCGAGGTGCTCTGCACGGGCGCCATGGTAGTCGTGGAATTCTCCCACCTGTCTGTTTCTTGGATCCTGACTCACATGCCAGTTGGTGTATTTGTTCATGCCTCTCATTCAACGGATGTTCCGGTAATTTTTGAAGATATAATTTTTAAAAACAGAAAGGAGTATAAAGATGAACATGCAAATTACTTGCAATTCTCCCTCAAAGAGTGAGAAAATATTATGTTTATGTATTTTCTCTTAGTCTTTTCCTCTTTGGAATTATGCTATTTATATCATGTGGCATCCTGATTCTTTTTTCTTTCCACTTCACACTGTAGCATGATTGCTCTCTAATTTATTTGAAATTGTAATATTCAATGGCTTCACAATACTTCAGACATGATTATTAATATGGTTTAATTATTTTCCCCATGATTGAGTACTTGGCTTTTTTTCCTGACTTTTCATGTAAATGGCCAAATGACACACATCTTTACCCACAATTCTGATTACGTTCTTAAGGTATATTCTTAGAAGCTAAGTTACTGCTCCAACTTGTGAGCATTTTTAAGGTTCTTAACTATTGCTGAATTGTCCAGAAAGATCACACAAACATACCTTCATGAACAATGAAGGAGTAATCTCTCACCTCTTGCCTCCGGTGAATGTTCTCTTAAAAATCTTTGCCAGTGAAAATTTGCATTCATTATTGTCTTAAATTTATATTTCCTTGATTATCCTAATAAGTCTAAACCTTTTTGTTTGTTGGACATATGTATTTTGCTACTGTGATTGTCAGTTTTTATATATATGGTTTTTTAAAAGATATCTTCTATCTTTTCAAGCTGTATATGCCTTCTGAGGAAAAAACTAGAATTATGATTAAACAAAAAGAGAAAAAACACTGATAAACAATACAAAACTAACCACTGTTAACATACTGCCAGACATTTTTCTTTGCGTATGTGTATACATTTGTGTTCATTCATATATTTTGCTTACAAACATAAGGAACATTTTAAAAAGTTGTTTGCCAAAGTGAGATTGTACCGTACATGATGTTTACAATCCATCTAAACTTGAAAATATATTATAAACATTTTTAATTAAAAAATATACCTTTAAATATCTTTTCAATTTACTGAATAAATTTAGTTGTGTATGTGCATACAATATTCAACCCATTCCCTATTTAAATCATTCTTTGAATTAGTAGCATATTATCCAGTATCAGGAAAAATTTCTAGAAATGGAATTTCTGAGCCAAAATCTACACATTTAGACATATATATTTTTCTCCAGATCATAAATAAAATATAAGTTTGCTAAAATTTTAAATGTTACAGAAAAGATATGCCACTATATATTATCAATAATATTAAATTTTTTAAATAGACAATATTTAGCATACTGTTATGTAATTTACTTTTTATTTTTCTACTTGCCATCATGTATTGGACAACTTTCTCACCAATGTACTCAGTTATCTCATTTTTGTAATGCCTGCCTACTACTCCATTTTATAGATGAACTATAGTTTAACACTTCCTTTACTGATAGAAGTTGAGATTGTTATGATGTTTTCTTCATATGTGTATAGACACATTTGTGAGATTATTTTTTTAGATAAACTTCTATAAGTGGAAATGCTCAGGCAAGAGGCATAAATATTATAAATGCTAAAATTCATTTTCAGATTGTCCTTTGGAAAGCTTTACAAGTTATACTCCCCACTAATGGTGTATTAGAATGTCCATTTTCACATCAAATATGGACATTTAAAAGCTTTGGGTTTATGCTGCTAAGTGATTGGTCAGAAAATTTAAATCATATTAATTTCCCTCTACCAATAAAAAAGAATGAAAAAAAATTAAAGGAAGGGAGGAGAAAAGAAAAACGAAGAACTTTCCTATTTTCTTATTCAATAATTATATCATGATTTTGGTTATTATTTTGATTACTGGGAAAAATGACTATGTTTAATTTTATATGTACCTTCTACACAGAAAAATAATAGGGAAACTCTATTATACTTTTTACCACTGAGCAACTGATCCATTAATGAATACCCTTTGCCCTTTTTCCTACTGAAGTGCTGGTGTCATTCTTACAGATATATAGGAGCTTTCTGAAGCTCAAGTCTTTACATTACTAACACTGACGTCCTTGGTAGTCTCCTAACAAGTAAAAAAGTATTTTTATTCCATGTACATTAGAGTAGATATTTGCTCATAAATTGTCTCTAAAATAGCTGATTCAGACAAACTTTTAGTCAAGCGTTTTGCTGCATCTTGAATGTAAGCCATATGCTCGCAGTCTGTTGTCGGAAGCTTCAGGGAAAGAGGAAATTTAGGCATAGAATGTAGTTATCCATAAACATGGCACAAACCCTTGAAAAATCTTGACGTTGAGATGGGTCAGTGCAATACGGGGTGTTAGTCAAATTCGTTTATTTCGGTAGCTTCATCTCTCTGATTCATTCTTTTAGCCCATATGTATATTGACTAACTATCATGTAGTAAAAACCATGCTGGTTACTTATATATTGTGGAAGTATGAAGGCATTAGATTATTGGCCTCGGAGTTGAACTACCCTAAGTAATATATTGATACCTAATAAATAAAATGCTTCTTAGGCTTCAGATTAGCGGGTAAGACACATCTCACAAAGAGATGTTTCAGCCATCCAATTCCAACTGATCCTATTGTTTCGTTTTCAACGTATTTTAAAGAACAGAAAAATGCATTATATTTTCATGCCCTTAAGAGTTCTTAAGGACCATGGTAGTGTTATATAATTAGGCGTAAGTACTGTTTTAAAAGAATACTAAAATTGCATCTAGCTAATAGTCGTGGTTGGCTTTGGTTTTCCAGGTTTGTGAACAGTGTGTGATTCCTGTGTTATGAGGTAAATTCACGTTTCAAATATTAACTTCAGTTGGAAATTGTCACACTGTGCTCTTTTGTTCCCATTGTGTTAGCATTTCTGGAAATGAGAATTGGGTTTCACGTTCATTTGAAAAATAAATAAAAAGGAACTCAGAAAAATTGTTACATGTGATTAAGCCTTCTGAATTGTGAATTTGCTAATATTTTCCTTTTGATTTTTATTTGTTTGAGTTTACTTTTTATTTGCGGTTGTTTTTTATTTTAAAAAAAAATCTAGTGTGTGCTATCCTTTGAAATTTCCAAAGGCCAATGACAAATTATAATTTATCAGATGAAATAACATGGGGATATTTGACAAAAATCAGTGGATTTGATGACCTTTGATGAAACCTGCAACTATGCGATAATATAGAACAAAATATCTGGGAAAAACTCAGTAGACTGGAGTTCATATATAGTGCTCAACATTTAAGCCGATATACTTTTTATAAAAAAAGAATGTCAACGATATAGAGAAGTATTGTTTGCAAAAATAGATTCTTTTCAGGGTGGAATGATAAATTAAAGACTTCAGAAATTCATCATCACACATTTTCTCTGGAACCAACAAACAGAAATAGTCTATTTTCTTTCATTAAAATTGATTTGATTTTAATTTTGACAGTCATTGGAAGTTATCTATCATCTACACTTTTGACAGCGAAGCAAGAAAATGGATCCTCTGAATAGGATTTTTCTATGATTTGGGTAGTTGTCATTACTAGAAGGTTTTGTGTGAATAATAGACGCCAAACTTGGCCTGACTCCTCATTTTCAGTCCTTTTTACTTCTTTTGTATCGAATTGCTAATAACTAGCTTCATCTTTTGTCACCAAAAGAGAATGGCTTTTTTGTTTGCCCACAGAACTGTATTACTCAGTGCTGCGCTATGAGTTATCACAAGATGATAATCCACTCCTTTGGAAACAGGTCTGTGAATCCACAGACACTTCCACAAATAACAGACTGCAGGCTTTTGAGCAGATACTTTTATACCCCTTTTGAAAGCTGTTTATTAAATCTGGAGAGAAACTGGCTGACTGAAAGAGAAAGTTACACCAAATCAACCTGTTTCCCTGACTGTGGAAACATTTTCTTCTTCCTCAGAGGGAATGGTCCATGAGAAACTTGAGTAACTTTAATGCCTTTTAGACAATCTAGTTGTCTATGTATGGTTCATTCCCAAGCCTTTTTAGTATTAAGGATTTCAAGAGCAACAGTCTAGGATGTTCTAAAAGCAGAACTGATGAATGACAGATACTTTGTATTCCAGTCCAATGTCTACATAATGAAATCATTTACCAAAAAAAAATTATACTTACTGGAGAATCATTTTTCATGTTTTCTTTGTCACTTGGTATGTCTATAGTGTATAACTTGCATCAGTCAGGGAAGCCCAACCACTGTGAGTTAGGGGATAAGGGATTTATTATAGGAATTGGAGCTTCCATGATGTGGGGGGATGTGGAGGTCCAGATGGAAGTTGGAGAAACCGTGAGTCAGAAGCCAAGCGCGGCCGGTCACCCAGGTGGATGGGGAAGGGAAGGGTCGTGGAGGGCTTTGGGGAGCTTGCCTCTGTGTAGTAGCTGCCTCTGTGGGTTTGCTGCCGGGTGTCTGGTGGTGGACCCCGGGCTTCCATTGGTGAATAGGGTCAGCTCAACAGACTCACGAGATGCAGAGTGGAGGAGAGTGAGGATGTGCTGGAACCTGCCAGCAACTCTGCATCTCCTGTCACCACTTCCAATCATGATGACCTTCATTCAGGCAGTAGTGGCTGCTCTTTCATTTCTGCTTGCAAATCTCATGGTGAGTTCCTCCTTGGGCCAGCTTTAACTCAGAGCCATGCAGGGAAGAGCCTTCTAGGAAATGAAGTTCCAGCTTATCCAAGTTGACCCATTACAAACTCCCACGGTATTTAACAGAGAGAACAGAGACATTCTATAGGAAAATAATATCTCTACTCTGTCTTATCACCCCCTAGAATAAAAAAGAATGTCTTATAAAGTTGTATCTTTGAAAGAAATAATAGTAAGATTTTAGAATATGTTCAACAGCCTTTAAGGAATTCCTTGACTAAAACCCTATAGCTTTCAATCTTTATACAGTTCATCATTGACAGATGGCTCTCAAAGTATCGAAGACTTTAGTGCAGTAAATATTTAAAGTCAAATTTTCACGTAGGTGACTCTGAGTAGTCTGTATTATATGCTGCAAGACATCTCTTCCTGTCATGGCCTATTATATAAAGCAACATGATTTCCCAGGAGAGTACATGTCTTTTTCATGCAGCCATCTTATAAAACCACCGGTTTTGGAGAGATGGGTGAAAGAAGATATTTAGGCAATCTGCAAACTCTGAATTTTTCTGAGTTCTAACACACTGAGGAAGAAAAAAGGAAGATGCACTGGTTGAGTGTATTTCCCGCCTATATGAAACTAGAAAATAAATATTTTTCAATGTAAGTATGCAGGCAAATCAAAATTTCTCCTATTAAGCAGCATCAGGTTTTGCAAAAGCATTACCTTATTTCCAAACCACGGCAAAGACGAGGACTTTGCTGTTTTGGGCATTCTGGCACAGGAATGCAGCCATCATCAACTGGCTAGACCAGAGGTTCCCAAACTTGCACTATTCACAGCACCCTTAGCGTCTCAGTAAGTTTTCAAAGTGTTCTTAGGTCAGAAGAAAGAGCAGTTCCATTTAATTTAGTTTATGTACAAACCAATTTTTTAATTAAGCTCATTCGGGTCCAAGCAGCTTAGAAGTCATAGCTCACGTGGTATTTGGTCAATGACGGTATGCTTCCCTCTAAAATGAAACATATGCTGCATGGTCTATGTGCATGTTCTGTAGCACCAAGGGTACCTCGGCACGTAATTTGGGAACTGCAGGGCTAGACTCAGAACAAAGCCCAAGTCACACAGTCACTTTTGCCTCGTTTCTCTGCTTAGACTCTTCAGATAATTTATCTGTGTGGTTGATATTCTATTTTTAAAAAATTTATCAGTGTAAATGTTGAGTACTATTTCTGAACTCCAGTCTACTGAGTTTATTGCCATATATATATATTGCCATATATATGTGTATATATATATTGCCATATATATACATATATGGCAATATATATAATATATACAATATATATAATATATAATATATATATAATATATAATATATATTATATATATTGTATATATAATATATATTTTATATATTGTATATATAATATATATTGCCATATATATGTGTATATATATATTGCCATATATATACATATATGGCAATATATATAATATATACAATATATATAATATATAATATATATATAATATATAATATATATTATATATATTGTATATATAATATATATTTTATATATTGTATATATAATATATATTGCCATATATATGTGTATATATATATTGCCATATATATATTGCCATATATATATATGTATTTTTCACCCCCCCTGCCCTCTGTTGGAGGGTAGTGGTGGGGTGGTACTAGGTATGGTGATTAAAAAATAAAATTTTTCTGGCTCTGCCTTTCTAAGAGCATCTTGCACCCCAGGGACAAAATTATTGTGTAACTAAGATTTCTGTAATGTTTAAGGGCTTGAGCAGTTTTTCTGGGTCCCCTACTGATCGTAACAGAGGAAATGCACTCTTTATTTACAAAAGCAAAGATACAGATTTCTATCCTTCGGCTCACTAGCACCAAGCTGTAACAATGTTCTGACTCATCATGGGCTTGGGGCATTGGAAGTCAGGTTCATCAGCTGGAGTGAGGATAAGGGTCTAGCCTCTCCTCATCTACTAGAAGGTGATGACAACACCTCAGGCAGTGAGGGAGAAATTCCAGCACAGCCCAGCCTCCTTGGAAAACTTGCATCTTGAGGCAGTAGGGCCCTGACTTGGCCAGTCAGACCTGTACACAAAAGACGGATCTGACGCATGACTCATGGAGCCCTGCGGGGGGGGGGGGGGGGGGGGGGGGGGTGATGTTCCTAGAAATATATTAGAAAGGATCTGTTAAAGTAACAGACTTCCTTAAGGAAAGGAAAGCTCAGAGGCACTGAGATTTGGGTATAAATGTACTTGTGGGTCGGTAAACACTGAGCTACTCGGTTCCATATCCAGCCCTTTATGTTTTGTGCAGGAGTCACTGACTACTTCTCCTCTCTCAACGTCCTGTTTCTATCCTTTGCTGCCCTGATGGAGGAGGCGTCTCTCCTATTGGTGATTATAAGTGTGGAGAAGTACAGATAGGTTGCCGGAGGGAGAGGACACACTGCATGAAAATACGTTTTGTCAGGTTCAAAAGCACTGTCCTTCCAGGCCATGCATGATTCCTTGGTAACGTGATACAAGTTTTCCATCCAAACAGAGGCTGGGGAAGCCTTCATCTCCCTTTTTTATTCTAGTTCTTTCTGGTCATCTTGGATCAAATGATTCGCCCCAAAGCCACCTTTGTCCGTTTGGAGGGTTTCATATGAAACCCAGGAGGTTTTGGAAATCTTCATGTAAAAAAGAGTCTTGGCCGACCACACTGATATTTGAGAATCCCCCTTAATTTAACAGCACCCTCTCCCTTCCCCCCAAAGTTAAAGACTATATATCCAAATGTCCCTAAAATCTCACTTTCTCCATGAAATCGTCCACGATAAAAAATTCTTGATTTCAGTGACTCTAATCACTTAATGAACCCTCTTATCTTTTCGCTGTTCCACCTACTGAATTGCTTATAGAACAAGCCAACTTCACATGTCTATTGATGGAATTTTTGAATGGAAGACAGATGCAGGCTCCATTTTGCATGCCAACATGGAGAAACAGCATCCACGCTGCACAGGCTTCATTTTGAAAGTTTACGTTAGTGAATTGTAGCACAATGTGGAAAATTCATTAAGGGGTTTATCGGAAGAGATGTGTCTGCTACTCCTGAGGAAAATTCCTGAAAATTCCTCTTTCCTCTTAAGTATTTTAATTCTCAGAGTAACCTTTCATACCTTTACATAGGATGGAAGTAGAAGAGCAGTATGGCAGATTAGAGGCAAAGTACTTATCTGGAAGAGACTTTTGCAAATCTTTACAAGAATAGGTATCATTCCCACTGGAGTTCATTTTTTCATAGTTTCGTATAAAATTAGAAAAAAGTATGGTTTGAAAGTGAAGGTGCTCCAAAAAGCTGGAAAACTGTGCTGCCTGGATTTATGAAGCTGGGATTGTTTTGATAAAATTGGTTTTTAAATGAAATGTTGTTTTAAGTGTCAGTGGTGTTTGCTACTTAGAGGAATTCTGCAACAGATTTTGCTAAACGGCTGAATGCAGGGGTGCACTCTGTTATTCTGGAGTGTTAAGTCTGTGTGTGAGTGTGTGTGTGTGTGTGTGTGTGTGTGTGTGTGTGTGTGTGGATGGATGGAGGCCAGGGAAGGGTGGGCAGGAGAAAGGAAAACATTTGTTGAAAGGTTACAGCCAGTCTCTCTATAGTTGTACAAATATCGTTTCACTGACCATCAGTCTCATCGGCTTCCTTTTTTGGATTCCAGGCCTCAGAATGGACTGCTATTAACCACGTGTTTCACAGGGTGACCTCTGGATTTAATGTTCATATGCAGCTACATCCTCTTTCTCCATTCTTGTCACTCTCTGTTTTTTCTCTCTTTCTCTGTTTCTCTTTCTCCTTGTCTTTCTCTCCCTCCCTGCGTCACGTGTGTCTCTCTGTCTATGTTTCTCTGTCACACACCCACACACACTCTTCTCCCATCTGACCTCAGTTGTGTACCATAGCTCTTCGGCTGTTGGCTCAAACCACGCAAGCAGTACAGGCTAATGGGACATTTATTCTGTGTGCTCCTCATCTTTCACCTAAGAAGGAGAGGAATTATAAATTTATAATCATCATGGACGTTGTTTCCATGGATTCATTGTATTTTCTATCTTGGTGTGCGGGAAAGGGGAAGCTGGTGGGCAAATTTGAGAAAATTCAAGGCTTTTATAAGTTACAATCCATATAAGGAAAACAAGGTATCAGTATGTTTACTATGAAAACTGAAATCACAGGTAAATCGCCACAGGGAAACTGGAAGTCAAACTGAGACTTGGGTTGGGGGAGAGAGCACCACAGGTCAGTTGCTTGGTAAGAAGAAAAGAAAGGTCTAGAGTGAAAGTATCAGAGGATAATTTTATTTATTTATTTATTTTATTTATTTATATTTTTTTTGCGGTACGCGGGCCTCTCACCGCTGCGGCCTCTCCCGTTGCAGGGCACAGGCTCCGGACGCGCAGGCTCAGCGGCCACGGCTCACGGGCCCAGCCGCTCCGCAGCACGTGGGATCCTCCCGGACCGGGGCGCGAACCCGCGTCCCCTGCATCGGCAGGCGGACTCTTAACCACTGCGCCACCAGGGAAGCCCTCAGAGGATAATTTTAGATAAATATATGGATTTTAAGGGAAAAACTCCCATCTTTCTATTAATTACCAAAAAAAAGTAAAAAGTATCAGAAATGGTATTCTATGCACATTATTCCTTAGATAACCTGCTTATGGAGAGAGAGGCTCTCCACATGTCAAATTACTTCATTTCTCTGAGTTACTAGCATTAATTTTAAATATTTAAATCATATGATAATAAGTCTCAGTTTTCTTCTATGAACAAATGTCTTTAAAAGTATTGTAAAGTGATTTCCAAAGTGTGTGATAGTTGTTTCGTTTCAATTAGAAACGGGATTTTTAGAAAGTAAAAAATGTGCTAGTGATATCAGCACACATTCACACACATCCTGATTACCAAATTATCCTGTTCATTGCCACTGAATAAGGACTGGAACTTTTTTATTTTAACCATAGATATTGGTTTCAAATAGAAAGATTGAAACAGTAGCTCTCAATATGTGCTAATAGGCTTTTAAAACCTATAAGTCCTGAGAAGGCAGAAAAGGTAAATTTGACCTCTGTGAAGAAGGATTTGCAGTCTGATAACACTGCAGTCTACGATATTCTATATGCTGTATTGTTTAAATGTAATGATGACACAGGTAAAGGGTGGTTTCCATCAATGCAGTAGTCTAAACAGCCAAGTCACGTTCCATTCTATATTTGTTTCTCTTTCTGTGCCTACCCTCTTCCTCAGTATTCATCTCCTTGGTCGGACACCCAGTCACTCCCAGAGTGGACCCTGACTCGTAATTATGGAGGCTGATGTGTGGCTGGGATTTAGGACGCGGCAACTGAGAGGTTAGGAGAAACAGTGAGTAAAGAACAAGCTGATAAGCAGCAGTGACAACAGGTGCCAGTGACAAACACTTAGCTGCCTTGTATTGGGTACAGAAGGGATCTGGCAGAACTCTTTGAACTATCTCCCTGCTTTAATCTTCTTAATGGAATTCCCACCTGCCTACCGTGCAGCTTTCTTCCTGAATTAATGCTTTAGGAATATCCTTGTTTGGATTTCTTTCCCTCCCATCTCCCTACTGCCTGATAATGATTTTCATTACCTGCTCCTGTCTGCCGGGACTCACCTCGGAGATCACGGGTTAAACCCATTACCAAATACTCACAACTGTGGATCCCATATTCCCCACCCAAAAGCCTCTCATCCTGATCTTGAAGCTTCCCTGTTGTGCACATTTGTCTACTTTTCCTGTGCCAGGCCAGCTGAAACATCTGTCTTTGCAAAAATTTTATGATCGGGCTAAGAGGGGAATCAACTCTCAAGACAATTAGATGAGTATTGGAGAAACGGAAAAAGGGCAAGTCAGGGCAGTTAGAGAACTTCCTGCAGAAGTCAGGCATCAGGGGACCTACAGGCTCTGAACCTTAGCAACGTGACGGGAGAATCTGACCATTCTGCAGCAAACATTTATTAAACATTTACAATGTTTCTGGCACCTTGATTGTGAAGTCTGATCAGTTAACGATTGTTTCTACGTTTTTTGCAAGGGCAGGGATTAATTCAGGGCATTAACAGCCCCAAACCTAAACATGTGATAGAATGAGCACGCCTGGCTGAAGGAGAACTGCTTAGATTAAACTAGGAATCGTCTAGGAGTAGCCTTAGGACTGCAGTTCTCCACTTCTGACCTAAAAGCGAGGCTGGCTGCATTGCTCACAGAATGGATGGACCCAGGAATCTGTACCTTTAAAAAGTACATTCCGGGGCTTCCCTTGTGGCGCAGTGGTTGAGAATCCGCCTGCCGATGCAGGGGACATGGGTTCGAGCCCTGGTCCGGGAAGATCCCACATGCGGCGGAGCAGCTGAACCCGTGCGCCACAACTACTGAAGCCCACGCGTCTTGAGCCCGTGCCTCGCAACAAGAGAAGCCACTGCATTGAGAAGCCCCCGCACCGCAATGAAGAGTAGCCCCCGCTCACCGCAACTAGAGAAAACCCACACGCAGCAATGAAGACCCAACGAAGCCAAAAATAAAAATAAATAACTAGATTTTTTTTTAAAGTACGTTCCAAATGATTCTGGTGTGCTATCGAATTTTTAATTACTGATTAGGCCAATAACATTGATTCATACAAGGATATTTGTTAAACACTTGCTATAAGCTTGCATTCAAGGATAAATTAGAAGGACCGCTATTCTCGTGTAGTTTATATTCTAATAATATACAAATGTTTTTAACCCAACGAAATTTAAACAACATGAAATAGATACAGATACAACTGAGACAAAGAACTTGCTGATGAAATTTCAAGAAAAACTTTGTGTGGAAAAAGAGCATTCGAGCTGGAGTTTGAAGATGGTTCACACTGAAATTATTTCTGATACCATGGATGAAAAATGTTGCCTGCCATATCAGCAAACAAAGGATGCTGCGGCCCCCAAAGGTGCACCCTGAGGGCATTCAGGATGGTAAAGCACAGGACACTGGCCCTAGATAGCTAGGTGCATATCAAACGAATGATTTCAGTGGGTCCAGACTCCTGCATCTTCCCATACATAGGAAAGTGCTAAATTCATTAACTGGAGGTGTCTGGTTCTCTAATGAACAGTAATCTTTTGATGTACTGACTCCTATATATCCTGGCTCTTCTCTCAGCTCTGCGGAGCTGTCCCTCGGAGTTGTGAGATGCTGCCTCACGGGCTTGAAGTCCTCAGAAAGGCCACCGAAAAGCACGTAATTCTCAACTTTTAGGCTGTGCATTTTTTTCAGTCAACGATACCAAGGCAATCCATGTTTACTTTCGAAAGATTATAAGGTACAGATGATCTTAACACGTACACACAGAGAGATACACATAAAACGATTCCCTGATCCATAAATAATCCACATGTATACATAGGTGTGTATTTCCAGATTCTCTCTTAATATAAATATGAATATGGATATATAAAACAGGGATACAAGTATACATGAATATATACATAATTATATATGTTTATTTTTATAAAAACATAAACATTTTGTATATGATGTTTTTTCCCACCAAACAACATACCATGAATATCATTCATGGAAATCAGTATTATCTACAGCATCATTTTTTATTGCCTGAATACTATGTTGTATATAGATGTATTATGATTTATTTAATTAATCCCATAATATTGGAATTTGGAGGGTTTTTTTTTTTTTTTCTGTTACAAACTTGCTGAAAGAAATCCTTGAAGCGAATTCATTCTCTTAGTGATGAATGTCTTGACGTAGAAATTCCGGGTCAATGCATCTGTATATTTTTAATGGATACACAGAAGCACAAGATATATTCCAGGGGTGGAGATAATGTAAACAATAGCTTAGACATAGGAGAGTATACAGGCCACTGGGGATGGGCTGAAATGGGTAATATGGTTTGCTTGGAGAATAGGGTATAGGGGAATGTCTAAGCCCTGCTGGGCTGCTGTAACAAACATGGCACAAACTGGGTGGCTTATAAACAACAGAAATTTATTTCTCATGGTACTAGAGCCTGGAAAGTCTAAGATCAGGAGCTGGAAGATTCAGTGTCTGGTGAAATCCCTCTTCCTGGGTCATAGTTGGGGCCTTTTTGCTGTCTCCCCACATGGTGGAAGGAGCTAGGGAGTTCTATGGGATCTCTTTTATAAGAGCACTAATCCCATTCACGAGGGCTCCACCCTCATGACCTAATCACCTCCTAAAGGACCCACCTCCAAATACCATCACATTGGGGGGTAGGGTTTCAACATATGAATTTTTAGGGAACACGAACATTCCGACCACAGCAGGAAAGTAATGAAAGTTAAAGAAATATAGCTGAAAAGTTAGGATAGGACCAGAATTTGCAGAGCCTTTAATAGTAGATCAAAGAATGTAGAGATATCAATAGTCAGTGTTCAGTGGCTTTTAATTTGATGCTATGGATAGAATCTGCAAATTTCCTTTCTTCAGAATCATTAAGAGTTTGGGAAAATTCCAGAGTTGTTGGCAATATTGCTTAGTGCTTTATACTCCTGAAGAGCTACATAAGTGCTTTTGATAAACAACAAAACTACCTAGTTTTCAGAAATCATCAGTGCTTGACTAAATATCCTCAAATGGTGGGAGTTCTGTCAATGGCTGCTCTCAACATGAGGGTTGAGGTGTTTGATGTCCAAGAAATCATGGCAGAAGCTGGCTGCGGTATTAATTGTCCCTCATTCACCCCCAGCTACTACAAGAGAGCCACATGGTAGCTGACAGTGATTTTTTTAATGGAACATTAATTTTTTTTTCCCTCATGTGCCGTGAACAAGGTCTTCTAAAGCGGCAGCAGCAAAAAGCTTCTTAAACAGTAACAGGAGGGAGATGGAAAATCCACGAGGATGGTCGGAGCCAGCTGTTTTCACTTGGGAAGGAGTTTCATTATCCTTCTTTGAATTTCTTCTCACAGTGGGAAGTCATTATTATTCTGGCATTCCTCCTGACATTTTTATGACTTTGTTTATTTTAATACGTGGTTCATTATTTGTTTTGGAACAGCCCTCCAAAAACTTCTTCCAAATGCCGCTTCAGCTTCACCAGTGAGATGTTTCATCATCTCCTCTACTGTCACTTTTATCACGGGTAAAGGTGTGAAGCTCTGGGAGACCTTAACATCATGGTCCTGAAGAGGTCTCATTGGATGACTAGGTAAATGCAATAACTATTGATCAGCTGCAGAAAGGACAGCTCTTGTATTGTGCCTCCCACTCTTAATGGGGAAAGAATATGACTTCTCCCCCTCAATTTGAAAACAAAACAAAACAAAACAAATCCTGTTAAATTCAATTAAATAACAACTACCAGCAGTAGAAGCAGACCACGAAAAGGCATTTCTTTCTCTCAGCAAGTTTTTCTTGTCCGCCAGCAGAAGGGCTTCTGTGCAGAGTCACATTTTTGATTGACTCCGCTCTCAAGCTGATGTTTACACTGCTGCATTCATCTTGCTCCGGTGACTGTGACATGCCACCCGGATGCGGTGAGGCTGACAGGGAATGTGAGGCAGACCAGACAGATGACAACGTCTCCGTTCTTCACAGCCAGTGAAGGATGATCTGTCACCTGATGATAGGCCACAGCCTGTCATTTATTTACTTACAGCTTTAATGTGGGTAAAATGAGCAGCGGGGGTGGGGGCGGAGTGACAAGAGGCAAAGACAGGGTGAGTGGCTACAGGGAAGAAAAATCTGACAGACCCTTGTTGACATCAAAATATCCACAAGAGCCATTTCCTACATCTCAATGGGCATGCCAGCCTCGGAACCAATGATTAGCAGCATTCTGGGCAAGAAATCCGATTTGCAACACAGGAACTTTAGCCACTTAGTCTGTGGGAGGGGGGCAGACAAAGCGCACTTGCCACTCGATTATATGAAGTGCCTTGAATTTCTTGCACATTTAATTTCTGCAGTATTCAGTGATGCTTTGGGCCAGCACGTTTTCCTTTTAGTTTCTTAATCTGCACACATTTTACAAAGTAAATTTTATGTGCTGTGGAAATCATCGTCCAAGTATCCTTTTTTGCTTTGAAAGTGCTACTAGAAATCATTTTAAGTCTTGAAGAGAGAACCTTTGAAAACCATTGACCTGCTCGTTTTATGTGACGACATCCTGGTTATGGGAAAGAAATGTCTGAAAATCCAGGGAAAATGACAATAGATGTTTTAACTGTGCTGTTCATTCCATAAGAATCAAACTGTGTGGGGACTTCCCTGGTGGCGCAGTCGTTAAGAATGCGCTGGCCAATGCAGGAGACACGGGTCCAAGCCCTGGTCCGCGAAGATCCCACATGCTGTGGAGCAACTAAGCCCGTGCGCCACAACTACTGAGCCTGCGCTCTAGAGCCCCGTGAGCCACAACTCCCGAGCCCACGTGCTGCAACTACTGAAGCCCGTGCGCCTAGAGCCCGTGCTCTGCAACAAGAGAGGCCACCGCGATGAGAGGCCTGAGCACAACGACGAAGAGTAGCCCCCGCTCGCCGCAACTAGAGAAAGCCCGCGCGCAGCAACGAAGACCCAACGCAGCCATAAATAAATAGATTCATAAAAAAAGAATCAAACTGTGACTATTCGTGTTTTAAGGGGATTCTGTAAACCCAAAATATTGATCTTTGCCTACATGAAGGAAATATCCCCGAGTTAAACCAAATTTAATGAACAGAGTGCATGAAATACTTTATGTATAAATACAGATTTGAGATTTAATAAAGTTTTAAAACGGTATCTCCAGTTTGGGCATTCTTTTCTTATTTCACAACAAGTCTTATTAAGTTATGAAGCACCTGGGGGAGAGGCTCCAGGAATTCCCCGCATACTGATGATCTTGCACTGAGGATGTGATGGTACAGGGAGAGCCTGCCCAGAAGTGCCCCTTTATGTGCCCAAAGACCACAAAGCATTCACAATTCTTACTAGCAATGCAGTTGATGAGACCCAGGTGTTGGGGCCAGCATTACATCACTAAAATCCATCATGCAAAAATACCCAGGAACTAACAGATTTCATAAGAAACATTGCCCCTGGGAAATTATCACTGTAACCTGTAGTAGCCAGAATCCAGCAATGCCAAGACGGAGCGTTCTCAGTGAGCCTCTGGCTCTGTGTGTGCCATTTCTAAATGCCTCTCCTGGCATGTCTAGATTTGCCCTGCACTCTCTCCATATTAAAGTAATAACCCCTCTTCTAGGCTCTCAGCTTTGCAGTAACCCACTCAGCAGGCAAGCTGGGAGACAGTAGGTCTCGCTTTTGTCCTGTGAAGGCAGAATCTCTAAGGAAGTTGGGCACGTATATGTGATTTTTCCAGAATACTGGGAGGAATGTTGCATTTTAATAGCGTGCGTCTGCTCTGGGAGAGGAAATGGTTCCAGGTGACGCTGAGAAGTTTGTTGGGGCAGATAAGGGACAGTTCACCCTGTGGCCCCATTGCTCAGTCTCCCCTAGATGTCTCCCCTGCTCTTAGATGTTCATGTCTGTGGCTGCTTCAGGCTGCAAGTTAAGATCAGAAAAAGAGCAAGCTTTGCCACGTCTCCATACTGGAGCTAGCCATACAAGTTACACTTGACCTGTCACCTCTCCTGCGGGTCTTTTGCCAAAGAAAGTGAGATAGGATCGTGAACTCTGGTGATCAAGGGGTCTTGTGGAATCTAAGACTCCCAACCAGCGGCCTGCTTTGCCCGTTTGGGGAGCTGGTAGTGTCCTCAGTTCCTGATGTGTATAATTTGGCGTATTCCTGTGAATGAGATGAGTGGTGAAGTAGAGTCACTTGAGCTCTGAGAACCTTTTGATGTTTTCAGTGCATCTTCCAAGGTTTCATTTTGTGTTGGCCAAGAGTCCCACTTCTTTCCTGAAGAATGTCAGGAGGGAAGAGAATTTTGTCCCCTTCTCTGTGTTTCGCAGTGTGTCTTTGAGGCGTCCAAGGGCCAGATTTCCTGTCCTTGTCCTCCTGCCTTGGCAGGGGAATGTGATGAATCCTATAACCTTGCTCACAGCTTAGCTGGATACTGTTTGCCTTGGATGTATGTGGACACAGGTGGTACCTGAAGGGTCCAGGCCTTTATGGGGAGCACCTGTTTCCATTTCTTCTGCCTGCATTATCGCTGGGTATGACATATGTGGTGTGGGACCTTAGGTTATATTTGCAAGATCAGCGAGGTGAAGAGTGTTGAACATTAGAATTTTGTTACAGCTATGCTGTATTGGTCTTCTCAACAGCCCCACATGGTTCTTTAGACTTTTTATGTCTCTTGTTAGGTGTTGTTAATACTGGTGACATGGGAGGAATTAGGAAGAAAAGGGCAGAAGATTCCTGGAGCTGACCCTACCTAAGAAATTTCCACCTCCAACTCCCCTATATACTAATAAATGTTTTATAATTTAACACACTCCAGTGTAACACATAATAATTTTAATAAGAGGCATATACAAATCATTTAATATTGTTCTTCCATCAAATATTAATTGAGGGCTTCCCATGCATCATGTCCTCTGCAGACTCTTTGAACCATGGCCCTGATCTCAATCCCTTTATTATATAAACAGAGTTTTAAAAAAAACAACTCACATCCTTTTATAAACCCAAACAGCCCTTTCCTATTTCCTGTCTTTCACATTCTTTTTGTAGCAAAGGTGAGAAGTAAAAGTAATTATCACCCACCGGGACCTTTTCTGCTGAGACCATAAGCTATATCCAAATCTTTAATGTGTAATTCTTATCACTCACATTTTTATTCTTGACCCAGATGGGATGCTGGTTCCATCCAGCATCAGTCTATTCATGAAAAGCTCTAAACACAAAATTATATCAAACATAATAATAGATAAGCAGCTTGACTGAATCTTATATTTGCAACTGAATATCGTTGCCCTATAATACCTGTGAACAGGGATAATACTGAAGATATGTATCCTATTTAGCAGCCGAGCCCTGATCAATGGGAGTGGAGATTGGCTACAAATAACTGGTACAGCCTGACCCATGCCCCCTGCTGAAACTCACACACGCAAGGGAGCATCTGGGGGTGGGGATGGAGGAGAGGGGGTCTTGCTGATGGCATAGAGCATAATTGCGGAAGGCACATTGCCCTCTGTATGGGTTTCCTAGGGCTGCCCTAACAAATAACCACAAACTAGGTGCCTTACAACAACAGAAGTTTATCCTCTCACAGTTCTGGAGGTTAAAGGCCCCAAATAAATGTGTCAACAGGTTCAGGCTCCTCTGAAGCCTCTAGGAAAGGATCTTTCCTTACCTCTTCCAGCTTCTGGTGGCACCTGGCATTTCCTGGCTTATAGCAGCATCACTCCAATCTCTGTCTTCACTGTCACGTGACCTTCCTCCCTGTGTGTCCAGCGTCCTCTCCTCTTCTTGTAGAGACGTCAGTCATCGGTGTTAGGGCTCACCCTAAATCCACAATGACTACATCTCAAAATCTTTAACTAATTACACCGAAGTCCTGTAGTTCAGTAAGTTCACATTCTGAGGTTCCAAGTGGACACGATTGGTGGGGTGTGGGGAGGTAACATGCAACCCACTGCACCGTCACTCGCTTTCGGTGTTTCTTAGAATGATGTAAACAGCTGCAGTTTCGAATGGCAGGTGCAGATCTTTTCAGTGATTTTTTTTCCCCTGAACAATGTGGTGGAGAAGTGTTCATTGTTTAATTTTTATTTTGATTCGTCATCTATCTACTTATTTTTTCTCCACATAATGAAGACAAACGCAGAGATTTGAAACGCTTACCACAGGGCTTAGCATTTAAGATGATAATTCTCTGATAAATATTCAGATGTTTTTTCCCTATTATTCTCATTTGGTCCTCTCAGCAGCGCTGTGAAGGAGGTGGAGAGGACGTTAGTCCAGGTCTCAGCGAGCAGGACACCGAGGCTCCATAGGGCTGGGTTTCGCCAGTGTCCCATCACTTAGTGACTGATGGAGCGGGGACTGGGTCTTCCACGTCTAGGTTAGATTTCCTCCCACAAGGTCAAGAAACAGCTTGGGGGTTTCCCTGGTGGCGCAGTGGTTGGGAGGCCGCCTGCCGATGCAGGGGACACAGGTTCGTGCCCCGGTCCGGGAAGATCCCACGTGCCGCGGAGCGGCTGGGCCCGTGAGCCGTGGCCGCTGAGCCTGTGCGTCCGGAGCCTGTGCTCCACAACGGGAGAGGCCACAACAGTGAGAGGCCCGCGTACTGTAAAAAAAAGCTTGATTTTCACAATTTTTTCTTGTCACAGTACTCAGGGAAACCCCTTCCTACATATCCATTTCCATTTTCAGATTTTAACTTGACTTTGAGGTTTAGGGATAAGTTAGCTTAGCCTTTATAGCTTTGGAGGCAGTCTGAGCAATGTTCTTGGCCAGGTTTTGCCAGCTTTTAAACGTCAGCTGAGTTATGTAACCTTTGTGGGTCTCGGCTTTCTCATCTAAATGGAGAGAACAGTAATACCCTTGTAGGATTATCTTCCTACAGGGAAAACGAACTTAATACATTTAAGGCATCTAGCAAAGTGCCTCTGAAACAGCAGCCCCTTTTTATAGTGTATATTTTATTATAGCCCAGAAGAAAGAGTGGATAATCTGAAGAATCAGTGTTTGGGGTCTTTGGAACCAGCTGGATGGTCTTAGACATTTACAAATCAGGCATTCTATATCTCAGCTTCAGCATCTATAAAATGATGGGGGGGGGTCTCTAAATACATTCAGTTCCATGATTCAGGGACAGAAGAATGAGAGAGAATTGCAAACAAAGAAGTCTCCAATTTACCTAGTTAACTCAGAGCAATTTAAACTTCAAGTAAGGAACACTTACGAAACTTCTGAATATAGTGTGAGGGGCAGAGAATCTCTGCAAGAAGCCAGGAAAATTCTTGGTGCTGTTTCAGTGTGTCAGATAAAGAAGTGACAATGAGGCATTTCTTGCATATTGAAGATTGAGTAGGGGTCATTCTTTTTAAAAAATAACATTTACTTTCCATTCTTTCAAAAGATAATTACACCATAGTCACATTCCTCGAAGCACTTTGAAAACAACATGGGAATTGAAAGTCTTAGTGTTTCCAAAGGGATTTAGGAGCACAGAATGATGTCAGGCTCAGATCAAATAAAAATAATTTTTTAGGTCTCTGTTTATTAGAAATGTATGTCTTGTTTTCAAGCATTTTCTTCCACAGCAGTTACACACCAGCAGAACACAGTTTGAAGCTTTTTAACTAGTGGCTCTCGACAACTCCAAAGCCCTTTCCCTCCTGCCCAAATGTTGCTTTTTCATGAAGCCCCCCCCCCCCCCCCCCCCCCCCCCCCCCGGGGAAGCAAACAAGCCAAAGGCAGATAGAGATAATCGGCCCTCCTCCTTCAAATGAACACGTTAGTACTTTTGTCAGAAAATATAGAGACATTTGTGAGAAAGCTGACTCAGAAACAAAATCTACATGGGGTAGCCCTGTCTGACACTGCAATCTTTTATGGAGATGGTGGATGAGGATCTCAGACGCTCTTTGCACAAAAATTAATATACTTAAAGCAACATTTATAAGAAGTGGTTCCAAGTCCCAGTCCCACTGTAATCTCTTCATGTTCTCTTCTGAGTTGCCCATTGTTCTGTACTATTTTCCAGATTACTTTCTTGTTTCAACCCCCTTTGTCCTTTGTCTGCCATCTTTCCCTTTAAAAATTCGAAATTCGAGATTACCGGAGTAATCTCATGCCTTTCCTAGACTTTGTTCTAATGTCTGTCAAGCATTAGAACACAGTATCAGCCTTTTATTATAAAGGAACCCTTGTTTGTTAATCCAACCCAGTATCGACAGGAAGCCAGAATGAGCATGCTTTAATATCTTGCTGTTGTGTAAGAATTTGTACTATCTCCATAGTTTCGATTAGTTAAGCATCTGTTGGTTAGATCCATGTGCCAGCTCTGTTCTATTGACAGAACAATGAATAGATATGTTCTCTACCTTCAAGTAGCTTTCAATGTATGGGGGAGAAATGAAATTAAACATATGCTATCTAGGCAGTGTGTTAGACGAAGTATCTACTGGGAGGAGTTTTATCCAAGATCAATTCAACACAGTGTGATACAACTCTGTTCTCTCTGTTTTTCTTGCTCACAAAATAAGTCATTGTGATTAGGCTAGAAGATCATTATTCCATTTTGGTTGAGTGATAAAGCCTAATTTGGTTTCCTCAACAGTCTAGTTAGATTTTTCTGCGGTGGTGACATTCAATGTCCTGTAGGGAAATTGGGAAGGGGAGGGGCAAGCGGAATGGTCTAAAGAACAGGAATAGGGCTTCCCTGGTGGCGCAGTGGTTGAGAGTCCGCCTGCCGATGCAGGGGACGCGGGTTCGTGCCCAGGTCCGGGAGGATCCCACGTGCCGCGGAGCGGCTGGGCCCTTGAGCCATGGCCGCTGAGCCTGCGCGTCCGGAACCTGTGCTCCGCAACGGGAGAGACCACAGCGGTGAGAGGCACGCGAACCGCAAAAAAAAAAAAAAAAAAAAAAAAGAACAGGAATGAAAATTGGAGCACAATGTTCAACTTTCCTGTATTTTTCCAGTCTAGGGAGTGGAAAGAGCAAATCAAGTCTGCACATGTGCACAATTTCTCAAAGCAGGCTCACTGCCAGCTTCAATTTTGAAAGTTCAATCAAGAAAATCTCTTCTTAACCTCCTCATTTTCACTATGATTAGATTCTATAGTTGCATGATGGGTGAAATGTTCTCCAAATTTCAGTCACGTGCCATGGGGCAGAGGTCAGGAGTCTTTCTCAGAGAAGATGCTCTTTCTAAACGCCCCACCATTCATTTTCAGGCATACCTTGTTTTATTGTGCTTTGCTTCATGGTGCTATACACATACTGCAATTTTTACAAATTGAAGGTTGCATCGAGCACTATACGCACCATTTTTCCAATAGTATTTGCTCACTATGTGTGTCTGTGTCACATTTTGGTAATTCTTTTTTTTTTTTTTTTTTTTTTCGGGTACGCGGGCCTCCCACCGCTGTGGCCTCTCCCGTTGCGGAGCGCAGGCTCAGCGGCCATGGCTCACGGGCCCAGCCGCTCCACGGCATGTGGGATCCTCCCGGACCGGGGCACGAACCCGTGTCCCCTGCATCGGCAGGCGGACTCTCAATCACTGCGCCACCAGGGAAGCCCCTGGTAATTCTTGCAATATTTCAAACCTTCCACTAGCAAAAAGATTACAACTCGCTGAAGGCTCAGATGGTGGTTAGAATTTTTTAGAAATAGTATTTTTTAATTAAAGTATGTATGTTGTTTTCTTTTTTTAACATAAGGCTACAGCACACATAATAGACTATAGTATAGTGTAAACATAACTGTTATACACACTGAGAAACCAAAAAATTACAGTATTTCCGAGGTAGGCATGTACACATTCACAAAGGGAAAATGACATCTTAAAGGCAAGAATCCTCTTTCTATATCATATCTGCTCATTGTCAGGCAGTGAGCAAAGAAGCATACATACAAAGATGGCATTTTGGTCTTGTCTTCTCACAAGATGTAGCATAACTCAGTAGCCATCCTACAGTGTGTCTCAAAAACCTTAGTTTATTTATACTTAATTACTTCAGAAGTAGAAATATACTACCTTATGATAATCTTTTGAAATATTAATTACTTCTGTTCTTTTATATGTATGCAATTTCGTGAATCTTGAATAATCTTTTCATGTTATGTTTTTAACTGGTGTGTACCATCTTCATTCAGTAAGAGGAACTGGAAAAAGATTAAAATGAAAAAAATTATAAAAATTTGCAAAACTGCATAAGTGAAAAGATAGGTAACCATAAATATTACAAAGAGTGTTCTTTGTAAGTTTGTAGGACTTTTGCTTCTGAAGTTAATAAAAATTTTAAAAAGCTTAAAAAAGACTACCATGCCTGCTCCTAAAAATCAGTCAACTTGTTCACACACAGATTGCACAACAGAATTCTGTACAACTGGCAACACGTTTTTCATTTCAGACGGAGACCACAGAATTTGGCTAATTCTAGAGGTCAGTTGGAGCTTTTCTTGGAGATTAGCGCAGGGGAAGGCAGTAGGGCCAAACTCCTCAATTCTTCTGATGTAGCACCTATTCAATACTTAGAATAAACTCTAGACTGGGTCGCTGCTAAGTTTTCATTTTAGACAAAAATGGATATAAAATATTAGGCGATAGCCAATCTTATGCTTCCCTCTAGAAATGAAGGAGTTACATTCTCCTGTCCTGTCTGACATTTGGTTTACAGAGGGCAATGAACAGCTCAGGAGTAAGGTATTTGGCTAAGAGGCAGCGCTGTGTATCTATAGAACAGATTAAAGTGTATTCTTATTCTGCTTGCTTTGAGAGCAAATGTTTTCCCTGAAGTTAAGTCTGTTTAGCTGGATGTGCAAGGTGGGTATGGGAAGTGGGTCACCGTGCCTGGTTCTGTCCGTCAGAAGCCCTGCCCTCTAGGAAGCCTGGTCGTGGGAGAGCCACGGCCACCCTTCAGCCTGTCCTTGTGTCCTCTGTCATCCCCTCCATCAGCGTGAATACTCAAGTCCTCCTAAATCCTCTCTCAGAGGATTTTTAGTGGGAATTACCTATTTGCAGACCCACCATGTATACCTGCTGCTTTGCTCAGTTCTGAATCTTGGTTCAACCAGGTATTAGGTATATATTTACCAACACAATCCTGGTACAAAGCTGGTACAACAAAGTGCAATGGTTTCGTGACGTGTAATGCCCTTGGCTTATTGGTAAATTCTATTTCGTCTTATGCACTGTAATCTGGGCTTGCCATTGGATTTTACTGGCCTTGACACAATTGAAAGAAATGGATTCAAACCTTGACACACCATTTATGAAATTATGCTGCCCTTTGAGCTCTACTTTCCCTCCCATATTTTACAATGAAACAGTGTCCCTTTTAACCATCACATGATACAGACTTGAGTATGATTTATTGTGAAAGGAATTCCTTGAAGTGCCAGCAGCTCTGATTTTGGGCTCCATATAAGGATGCCCCTTTTAAAAATCATTCAAAATTGGAATAGACTGCCTGATAGGTGGTGAGCACCCCATCACTGGAAGTGTTCAAGCAGAGAGGAGATGACCATCTGCCAAGAATGCAGTGGATAGAATCCCTCTGTTGGATAGAATACAATACTCTCTCAAATCACCTCCCAGTTTAAGGTGCTATGGCTGTATTAAGTCTGGCTTTTGTAAGGTTGTAATGATTCGGATTATGGAAGCTCACTCTTCACTTTCAGCTTTTCTTCTTGTACTCAGCTCTCTCCCTTCTGCAATTCGAAAATGTGCATTTGCCCAGGTCACAGCAATCTTGCTGCTGTCTGACCCTTTCACGGCGATAGTAACAGAAGTCTCTGTTGACTAGACCCAGAGGGAGAAGTGAGGTGCTGAGGCTCAAATCCAGAGCCAAGCTGCCGAGCTCTGCCACTGGCTGGCAGTTGGACACGAGCAAGGTTCATGAATCCAAAACCTCAGGTTGCCCGCCTGCCAAATTCAAAGCGTCATGAGTACCTACCTAATAGGGCTGCTGGAAGGACTAAATAAGACAATAACTGTAAAGTATTTAGTGGAAGGCATGACACTTTAGGGAAAATAATGATAAATATTCAATACCTGTTGGCTGTGGTAGTTTTTACTATTCACCCGGGTTGTCTGTTTTCAATTAGTCAGTGAATCTGTCACTTGCCCCCCCACAGAGGGGTGATGGATTTGATTTGGAGAGCTTTGTTAATTCTTGGCATTTTTAAAAGGATGCATACATATAATCACTATTGCTATTTATGTCCTTTCACCTATCTGTACCTTAATTCTATAATTCTGTGAATCAAGTTATTTTAAAGAACGGCTTTACCTAAAGTCTGAATTATTCCTTTTTAAAGAGTATAGTTAATTTAAAATTCTTTAAATAGTCCATAATTACGAAGTACCTCCCTAAATTCCCATCCCAGTTTTAAAAGCCCGCGTTACCTGTAGTCTCCCGCGGTTACCATTGTCATCACGGAAGCTTGTTATATTTATCTGACAAAGAATATTTGGATTTAAAAATTTTTCAGATTTTTGTTTTGTTTACAGAGCGCTGATTCATACAAAAGCGGTCGCTCCAGTTTAACGTATGAATTATGCTTGCATGTGCGGCTTTCCTTTCCCATTGAAACAGAAATGATCCCTGTGAGTGAAAACAAAGATAAGCTGAGAATAGAGTTGCAATCTTAGTTTGTGCAGGTGCTGTTTTGTTCACATCCTGGTGCACGGGCATTGTATTTTTTTGCACACACAGTAATAGACAACATTTTTTTTTTTTTTTTTTTTTTTTTAGAACATGCATTACAATGTTCAGCTTATTACAAGTCATGACAAAGCCCCGTTGGAACCAAAGAGAGGACTTATGCTGCTCTTTATATACTGAGAAGCGGTTCCCATTGTAACTCAAACGATTTTAGTTCAGGAAATATCAACCGGCAATTTGCTTTGTGGGTTGTTTACAGACCAGCTACTTTCTGCCTTCCATTCCTTACGTGCCGTGTTGAGAACAGTCTTACGCTTTGAGGTCAGTCTTCTCAAACGTGTTTGAAGATGACAAAAATCACACCAGGCTCAAGTGGACCTTTATGTCACAAAACTCTGCCCCTTATTTCTCTCTCCGTCTTTTCCTCTCTTCCGAGCTAAAACAAACCACTTCATAAGAACCTCATAAATTTTTCCTTCTGTGCACATTAGTTAAAAGACCCTACTGTGCGGTGACTTCCACTCTGTGGGGACACTGTCATAAGCTGCTCGTTGGGAGATCAAAGTGGAAATCTTCTGGTGGCAGGACGCCTGATGTATCCCTGTAACGCATCCAGGGAGCCTTCAGCGTGTGTGTACCCACCTTCAAAAGGCTAAGGGGCCAGGGCATGTCATCACCATCCATAATACATTCACATTTCAATACAGTTTATAGAATCAAAAATAATTATACCTTCAACAGATAAGTGGCTTAGGGGCTTTCTCTGGGGCCACTTCCATATTAGAAACTGTCAGCCTTTTTTTTTTTTGGTGTGGAATAATTCATTCTCTTTTCTTCCAATCAGAAATTTTCTAACTTATAAATTGCGAAGACAGCTTCCTGACCCTTTAAAATATTATCTATGGAGAGGGTTTGTGTTTGCTACTCTGTGCTCCAGTAGAGCAGGCAAGAGAGTGTCTAAGAAACAGGAAAACGTTAAACACTGTATATGCAGTCCTATTCTGGGCTTCTTGGTCTTCTCCCTTTTAGGGGGTGCGGTCTCGTCCTCAACTAAACTGTTCCCTACCTATTAACTCTGGGCAACAGCTTAGTTTCCTTCCAAGACCATTCGTCAATAACAACTTATTTCCTTTACCAAATCATCCTTGCTGAGAATCCAGTCAATGGTAGAATAGCTTTTGAAGGGGGAAGAAACATTAAGAAATCATTTTAGTTAGGTGGTGGCCTTCACATTTTACAGACTAGGAATCTGAAATTCATCCAGTATTCTTCATTGACTAAGTGCTATATTTTACGTAATCTCTAACACCAAAGGTTATAAAGTATACCATTTCTTTATGTACAACAAGACAAAAAGAAACGTTACCACTTTAAATTATGAATTCATTTTGACAGTAAGACACCTCCTGATTTCAGAGAGATTATGAGTGTAAGGCTACCCCATTAATACAAACATACCTCTCACCCATGAAATATATAACTTGCACCCGTGTCTTTCATGAACTAAACAAATATTGTGAAGAATAGGCACATAGACTCTTGTAAGGGGAAATCAGGATCACTGCTGAGATGGGCCACCGGAAGAGAAACGGAAGATGGGCGCGCACCAAGCTTTAAGACATTCTTTGGCCAGAGGCTGTCCTAGAATTACAAACGTATTACTTGCACCGACACTTGGCACACATATCCAATATCCTATTCCCGTTACAGTTCCTCCTTCTCTTCAGTTTCTGCTGCTTTTTTTTATTTTTACAGGGCACCACCTAAATGACAGTGATTGTCCAAAGTTCTTAAATTTCACGAGATTGGCATTAGGGCAGCACTCCTGGTGGCTGTTCCCCGGCCTCGGGGAGAGAGGAGTGCATCTGGGAGCTGCCTGTCTTGCCTGCTCAGTGATTTGACTTCTCTACCAAACCATCTCTGGGGCTTGGGAGATTGACATTCGCTTCTTCACAGGGAATAGCTGGGATCCTTGGTCTAAGAACAGCAGACAGTTGTTAGAAATAAAGGGGGATGAGAACTTCAAGACCAGCGATGCGGCGTTTGTTTTGAAGTGTCTGCTAGTGAACGGCAAAGGCTATCACTGTGAAATAAAAACATTACAATAATTTGCACTTGATGCTTCCTTGGTAGGACACATGTTGTCTGTAGGTACAACCTTTGAGGAAATCTGGTATTTATCATTCAAGTTCTGTTTGCTGACTTGCTTTCAACATTTACTTTCCTTATATAGATGATTACTTTCTCCAAAGATGAAATGTCACACTCCAGTCTCCAATGACAAGGAAAGACATGGTAAGTGTATCAACAAAAGCCTCAGAAATCACCATTGTTTAGTTAATGTCTTGCTTTTGTTACTCCATATTTTTCATTCTATTCAACATACCACAAAATTAAGATAATAGCTTCACGAAACTGATTCAGAGATATTAATTACTTCTTAGCTTGTTTCCAGACTTATTACAATTCATTACTTTCTCCTGATGTGGTAAATGTTGTCATACTTTGGAGCTGGTATGTTGTGCCATTATCAATTTTTATAAGGCTCCGCTTACACGATTCTATCACTTTGGTTTTTTAAATGTCTTTATTTATTTCCTGGAAGTTATTGAGCTGACATAAAAAAGCCATTCTCTAATGGGAGTGAATTTTCATAAGCTATTTCCATCAAATCTCATCCTCAGATGCTGTATTTGGCCCCGTGTCAGGCATTAAATTTCCTTTGTTGCATTGTCTTTCTAAGTGTATACAGGTAACCGTGTGCCAATTAAGGGTCTAATAAATGTACATTGTTTATATTGGTCATATATTACATGTTGTAATATAGGATGCATATTATTGATTGTTTTTATAAATGGTTTCCAGCCTATATTTTAGTAAATAGAAGGAAGTGTTTTTAAGCTAAATCTATCCATCACAAAACAAAAGGAAGAAATGGATAGTTTTCCTGTTATACTCTGTTGCAGACAATCACTGTATGATTTCTATCAAGAATTCCCTTTGGTGATGGAATTGAATCTATCAGTTTACCACAGTCTTGTCAGCTTCCTTCTTGCATTTGAGTTAGATTAGCCGGTACTAATTACTTGTCTGTTGGCTCTCAGGTCCATTCCCATGCATCTGTGTTCTTCTCTTTTAAACAGGTTGGAAGTCTGCAAACTTAATTTAACAGACACCCTTGCCAAGGGGCTTCCTTATAGGCTTCTAGCAGGAGACCCTCCAGGAGATTAAGAGATAATAAGGTAGGGATAAGAGAACATTTTCTTTCTTTGGGGTTTCAGGCAGCCCTCTGGCAGCAGGAGCAGAAGAATCAGGCTATGCCTATGGTCTTGCAAAGTCGTGTCAGTGGTGGTAGCTCCGCCAGCAGCAAGAGATTATGCAACAGGTTTAATAACAGAGGTCATGGGCTCATAGATAGTATTTTCCCTTTTATTTTTCCTGCTAATGGGGTGGAATTATCGTCTTGCAATTACCAATTACACCCTCCTTTTTTTTTCTTAAATTCCTTTAGCCCTTCCAATGTTTAGTAACCAATTTCCTGTACAGTTTCCTCCATTTAAAATGCTCAAAGTTGCTGCTGTGTTCCTGTCTGAGCCTTGACCGATGCATCTTGTAAAACCATATAGAATCTTTGAATACAGAAGGGAAATAGCCAAATGAGAAATCCTGGGACCTTGATTGTTCATGCAGGTCTCAGTTAATGAGCAAATATTTTGAAACTTCCATAGGTAACACACTGTACAAAGTTCGTGGAGGACAAAGAATATAAAGAGAGTGCATTTTGACTGTATAGGCCGCCAATTTATAATGCAAAAGCAATTTTATTTGGATACTACTTATTTATATTTACTCAGGTCACACCAGCTTAATGGTAAAAATAAGCACTTCTAGACCTTCACCTTTCTTCTCCACTTGTACAGCACCCGGAGTGACTGTCTGATACTCAGCGCTTCCCACTGTCTTATTCCATCAACGCCATTAACACGTGTGAAAAGCAGGCCTGCCACAATATTATGAAGCCTCTTCCTTCCTCCTCTAGCGACCAATATCTGCAAATTCTGGAAACCCATCTTTCACTTTGTTAGAACCCCCAATAGATCTCTCACCCCAATCCACTGCAGCAATTTTCGTAACATATATATTTCAAGTTTTATTCTTTATTGCAACTCCTCCCTGGGGTGGAGGGTGCACTCAAAACGCTCTCTCCCCTGGGAGTGTCTGTGCTATTCCCTTCCATGTCTCAGCACGTTCTCTCTCAACATTTGTTCTTACCAAAGAAGCTTCCTAGCTCTCTACCTCTCCTTCCTTCATCCCCCATCACACCAAATGTGTCAATATCCTATAGTGAGTTCAACCTGGAGCCCTAGCTACATGCTAATACCCCAATTTACTGAAGAGTTCAAGTTTCTGTGGTGTTATCTGCACATAGGTTAGACCCCATTGTTTGAGATTTGGACAAGACAATTTGCCTGTACCTGAATTTCCTAAACATGTTTAAAGAGCACAAAAATGGAAGCAAGGACGCATGTATGTGGAACGGTGCCCGTCCACTCCTGACAGCAGGTGATCTCAAAGTGCTTTCTGTAAATACTTGCTGTATAAATGCTTAATTATTGTTAATGAAAGTCCTTTCACTGTTTTGCTGCAATACCATGGAGTCTCAAAGCCCTGTGGTCCCATTTTCCAGTTTGTTTCTTCTCAGTCACCTAATACCGTAGTTGCATGGGATACAAGGCCCTTAGTGTTAATTTAGGGAAACAATTACTTCTGATAAACTCACGAGCTTCTAGCTCTTTTAATTTGCAAACCAAGGTTAAAGAGATTCTTTGAAAAAGTCACCTCAAGTAATGTTTAAAAGTAAAACACCCTGAGATTTTTTAAAAGTTACATGGTACTAAATAAAGTTTAACTTCCAGAAGGTCAGTTATTAAGTAGTGAACATGTACTGTCCATGGGCTACTCCTGTGCTAATGATTTGAGAATCATTCTTTGCTTTTAACTGAAGTGCACCCATAGGCGCGGACACACACACACACACACACACACACACACACACACACACACACACACACACACACACACAAAGGAAGTTATGCATTAAAGTCCCATTTCTTATACCATTCACTTCTGTGTGTGCCAGCAGGGACCTTTGAGGGATCACATCACAGGGATCCGAGGAAATGGAAGAGAAGCTAATCTTTCAACCATTTTATTGTTGCTCTCGTGCCTGCGAATGAAGCCTATATAGTAGCACAGGGCTTTAGGGCAAAGCTCACCGCAATATCTTTCTCTTCTCTTCAAGTCCATCTCAGAGTTAATCATTTCCTCCAAGGAGGTGATGCTATAATAAAGATAATTAAATTGAAATGTAATATAGTGGGGCATGGTGCTATAGCTTTAGATCAGGTGAGGGTGTGGAGAGAAACCATTACTGGGAAGGTGGAGTGTATGGTATGTAATTAACACTTACGTTTGTCAGTTTTATGAAACAGAAAATTAATAATACAGAGACTGTAAAATAGTGAACAAAGCTGCAAATTCTGAATTAGGCGGCTGGCCTATCATTTACCCCTACAGAAATGGTGTCTTTCTCTTTGGGAGCATTGGATCACACTGATTTCCTCCAATTTTTGAAGTCCTCTCCCTCCGAGCCTAGGGTTTTCTCCTCCAAAGAGCAGTGGTTCTTAATCTTGGCTGCATATTAAGAATCACTTGGGGGAGTTTGTAAAAATCCTGGTGCCCGGGTGCACCCCAGACGATCACAGTAAAACCTCTGGGAGTGGGACCCAGGCCCCTATAGTTTGAAAAGCTCTCCTGGTGATCTCAAAGTGCTTGAAGACCTCATTAGTAAACGCTTGTTTAGTACAGTTGATTTCCCTAGAGGAAAGTGTTAGAGTAAAAGAAAGGGGGGGTGGGGGTGGCGGGAAGAACAGAAAAAATAATTACATAATAATTAAGTATTCACAGACTGTATTCTTGACAAAAATTTGCAGAATTTGTCCACAAATAGGAGGCATTATTAAGACCGAGTGGCTATTTCGAATGTTTAGACACCTATGCTTCTAGGAAAAGCAGCTCTTAGAAATCTCGGCACCTCCCTGTCGTCCACTCCATGAATGTTTTGAGGTTTCTGAAGGAGGTCACAGAATCCCTCAACTTATTGTGGGCAAACGCTGGCCCTGGCCTTGCCAATCAGGGACCTGATAAGCTCCATGGCAGGGAGGAAAGCGTGGTCAGAGTGATAATACCTCAAGTGGGAAACTGAAGCATGGATGCTTGGCAAATTCCCATCGTAACCGTGCCTTTCAGAATAAAGGCAGGGAGTGGGGATGTCTGCAGAAATCGAGTGCTTCCAAAGTCAAATCAGGCAGTTCTTGCTCTGAGGTCTAGGGTGAGAAGCTGATTTTATATGTTTATATATACATGTATGTGTACACACACACACACAACTTCAAAATACCCTTGGATAAATAGTATTTCTTTACTGGTCTCTTTAAGAGGTCACCAAACTAGAGTGGACTGAGGAAGGGTGAGTTTGTTATTTATTTATTTGCCTAATTTATCTGCAGTAAACTGTGCATTTTGAAGCGACTCTTCTGGTGATTCTGATTTGCTTTTATTGAGAAACTTTGACAGCAGTGAATCATTTAAATAAAACATTGTCTTGCTCCATCGTACTTGTACTTGGAGAAAACAGCATATTTATATATTTCTAACCATGATCAGTGTGATTATAAAGGGTTTTTTTTCCCCCTTCGGTGATCTACAATGTCACCACAGGACTCTGATAACATTTGTACTCACTCAGATCAGTTTTTCCCACAGAACATTTTTCTACAAAGATTATTCAGATTTTTCTCTTATTAAATCAAGAGAATGAGGAAAAGTAATTATGCATGTGACTAAGAACAAAAGACTAAACCTATTAAAATATTAAAGCCTTGAAATTTAAATTGGGTTAATCACATTTATCAATACAACTCATTTTTAATTTGCTTTCTCTTTTATTAAATACTACTGCTTGAATTACTGGACTGTGGCTGCATGTAGGAATCCAAATAACTATAGAGTGTAGCCTTGAAGTCTTGGCTCCTTCAGCTGTTTTTAGTGGTACCTGGAATGACTACCAGACATGACAAGTAGCTGTGTCCACTGATATCAGCCTTGTAACACTTGATTTGATGCCCTCAAATCGTCCTGGTCTCATAGAATCAGACTTAAAATCTCATACTGTCAAACTGACCCTAAATTTCCTTCCATCAGAGTATTTAGATTTTTGAGATGGATACACCCTACTGTATATAAAATAGATAAACATCAAGGACCTACTGTAGAGGACAGGGAACTTATTCAATATCTTGTAATAAACTATAATAGAAAAAAAATCTGAAAAAGAATATATATACATTCTGTGTGTATGTGTGTGTATATATATATATATAAATGGAATCACTTTGCTGTACACCTGAAACATTGTAAATCAACTATACTTCAATTAAAAAAACGAATATTTAGATGTTTTGAGCACATAAGAATGGAGACTATTTTTAACAAGTAGTTCACATGTATTTATGATTATTATAAAAATACTGAAAAAATTTCTGCAACTGGAATTACTAGCGGTCTAATTTTTACTTCATGCAAAACATACCTGTTTAATGTTAATGCTACACTTACCACGTTGACCAAGATCAAAGTGAAATTTCTATGAACAATCTCTGGGTAAGGTAAAATTTCGGCAAGAGATGTAATTATTTAAGAGATATATTTTTTGAGTTATTTGTAATTCAATGAATTCACCAAGATTGAAATTTTTATAATGTCAGCAAATCAAAACATATTCTTTGATATACAGAAAAGCCTTTTTTAACCCTTAGCAACATGTAAAACAAAAACTAATTTTGGAACCTTTCAATTGTGTATCTGATGTTGATTAGGCTCTGTTTTGCTGTTTTCACAATTGCCCCATGTTCAGGGAGAGCAGGGAAAATAACCCTGCTATAGGCAGGGTTAGCTATAGGCAACCATAGCTTCCTTGGTTGAGAGTGTGGTCTACTGGGGAAAATTTGAGTGGTAATGGCTGGTAAGGAGTTGACTTCCTCCTGCACCAAAAGAGGTGCTGGTCCCAGGGCTGCACAGAAAACGCCTCCGCCATTAATGTCAGTTACTCAGAGTTTGGTAGAATATCTCTTTTACAGAAACTTTCACATGGCCTCTAGATTCTCAGAGTTCCGGTTTATCTGAGGTTGGGAAGGGGTACTCTAAGACTTAGCCATTGGCTCTTTTGGTTGGGAGACTGGAAAGTTGAGGGACATAGGTGGAGCCCTGGCTGGGTGTGGGAAAGCACAGGCAGCCACTTTCTCACCTCCGTGGACCCTCCAGTGGAGCTGTTTAAAGGTCCACTTGCAGAGGCCCTAATAAAGAAGACCATGTGCAAGATGGCACCCTTGCCCAGGGCAACAGCTGAGCATAGCCAAGGAGACGTTGAAGCACTAGACGTGTGCATTTGTACCGGATGCAGAATCTGTGGTTGCCCTGTAGTCACCCAGGAGCCATGGTCTTTTAGAATCAATGTATCAAGTGCCAAAGTATGTGGCACTCATCTCCAAATGAGTCCTGTAGGTGGGAAATAGGGAATCGGGGAATGAGAGGAGGGGGAGCTACTGGTGGGTACATTTCTGAAAAGACCCTGAATCCTTACGTTTATGTACATATATTGTCTACTTACGTCCATTTGCTGGATGCAGCTTCTGTTGGCACACAAGCTAGCTGCGGGGACTGCCCTAACAAATGCATGCGTGTTTTGCAAATTGGAGCTTCATTATTTCTGACATAACTGATATTTTAAAAGCCCACTTGGGTTTGAAATCCAACCTCAAGAAATTTCAGTATAATTGATCATTTAAGAAAAAGAATGATTAGATCCTTTAAGAAAATCAGCTGTTGTAAATGGCTGAAAGGTTTTAAAGACATTAAAAGAAATACATTATTTACTCATATGGAAGTATTTCATAGGTCATAAATAGCAAGAATTTGGAGAAACCATCATTGCAAAGCCTTAGTTGGAATTTATGTATAGCCACTTCAAGCTTAAAACCTGATATAAAAAGGATATATTCACAGAAGCAAGCTCAAATTTCTCTTTAAATACTATGATATATTATTAGGTTTTATAAAAAATAATTAATCTTTCCTAATACTTTCCATTTTTTTCTCTTAACTCAATTTTATAACTAAAATAAAAGAATATTTTTAACCAAACCCCAAATAGATATTCTCAAATTCCTTCCCATTTACCACAGTATATTTTAAAAATATTATCATTTTCTATGTGCTTCATGGGAAAAAAGAGGCTGGGAAAAACTCACTTATAAAATTCCAAATATCTGTGTCTATGCTTAAAGGATGTACTTAAATAACTATCTATCTTCTATCCATCTATCTAGATGGCAGGGGTAAAATCATCTCTCTTCTGCATACTTTCTTTTCCCTCTCCTCTCTTACCCACTCACAAGCA
Source organism: Kogia breviceps (assembly GCF_026419965.1). Lineage (NCBI taxonomy): Eukaryota > Metazoa > Chordata > Mammalia > Artiodactyla > Physeteridae > Kogia > Kogia breviceps. The sequence goes on from NC_081319.1 coordinate 92,608,525, forward strand.
CATGAATATGCATTTTTCCTTCAAAGCATAGTACAGAGTAGAATATTCATTACGAGACACAAGATATATTAATGCCATTCTGATGAAAGAATGTCCCACAAGCCCATATGTGTGCATATACAAACCTCCAGAGCTGAGGAAGTTATCCAAGTATAGACTGTAGGTGAATATAAAACTGAAAGGAATTTAAAGCCGAGCCAAGCATTGTAGGTTAATTTCTGAGTTTTTTGGTTAATTCTGTGATGTCATAAACTCAGCCAGAACAAAAGGAGAATGGCCAGTGTAAAAGACGATCAATCAGCTGCATCCAACATCCCCAAATACCCCAAATATCCAAAAAGTATATGTATGTACATATGTGTAGTTAGTCACTCATTTCCTTTCTTCCTTCACTAATTTACTTATTCAAGTACATTTCTCTGAAGTCATCTATCACAGGGGCAATTAGCTCCTGTTATTTTAGATCTGAGACACCTGAATACCTGCTAGCTCTGCTGGCACTGATGTGATTTTGAGGTTGTAAATGCCTCTCAGTTAACAAAGACTTTTCATTATTTTGAACTCTCTATGTCACTGCCTTTGTTTCCATAGAAGACAAAATGACAAGGTTTTTCAGATGCATTTTCTTATTTTCTTCAATATGTATTTTTAAATCACACTGACAGTTTTATTCCATAGCACAGCAGCAGTTTGCCCAGCTCTCAGGAACAACTCTATCCCAGCAAAAGCACTCAGGGAAGAAGAGGTTTAAGGAGACGGATTTCAGCCTCATGCTTCAGAGGGCTTGCTGTAAATCATGGTATGGGAGGAGGAGAACACCTGTAAAAATGATGAAATGAACCTTGATAAGAGTGTGCTTTTAATCACTATTTTCCTAGGCAGGTGCAATTCTCAAAACTTTTTCTCGGTGGGGTTGTACTTGATGAAGTTCGCACGCCAGCATACCGGCAGGATCAACGCCTGCTCTCTCTTCTGCTTGGAACCATGCTCACTGCACTTCGTAGGGAGCAGAATTCTAAGTCTGGACTGTTTCAGGGGACCCCTAACCTTTCCAAGATGGGGCTTCTCCGAATCTTCCTGTCTTGTGAAGGATTTGTTTGTCAGCCTTGAAGCAATGGGACTGCTTCCTGAATTGCTTAGAGTTAGCTACAATTTACCAGCCTCTGAAGTGGCATTAAAGCAGCATTCATTTTTAAATGAGTATTAAATTTACTTTTAGCCAAAGCCTCTAGCTGACAATGAAGTGTTCAATGGGCTTGCTATTGGCTCGCTCTTTGCTAATGGCTCTGCTGCCGGTGATATACTCTCTCTCTCTCTTTGGATGCAGAAGCTTAATATGTTTGAGGCTTGTACTTAATTTCAAAAGTACGAACAGCAGTAAAACTCTCCAGATTTCAAGTCTCTGAGTAGGGTCTCTCCTCAGTGATGAAGCAAACCCACATGGTGTAGTGGAAAGAACAGGGGCCGTGGTAGAAGATCTAGGTTGACATCCTGACCCCCTCACTTTCTACCAGGGATCAGCAAACTACTGCTTGAGGACCAAATCCAGCCCACCACCTTTTTTGGTTCTAATTGTTTGTGGTTTAAATTTTTTACATTTTTAGGGCTTCCCTGGTGGCACAGTAGTTGCGAGTCCGCCTGCCGATGCAGGGGACGCGGGTTCGTGCCCCGGTCCGGGAAGATCCCACATGCCGCGGAGCGGCTGGGCCCGTGAGCCGTGGCCGCTGCGCCTGCGCATCCGGAGCCTGTGCTCCGCAACGGGAGAGGCCACAGCGGTGAGAGGCCCGCGTACCGCAAGGAAAAAAAAAAAAAAAAAAGTTTTACATTTTTAAACGTTTGGGGAAGAAAATCAAAAGAAGAAGAACATTTCGTGACAGTTCAAATGTCAGTGTCCATAAGTAAAATGCCCTGACATAACAGTCACACTCATTTATTCACGCATGCTCTATGGCTGCTTCCCTGCTGCAGTGGCAGAGCTCAGTAGTTGCAACAGCGGCCAGACGGCGCACAGAGCCTAAAATACTTAACTGTTTGGCCCTTTACAGAAGAAACGTGCTGATCCCTGATTCAAACCACTGATTGATCCCAGGTGTATTAATCTCCTCTCAGAGTCTCAGTGGTTTCATCTGTAGACAGGGACCAATTACCAGTGGCCACGTCATAGAGCTATTGTGAAGAACAAATGAGGTCGTTAATCTCTCAGTATTTGGAAATCTCACTGTTAAAAAAAAGACAAACAGAATTATTGGTTATTAGTTGTTAAAAAAAGAATTACTGATTATTAGTTATTTTGTTCCGATAGCTGTAATTGTCCTTCTACCAATTTGCTTGAGTTTATTTTTAAGTAGATGATATATGATCTATTTAATAAATTGATATATATTAGTTATGATTTAGAAATAGGCATTTAAAAGCATTTTTGCACATACTTATTAGATGTCTCCAATAAACTAGGTACTCATCCCTGAAGGTAGATTATATAAAAATGCAACTCCTTCGGGCTTCCCTGGTGGCGCAGTGGTTGAGAATCCGCCTGCCGATGCAGGAGACACGGGTTCGTGCCCTGGTCCGGGAAGATCCCACATGCCGCGGAGCAACTAAGCCCGTGAGCTATGGCCGCTAGGCCTGTGCGTCCGGAGCCTGTGCTCCACAACGGGAGAGGCCACAACAGTGAGAGGCCCGCATACCGCAAAAAAAAAAAAAAAGCAACTCCTTCATTCTCACAAAATACCTTTGGGAAAAAGTTCTCAAAAGCGTATCTACATGTATAATTTTTTACACTTGGTCTACTTATGATGCATCTATGTGTTCCTTTTAATTGTTCCCAGATCATTAAGTGAAGACAAAGTAAATCCACATTCTTCAAACACATTTGTGCTCCACCTACAACTGCATATAAAATAAAGGGAACAATCAAGGTAATTTTCTACTCCTCAGACATAAATTATATCTACCTTTTAAACAAACTTTAATAATTGAGGAGGTTGTTTAAATTTTTCACCTCAAATTTTACTCCCCCCGCCCCACGCGGGATTTTGGATAAAAATCCAATAAAGATTTCTCTTCTGATGGGATGAAGGCCTTTGCCGTGCAGCTAATGAAGGGAGAAATAGAGGAAATCCATTTGGTTCTTTTCTGATTCTTGTCCAAAAGCCATTGCCTCCCGCTGTGGACTGTTCTCAGTGTTCACACAGTGCTGGTCTAGGTCCAAACCTTCAGTCTATTTTGATATCAGAGAGCTAACTTCTTTGATGTCTATCAGTGGCTTCTAAAGTGCTGTGCCAGGTTTAATCAAAGGTACGTAGCTTCCGCAAGAATAAACGGCGAGAAATGATCACAGTGCCGCATGCAGGGTTTTTAAGCAGCCTCCAGACTTTGCTGGGCTGGGCCCCCTCCTCAGAGGACAAATGCAGGAACCCTAGGGCCTCTCTCAGATGAAATAATTGCAGAAAAACACAACAAAGGGAAGCAGGGCGATATTCTCAAGCCCTCCGATTTCACTCGACCACCAATATTCCTCTCCGAGGCGGCTGAGACCCAACACAGCACTGCGGGATCCTGTCAAGAAGTGTGCGAACTGGCATGGAATCTAAGTCCGCACCCGGATCTTCGGGGCCTCCGAGGGGGGAGAGCAACCTGCGAGATAAGAACATCGAAGCTGACAGGACAGAGGCTACGCTTGCCAGGGCCACGCAGTTGAACCCTTAGTGGCCTTTTTAACCACACATCCAAGCACAGGGGATGGCACTATGTTCCCGTATGATCCATAACAAAAAGGACCAAAAGCCCTTTGCATCTTTCTGCTGATTCTATCACTAGAGTACAGTCTTTTCTGCGCATTTTTGATCTCTCATCTCTAAAATATAGACATCCATACATATACACGTGTATTCCTATAAAGCCCATAATATAACAATATATTAAATTTTAACTTCTTGTAAGAGTGATGTCTAATGCTTTCTTCCCATTCCTCAGTGGATTATTTGAGGCACTTCCAGAGGTCTGTGCACTATATTGGAGACCACTGCTATATTCTCTAGACAAGTTAGGGTTATTTTCTGAAAAAATCCAAAGTCACAAGATTTTTCACTCCTTTAGGCTAACCCATAATTGAATAAAACCCTTCTGGTCACTCCTCTGATCTTATGTTGTTAATCACTCTTGTTTGTTTCTCTGCCCAAGAGAAACTCCTCCACCAAACCCTCCTGAGATGTCATCCTATCACGTCTTTAAATATTATAAATATTCTGACATTTACCAAATTTTATCTCCAGACTGGACCACTTCCCTCAGTTGTAGACTCACATATCCCTTTTAATTTAACATGTCTGAAACCAAATTCCTTGTTTGCCCCACAAACCTGTCCCTCCCTTAGTCCTCATCTCAGTAAATACAACGACATTCTACCAGATGCTCAGACTAAAGTTAAGGACGACAGGATTAAAGGATTAAGACTGAAGGATTCACCTTTAACTTTCTGTTTCTCTCAGATCCCCCATCAGCAGATTCTGTTGTCTGAACCTTCAGAAGACATGTAAACACTTTATATCACCTTCAGCACTAATTCTAGTCCAAGCCACCAACATCTCTCACACAGTTTATTGCAACAACTTCTTACTGATCTCTGTGCCCATTGTAGGATGAACTGTTTAAAACATACACTAGGTCAGGTCAAGTCTTTGCTCAGCATTCTCCAATGGCTTCCCATCTCACTCAGATAAAGAAAGGGAATCTCTCTCCCCTTACCTTTGGATCTCACCATTATACTGTCAGTTCTCTGGGCTCCAGCTGCTTGCTATTCCTAGATTTCACTGGCCAATCTCCTACCTCAGGACCTTTGCACTTGCTCTTCTGTCAGATATTCAATCTTTCTCCTCCTTCACTGCTTTCCTGTCTTGGCTCAAATGTCCTAGTCTTGGCGAGTCCTTTCCTGACCACCCTATTTAAAATTACAAATCATCCTATTCATCCCATGTCTTTTTCCTAATTTACCCTCTCACCATCTGACAAATGCACATTTTATTTATTTATTTTCCGTTTCCTTTGCCTACAGTATAAGCTCCATGTAGGTAGGGATTTTTGTTTCATACACTGCTGTGTTCCTAGCACAAAGAACAGAGCCTGGAATATAATAGCTCCTCCAAAAGTGTATCTGAATGAATGAATGAATGGATGTACATGGACTACGGGTGATAAGGACATACACCAAAATGTGGTTATGTCCACTGTCATAGAACTGATGGTGATTTTAATCTTTTTAATATACCTTTCCATAGTTTTTAGGAAATAATGAAGGTTACCATTATCATCAAAAAAAGAAAATGTCTTATTAAATGCATTTTAATGTTTAAAGAAAAAAGATACGAAAGGATCAAAAAGCAGAAAAACAAACTGTGTGTGCCTGTAGATGAATATATCATAAATATGAACAAATATATGTACGTAAAGAAATAAAAATAAAAGGAAATTGGCTAAAATGTTTAGTATCTGCAAGTGCCAAACCTATGGGTCATTTTTTTCTTATTCTAGTTTACTTCCTTTTTTTAATGAGCATGTATTCTTTTACAATGAAAACAAATCAACCTTTAAAAAAGAGGTTAAATGCATTACCATATATACACACATATAAAATGAAGAGTAAGTCAATAAGCTTAGCTATCATTTACTTCTGAGTAGTCCTAATTAAGTTGTTATGACTCTGTGTTATTTAAATTAAAAAAATTATTAATTCCTTCAGCTTCCTGTTTTCCTATTGAAGAGTAAAATTTGAGTCACAGAGTGATTTCATCTCTTTGCCCTAAACTGCTTTCTTATTTCTGTCAAGAATGTTTTACAAACGCGTATTTCTGGATAGTTAAATTAAAATTTTCAGTAGAATGTAGTGGAATCACTTTGTTTTCAATTGTTTAATTCTTTTTTTGCGGTACGCGGGCCTCTCACTGTTGTGGCCTCCCCCGTTGCGGAGCACAGGCTCCGGACGCACAGGCTCAGCGGCCACGGCTCACGGGCCCGGCCGCTCCGCAGCATGTGGGATCCTCCCGGACCGGGGCACGAACCCGCGTCCCCTGCATCGGCAGGCAGACTCTCAACCACTGCGCCACCAGGGAAGCCCAATTCTTTAATTCTTTAAGTTATAACAATGATCTGATAACCCTGTGGTTAAAAACTATTTTGAATAACACCAGATTTTAAAAATATTTTATGAAATTTAAAATAATTAATTAATTATTTTTTAATTTTTTTGGCTGAATTGGGTCTTCGTTGCTGTGTGCGGGCTTTCTCTAGTTTTACCGAGTGGGGGCTACTCTTCGTTGCAGTGCGCGGTCTTCTCATTGTGGTGGCTTCTCTTGGTGTGGAGCACGGGCTTAGGCGCATGGGCTCAGTAGTCGTGGCTCGTGGGCTCAGTAGTTGTGGCTCGCGGGCTCAGTAGTTGTGGCTTGTGGGCTCCAGAGCACAGACTCAGTAGTTGTGGTGCATGGGCTTAGTTGCTCCGCAGCATGTGTGATCTTCCTCTAACCCATGTCCCCTGCATTGGCAGGTGGATTCTTAACCACTGCGCCACCAGGGAAGTCCCAGGAAATTTTAATAAAATACAAATAATAATCCTTTAGCAGATTCCTCTGTTGCCATCAGGATATTTGCTAAAATGAAGGGCTCTTCTTTCACCCTTGGCTTTGACAACAATTAATCAGTGTAACAATGATCAGAGCCTTTTCTGCTTGGCCTCTTATTTGGATTTGTAGCATCTTTTGTTGGAATGCATTCTGAAAAATAAGCTGGGATGTTTATTTCGCAGAACCCATTTTACTGTCACAAAGGAGAAGCATTTATGTTTCCTTTGCTGTGTGAAATCAGACAAACTGCATCCTCCCAGATCTAGGGGAGGTGGCTTACTTCTCCTCACTCCTTTCTAGACATGGGATTCATCTTCCAAGCCCAAGCCAAGTGGGTCCTCAAAATGGACATTGCTTAAAGCTGGTCCCAGATCCCAGCTCAAGAAAGAAAGCAGGCGTGTCTGGGAAGTGGATTTACCCAACCCCTCCCCGACTTCGTGGTGGCCCCTTTTGTGAGAGGAGGGAAGCCACACTTCTGGGCTTCAGCCTCTCTGTGGTCATCTGCAAGGTCTCAACTCCTGTTGCTTTCAAAGTGTCAATCACACCAAAGCCTGTTATTAGATACCGTTTAATATTAAATCATTTGTATAATACCTTTCATGGTCATAATAAAATGTCCAAGTTCCCTTAAACAGAAGAAGCTAATAAACCAAATGTCCGTGGTAGATGTCCGTCTCTTTCTTAATAGAACAAAATTTAATTAAAACTTAATATTAAGTAATTTTTACTTTTATTAAAGAAAATCTAATAGAAATGTAATGGTTGCATCCCTGTGTGCTCCCCTGGTATGGTTCTCACAGTGAAATCCATCTTTGTATTATCTGCATCAGCTTTATAAAGTTTGAATAAATTCCTGTTACATTTTTGCTCATAGTACAATGTTTTGGTTTGATTTCTTTCTTAGGATGGAAAAGGTAAACATAAATCCCAATCAGAGTGGGGGAAGGGAGAGGATACTGGTTATAAGAAATTGTCTTCTTCCAGCTTATTTTTTTTTAATGTCTTAAAAGCTTTATTTTGTTCTCTATAATTTTTTAAAATATTATAAAATGTGACCTATGAATTGCATACCATTGGTAGAGGGGGTAGCAGAAAGAAAGTATATAGCGTCGGCTATAATGAGAAAAGAATACAAAAGCCTCAGTTGCACCTCTTCCTACTGTATTCTTCCGAATAAGAAAGACAGACTCCTTGCACCGTGGCACCCAGCCAATCTCTGATGAGAATCAATTACTTTGCCAAAAAGCAACACAAAAGATGTTCCTTGTTTGCAAACCGAGTTTCCTGCGAAGGCACCTTTTCTCCAGGCTCGCAAAACAGAGATCAAGACAATTCTTTCTGTTGCTTCTTTATGCTGTTTCTCTTCTCCTCGCTTTAGGAAACCCTTCTGGAAGAAGGCAAATCTGAATCTAATCCCAGAGGATAAGGAGACTTTTCACTTCACAGTGTGATCTCTTCATTATAGCTGTGTAACCACAGCATGGAATTGTTCTGAAAGACAGCGGCCAATATTATAATTATCTACATAAAAAATTCACTGGGCAGCCTTTGTTTTTGAAGTCTTTTAAAATTTGTGTACAGTTTTTTGTCTCACCATATTGTGGCCAGATTGAGAGAATTGGGGGCGGGCGGGCGGCGGAGGGGGGTTGAAGGAGCTGATTCTGGGAGAGGAGGATGGGAAGGGGAAAGAGAAAGCTCTCCTTCACCTCCAGCTTCTCATCCTGACCTTTATTTCCTTCTTCACTAACCTCTAGAGGGTGAAAGTGAAAGTGAAATTGGAAACAGCATCGAGACTCTCTTTTTTGCTGTCTTATTCTCTTTTCCTTCCTCACCATTCCACGTGTTTTCTTCACCTTTCTGTCTCCAGCTCGTGTCCATTTTCTTCAAATCATTTGGATTTCCCTTCTTTCTCTTTAATTTAAAGCCCTTTATTGGGGTTTTCATCACTCCTGCATCTCAAGTCTCAGGGTCCCAAACAGCCTTCTAGTGTTGCAAGTGCTGTGAGCTCCATCCACAAGGCAAATCGGTATTTGTATATTACCCTGGGAACCTCTCAAAAATTTAAAGCATTGTTTCTATGACAAAAATATATTCTAGGTGTCAAGCTGCCTATCTAGACAAACTTTTAGGATACAGCCAGGTTATAATTTGGATATATGCATTATATATTTAAAGGAACTACATAAAATAACTAGATATTCAGTGTGAAAATTGCGAAGATGCATATAAATCATTGGAGAAATAACATCAAGTTCCAAAGAGGGGTTTTAAACCAACAATCATTTTATTATTTATGACTAAAACTAAAATGTATTTAGTGGGCTGTGTTTCTGCATAAAGGGTTTTTGTTTAGATGTCAGATATTGGTTTAGGACAGTAAGATAGATAGTCATTGTGTAGATTTGAAATTAATTTTATTTATTTATTTATTTTTGCCTATTTTGAGATGAGCCATAATTATTATCCGAGAAATCTGGAATATATTTATCAGTTTCCAGAAGGAATTCTGAAACTAAAAGCTTTTTTTTTTTTTCTTGTATGCAGGGAGGGGATTTTAAGACAACAAACATATTTCATTGGCAAGTAAAAGGACATTCATATGATGCTAAAAAGAGAAATCAGGTGAGCTTGTTGGAGTTTATTATTCTGATTAGTAAGAGCTAGCCCAATACTGAGACAATAACAGACCATCTCTACTCTTAGGTTAAAAATATCTAACATTTTTCTGAGTGATTCTATCTATAGAAGCTCTAATGTTCACATATATAGTCCTGCAGTGCATTTTCCAATCTACGTATAAGGAATTTACAAAATAATTATCCCAGGACTAATTCCTCCTGACAACTTGTGAAGCAGGTAGATTGCCAATTCTGGTTTTCTTCTTATTGCAGAAAAGGCACAAAAACAAAAAGCCACAAGTGCCTCAGGATTACAGTATCAACGAGGAAGGGCTAAGTTATACCAGGATAACAAATTCTGAAATCTTGGTGACTTAACCAAACAAGGGTTTTTCTTCCTCATGCTATATTCCAGTGTAGTTGGGTGGGTGGAGAGAGGTGGTATGAGTTTTTCCACGCATGGAAACTTAGGGGCACAATTCCAGCAAGCTCACCTCGTTGTTCAAATAAAGGTGTTATTCAAATAAAGGTCTTCATTCTGGAGTTTAGTTAACTGTCCTCCCTTCCCCCAATGTACACCTATACTCATTGGCTGCCCTGTGACCTCCATGATCACACACATATCACCAGTCATTTTAATTAACAGATTATGAAATTGCATGAATCTTCAATATCTTATTCTCCAATTATGGAACTTTGGGGAAGAAAGAAAAATGCAGGCTGAATTGTGAAAATTTCAGTTAATTCTTCATCACGTATCTCTCCAGAGACGGGATTTTTTTCAGGACTGTAGCTACCAAATATAAAAATAAAAGTGGGGCTTCCCTGGTGGCGCAGTGGTTGAGAGTCCGCCTGCCGATGCAGGGGACACGGGTTCGTGCCCCGGTCCGGGAGGATCCCACGTGCTGCGGAGCAGCTGGGCCCGTGAGCCATGGCCGCTGAGCCTGCGCGTCCGGAGCCTGTGCTCCGCAACGGGAGAGGCCACAACAGTGAGAGGCCCGCGTACCGCAAAAATCAATCAATCAGTAAATAAAAGTGAACCCTGAAAATGACTCAAGGCTTCATCATTTTCAAAAGAAATCATACAATCAAGCGTATCGCTCGTGAAGATGGATGACTTTTTCAAAAGCAAATTCTATTATTTTCCCACTGAGTTTCAGCAAAAGAAAGAAAAGGAAAGAATGGGAGAAGCTCGTTGAGAAATTCTCCGAAGAGACGACAGACTATCCCTTGAGTAAACAGCACCCAGCCGGGCAAAAGCTCTTTTTTTTTTTTTATCACCACATTAGCACCACCTTGGGAAGTCAAGACATCTCTAGATAGATCATTATTTTCCTAACAAGCTCCTCAGGACCCAATGTTTGGGACGATAGCAACCATCAGATATACAGAGTGAAGCAAACATTAGTATGAACGGATCAATTGTGTGTTAAAGTATTATTTGGTGACTGATTCTAAACATCCTTACCACAAATACATGTTCAGAACTGTATAAACAGCAGCGCCTCCCCGAAATAGAAGAAAACAGAAATGATGGTTATTGAAAAACCAATATGTATCAGCATTATGCTGGGCAATTTCTATGTAGTAAATCATTTGTTACTCATTATAATACTTTAAGTTTGATATCATTATCCCCTGTTATAGAATACTAAACTAAAGCTTAAGACACTGAAGGCAATTTTTCAAGTCCCCAACCAGCCAGTGACTGAGCCAGGATTTGCAAATCCATGCCCAATTCTCCAGGGACTCTCCAAAAGACCTTTGTGAGTCCTGAGTACTCTTACCCCAGGACTTACCCCAGCCCACATTATTTCAAATATGTTAAAATACACAGCTCACTTCAAACAGTATTTATATATTATGTTGCAACTGATAAGTTGAAATAACTTTCTGGCATTAGAACTTAATTATGATTTTCGATTTTATAATTTAAAAAAATTGTACACCACAAAGTCTTTTTTGCTTTTTGTTTTTTTCAGGGAGCAAACTGTTTTGTAGGCTCTTGAAAAGTTCATAGTTTCATGTTGTAGCTGTGGTACCTACCAGACATGGCAGCCTGAGAATGAATCTGGAGACTCTCCTTCTACTCCAGCAGGCTGGGTAAGCTTTGGTGTCTTACCCCAAACTTCATCTTCAATGGTGTATTTGCATCGTGACTGAAATGCTTGAGTTGAATAGTTCCAGTGATATTTCCTTTGACGGTGAGGGATGCGGGGCAAGATTCCTTCCTTGCTTCAGCAATACTGGTAGGTAGTGCTACCCTGACATGAAAGATGTTCAACAAACACTTCTGTTATTTGTCTTTCCTTCTAGACTGGGAAATATTTGAGGCTACTGGCCATTTCTAATTAATTCTTCCAATCTACAACTTATCACTTTTGTTAGCACATACTAATAAACATTTCAAGAAATAGTTGTTGAACACAAGAAAGAATGGATGGATGTGAGTAAGTGACTCTGACCTAAGTCTCCTGATAAGTTCATGACAGGCTTCATCTTAGAATCTAGTTTCCTGGCACCTAGCTCAATCATTTTCAGAGCTGATCATATTTTTTTGAGCACTTCCATAAAGTAGAGTCCATTTTGCTGAATGCAAGTAGAGAGTCTTTTTTTTTTTTTTGGCTGCACGGGGTCTTCATTGCTGCACACGGGCTTTCTCTAGTTGCAGCAAGCAGGGGTTACTCTTTGTTGAGGTGTACAGGTTTCTCATTGCGGTGGCTTCTCTTGTTGCGGAGCATGGGGTCTAGAGCGTGTGGGTTTCAGTAGTTGTGGCACAAGGTCTCAGTAGTTGTGGCACATGGGCTTAGTTGCCCTGCTGCATATGGGATCTTCCCGAACCAGGGATTGAACCTGTGTCCCCTGCATTGGCAGGTGGATTCTTAACAACTAGACCACCAGGGAGATCCCAGGTAGAGAGACTTTACTGCTAACTGCTGACAACATTCGGAAAAATATTGCTATTCTTCTGGCTGCCAAAACACAAAAGTTACATACACTTAGATAATTTCTCCTCCGTTCTTAAATTCTTGTCTCTTTTCTGGTTTGAAAGCTTAACAGCTTCATATCAACATCTCATTCAGAATGATCCATTTGGCTACCTTTGGATGGTGTGTTCTTTTTCTGATTTCTTATGCTGATGAATCTTAGAATCTCTTCCATTCAGCATTCTGGTGATTTCTACCATTTACCTTTACATTCCTCTTGCCGTGTCTTGCGTACACTACAACATTATGTGTATAGCTTTGGATTGTTATAGCAGTGAGCAAAAGGAAACAGATTAATCACTCAACTTATGGACAGAGGAATAAACAGAAAAGATTTCAGAAAATAATAAATGATTGACTCAAACTCTTTTTTTTTTTTTTATTTTTTTTTATTTTTTTTTTTTTTTAATTTTTGTGGTACGTGGGCCTCTCACTGTTGTGGCCTCTCCCATTGCGGAGCACAGGCTCCGGACGCGCAGGCTCAGCGGCCATGGCTCACGGGCCCAGCCGCTCCGCGGCATGTGGGATCTTCCCGGACCGGGGCACGAACCCGTGTCTCCTGCATCAGCAGGCGGACTCTCAACCACTGCGCCACCAGGGAAGCCCCAAACTCTTTTACAAGTAATTCCATTACATTATCAGAGTAACACAGTGGGTGTTTTTTGTTGTTGTTATTGTTGCTAGATGGCTAAGGAACTTAAAATATTGTATTAAGAGATCAGCAATCATCCATTTACACCAACTAAAAAAAAAAAATCACTTAAAACATTTTTGAAGTTTCTTCAGAATAAATGGTTAGTAAAAGCCAAGCCAGCCCAGTATTGTATAGAAACTCAAAATGTTTTGTGCCTTCTTTTTTTTTTTTTTTTTTTTTTTTTTTCTTTTTTTTTTTTTTTGCAGTACGTGGGCCTCTCACTGTTGTGGCCTCTCCCATTGCGGAGCACAGGCTCCAGACGTGCAGGCTCAGGGGCCATGGCTCACGGGCCCAGCCGCTCCGCGGCATGTGGGATCTTCCCGGACTGGGGCATGAACCCGTGTCCCCTGCATTGGCAGGTGGACTCTCAACCACTGCGCCACCAGGGAAGCCCCAAAATATTTTAATAAATAACCTTGTCTAATGCTGCTTATTATGTCAGCAGGTGGTAGTAAATTAAAGACAGGCACAAGTTTTTAGACTCTCCTCTCATTAAGAGGTGGAGTATATGATTTCTCCTTTTCATCTGGGGGGGCTCTGTGACTGCTTGACCAATAGAATGTAATGGAAATTATGCTCTGTCAGTTTCCAAGTCCAAGCCTTAAGACAACGGTAGTTTCCTGTGGCAGGTGGAATTCTTAGATGTCCTCCAAAATTTTCACCCCTTAGAGTACATGCCCTATACTATACCCTCCTCTTGATTATGGGTGGGATCTGTGACTATGAAAGATCTCACCATATGTGGAAAAGGTAAATTGACTTGCAGATGTAATTAAAGTTCCTAATGAATTGGCGTTGAGTTAAAGGGAAGTTATCCTGGTTAGGTCAGCCTTAATCAGGTAGGCTCTTTAAAAAAGGCTCCACCTTTCCAACAAATGGTGCTGAGACAACTGTATATCCATACAAATGAGTGAAGGTGGATCCCTCTTCACACCATACGCAAAAATTAACTCAAAATGGATAACAGACATCATTGTAAGTGTTAAAAGTATAAAACCCATAGAAAATGTAGGAATAAATCTTCATTAATTTGGATTACGCATTAATTTCTTAGATACAACTTTGAAAGTACAAGTGGCAAAAGACGTAATAAACAGTACTTCATCAAAATCAAAACCTTGTGATTCAAAGGTCATAATCAAGAAAGTGAACAATCAACTCACAGAAGGGGAAACATATTTACAGATTGTATATCTGATAAAGGACTTGTGTCCATAATATATATAAAAAACATTTACAAATCAATAATAAAAATATAAATCACCCAACTAAGAAAAGGGCAAAGAGTTTGAATAGACATTATTCCCAATGAAGAGATACATGAAAAGATGCTCAGCATCAATAGTCATTAGGGAAATGAGACACAAAACTACAGTGAGATACTACCCACCCACTAGGATAGGTATAATAAAAAAGACAACAACAAGTGTTGATGAGGATGAGGAGAAATAGGAACCCTCGTACATTGCTAGTGGGAATGTAAACTGATACAGACTTTGGAAAGTGTTTACCAGTTCCTCACACTGTTCAACTTAGAGTTCCCATAAAACCCAGCAATTCCACTCCTAGATATAAAACCCTGAGAAAGGCAAATGTATATGCACAGAAAATCTTCTTCATGAGTGTTCACAGAAGAATTATTTACCATAGCTCAAAAGTAGAAGCAAGCCAGGAGTTCCCTGGTGGTCTAGTGGTTAGGATCCAGCGCTTTCACTGCTGTGACCCAGGTTCAATCCCTGGTCGGGGAACAAATATCCCACAAGCTGCATGGCACAGCCAAAAACTAAAGCAAACCAAATAAAAAGAATATTATTCAGCATTAAAAAGGAATGAAGTACTAATACAGGATACAACATGGACGAACCTTGAAAACATTTTGCTAAGTTAAAGAAACCAGTCACAAAAACCTCATAATGGATGATTCCGTTAATATGGCCAGAACAGGAAGATCTATAGACCAAAATAGATTAGCAGATGTGTAGGGCTGGAGATAAGGCTGGAATGGAGAGTCACTGCTATTGGGAGCAGTTTCTTTGGGGATGATAAAAATGTTCTAAAATTGGATTGTAGTGATAGTTGAACAGCTCTGTGAATATATTAAAAACCATTGAATTACACATCTTAAATGAGTGAAATGCATGGGATATGAATTATATTTCAGTAAAGCTGTTCTTTGAAAAAAAAGTTAGTTGAGACCTTCCCTGAACTCAAATACACTCCCTGTTGGCCCTGAAGAAGCAAGCTGCCATTAATTCTACAGGAAATGAATTTTGCCAACAACTATCAAGCTTAGAAAAGGACCCTGGGCCTCAGAAGAGACTGTAGTCCTGGCTGACACCTTGATTGCAACCTTCTGAGTGCCTGAGCAGAGGACCCAGCTAAGTAAGATGTGTCCAGACTTCTGACCTACAGAAACTGTGAGATGATAAATGGGTGCTTTTTATATACCAAGTTTGTGGTAATTTGTTATGCAGCAATAGATAACGAATATATTTTTACTTTGGGTCTTTTGGAACACTTGCTTTTGGAACCCAGCTGCCATGATGTGAGAAGACTAAGACACATGGAAAAGCCCTACATATGCTCCCAGCCAACAGCCAGCATCAATTCCCAGCCATGGGAGTGAGCCTTCTTGGTCATTCAGCCCAAATGAGTCTGAGAGCAACTGCCTAAGAGACTCCATGCAAGAACCATTCAGTTGTGCCCAGTCAACTCACAGAAATGTGAGAGTTAATAATACCTTTAAGTGTTAGAATGGTTGTTATACAGCTTATGATATTAGGGTTTTGTTTTTGTTTTTTGCGGTACGCGGGCCTCTCACTGTTGTGGCCTCTCCCATTGCGGAGCACAGGCTCTGGACGCGCAGGCTCAGCTGCCATGGCTCACGGGCCCAGCCACTCCATGGCATGTGGGATCTTCCCGGACCGGGGCACGAACCCGTGTCCCCTGCATTGGCAGGCGGACTCTCAACCACTGCACCACCAGGGAAGTCCTCGGGGTTTTTTTTTTTTTTTTTAAATGCCTATTTTATTATACATTCAAATGAGTCTTTGTCTATCCTGTCAAACTTATAAGGGTAGCTCTGTTTTCATATTTCTCCATTTTTCTCTTGGAATCCTTCTAACTGTATTGAAGATTGACAGGTGGGTTCCCTTAGGAGGAGCTGAAAGACATTGTTAGATATATCTTTGATTCAAAATGAAACACTTATTTTAGTGAAGTGGAGATGTGATTCCTGCTATATTTAAAAGGAAACCCTAATGAGGGTTACTGGGGATAAATTAATTGAATAATGTATTCTCATTATTAGATAGGTATAAATAGATATATATTTGTGTTTGGGTCAGGAAGACAGAAACAAAAGACAAAAAAATAAAAATAAAAACAATGCAGACACATTGAATCCAAATAAAGGGAGCAAAATAAGTACCACAAAACACACTCATTACTATAATATTATAAATATGGAGAAATTGCAATAACAAATGAATTCCTTATGCTTTTATACTTCTGGTTGATTAGTATTTCCATACTCAATAAAAAGTACTGTGTAGTAACATTTTAGTCTCTGTGCCCATATGTATTATTCATTGTGGCTAGAGACCAATTTGCTCGCAAGTATGATAATTATCTAATTCTGTGTAGGGAAAGCTCTCCTCATTACTGGAATAAAGTTTCTAATTCCAGTAAAAACAATATTCAAATATTCTTGGGCAGAAAGTCAATGCATGGTCTTAAAATCTGCTTTGTTTTGTTAAAATTAGAATCAACAGTTGGAGAGCTACAGCTTCATAAAAAAGTAATCGCATTAGTCACCCTCTTGGCACTACATGGGTATTAATCTTTCCCTCTCATCAGTCCCTCTGACTCTTCCACAATTTTATAAGGTCCCCCACAAAGCCAAATTAATAGTGTTTCTTTCTTCAAAACTCATGAATGTGCAATTGATAATCAATGATCTTGGAAGAATAAAAGAAGCAACTTTAGGATTTCTAGATTATTTGATGGGCAGCTCTATTCCATGGGATATTTGAAGAGGTAGTCTCCTACCTGTTATATCCTTATTACAGACAAATTGGTTGTAGTTGATATTGAATGCAAATCTAATTAGAAAAATTTTCTAGCTGAGGGAAGGTGCTTGGTAAGCACCTCTAAGCCACATCCAATTCATAGTTAGGGTCACTGATTTCCTTTGCTGAAGTCAACTGGCCAATGGAGTTGCAGCCAATCACAAACCAATTTCCAATTTGCCCTATCCACTGAATTCATATAAAGTGCCTCATTGTGACCACAAGCTTGTAGTGTGCTCTTAGGTATCAAAATTCAGATAAGCAAAGTGTTATTTTCTGTAAAATCTTTAAGACCAAACTCGTTTCTGGCTTGTGTCCAGCCTTGCCAAAATCGTCATTAAATTTTATTATGCTTTATAATGGTAATTGGAGTAGGAGAGGCTACATTGAAGAACTTTCTATGTGGAGAACACTATATAAACATAGCATTGTGTAAAGAGCGTGGGATTTGGAGGCCGACAGACCTGAGTTTCAATCCCAGTTGCACCACTTCTTAACTACATGACCTTGGGCAAGTTAATAAATAAATAAATAAATAAGGAAGGAAATAAATAACCTTTCTTTATTTGTGAAATGACTATAGTATTACCTGCCTCCCAGGATGCTTTTAGAGGAGTAAATCAGATAAACCTTTGAAAAATGGTTAGCACAGTGTATGACATATAATAACACTCAATTATTATTGCTATGACTATTATTATGTTTATCATTTATATCAGTCACGAGAAAATGGTTTAAATAGATGAAAGTTTATTTTCATTTGTTTAAGTCTTCTTTCATTGCATTGTCCCTCTTCAGGTTGGAATTTCTCTGTCCTTTCTATGTTTATTCCTTCTTTTTTTTTTTAACATCTTTATTGGTGTATAATTGCTTTACAATGGTGTGTTAGTTTCTGCTGTATAACAAAGTGAATCAGCTATATGTATACATATATCCCCATAACCCCTCCCTATCCCACCCCTCTAGGTGGTCACAAAGCACCGAGCTGATCTCCCTGTGCTATGCGGCTGCTTCCCACTAGCTATCTATTTACATTTGGTAGTGTATATATGTCCATGCCACTCTCTCACTTTGTCCCAGCTTACCCTTCCCCGTTCTCGTGTCCTCAAGTCCATTCTCTACGTCTGTGTCTTTATTCCTGTCCTGCCCCTAGGTTCTTCAGAACCATTTTTTTTCTTTCTTTTTTTAGATTCCATGCATATGTGTCAGCGTACAGTATTTGTTTTTCTCTTTATTCCTTCTTAGTCTCACTTTCCCTGATATTACTCATCCAAAAAAAAAAGGTCTTTATGGAAAGTTCTGATCCCTGTTTACTCATTCCTACTTATCATAATGTTAAATCAATGTGCTCTTTTCTCAGTTGGGTTTTACATCTTTCTCCGGTTGTGAGAGGATAATATCTGTCTCAAACTGAAGGACTCAAATTTAACTCCTACCAGGGCCATTAGTGGGGAGAGATTATCTCTGGCAGAGATCCATATCTATGAATGCTGAGAGGACTGGTCTTGATAGAACCTGAGAGACTCCTCCCTCATCCTAATATGGCAGAAGTACTGTGGCTTAGCAGTGCCTCAAGGCCCCCATGTGACTATTGAGCCCCAGATCCCCAATGAAAGATGGTAGGTCTCTTTATGTCATTCATTCATTTGAATAGAAGAAATTTACTATGTATCCACTGAATGCAATGCTCTTTTCACAGATCATTTTCAGATCAAATAATAGAGTTCTTTATTAGGTCCTTCTGAAGAAAGCATACAAGTTGATGTATGCATATAAGCAAGGCATTCGTTATGTTAGATATAGTATACCATGAGGGGCTAAATGTAAAGGATAACAGAAGTGAGTTAAAATTGTAAAAACACAACTATGACCCTTTGTTGTCTGTATACAAAGGCTCACTTCAAAGATCTTCAGAAGACATAGTATTATTTCAATCAGACTACGCTATTGTCAATTTTTGAGAACAATTTGACTTTCATGCAATTGGAAATGAAACTCTTTTTAAAAAAAAATTTATTTTATTTTTGGCCATGCCACACAGCATGCAGGATCTTAGTTCCCCGACCAGGGCTTGAACCCCTGCCCCCCTGCAGTGGAAGCACAGAGTCTTAACCACTGGACCACCAGAGAAGTCCCCTGGAAATGAAACTTTCTAATTATTTTTCTGATGGAATGAAGGAAATATAGATAGATGTACATAATGACACATTCTGAATATATACACCTATCTATTACTACCTATTCAGAGGATTGGGATACACCGTCAATAGAGAAAAAGTAAATGATTTCCAGAAAGAAAAGTAGAATAAAGTTTGTCCCTACCCCTACCCAAGTGCTCAATTATGTTAACATAGTTTGAAGTCTGTGCCAAATCATTTTTCATTTAACTGTAGTGTTGAAACTGTACCAGTTGTTACTTGTTCCTGCTTAGATAAACAACTGTGGCAAGCACTCTGAGTGTGCCTCATGGTGACCTCATCAGGGAAGCATGTGTAGGTGGACTTCTTGGAAGCTTATAGTTCAAGGTCAGAAAAGTAAAATTGTCCAAGTAATTCTCACAGATACAAAAACAAACTCTTAACTTGTCTCTCTCTGTCTCTTCTCTCAGCCTTTTGCCCTGTTCCATTGTGGACCTGGGTTTTAATAGTAACAATGCTTTGATCACTAGTTTTTTATAGTATATTAAAGTCTTCCAGACTTTGGTGAAAACATCCTTCCAGGGCTTCCCTGGTGGCGCAGTGGTTGAGAGTCCACCTGCCAATGCAGGGGACGCGGGTTCGTGCCCCGGTCCGGGAGGATCCCACATGCCGCGGAGCGGCTGGGCCCGTGAGCCATGGCCACTGAACCTGTGCGTCCAGAGCCTGTGCTCCGCAGCGGGAGAGGCCGCAGTGGTGAGAGGCCCACATACCGCAAAAAACAAACAAACAAACAAAAATACCATCCTTCCACTCCTTAGTCAATTCAGACTTACAGTGTCTGTTCTCAATGTTCCAGACAAGGGCTCACTTTGAAACATATGCTGAATGACCACTATATGCTACACTCCTGTTTGAAAATGGGGACAGGAAAAACGAATTTAGCAGGATTATTCCTTTAAGGAACTCACAATGCAGCAGGCCAAATGGACATTATAAAATGTAAAAATTATTTGAGAGAATGCTAGACAAATTGCAATGTGCACACAGAGAGCCATCCATGGGGATCATAGAAAACTTCAGAGAAGAGATGGTATTGACTTGCCCTGCCATGAGACAAGAGGAGTGGAAGGGTATTCCAAGAAAACAAGAAGGCCTGAGTGACTCTATGGGAAAGGGGGAAATGAGCGTTGTGGTTAAGAACGGAAGCAAGTCCAATTGGCTAGAGCATAAGTTTTATCATGAAGAAATTGCGGATGGTCAGAAGCTCTTGGACTGAAGAGTGTGGAAGGCCAACAAGAGCTTTCCCATGGGTGAGTGACATGGTCAGCATTTGTTTTGGAAAGATAACCCTTATGGCAATGTGGAGGATGGACTACCATGAGAGGACATAAGAAACCGAGAAGAGAAATGTCCAAGGCAGAGACACTAGAAATGGAGAAAAGAGGATGAGCTCCAGCAATGCTTCTGGCATAGAACTACCCAATTTGGTAACCAAATGGATAATAAGAGCAAGGGAAAAGAATGAATCAAGAATTTATTAATCTATTGATTATTTATTAAGCACCTGCAATGTGCTGGGTACTTTGCTATGCACTGGGTGTACAAGGGTTACTAACAAAGTCCTATCAGCTACGCCTCTTAGAGTCTAGTGGAGAAGGCAGGGTGATCCCAAGTTTCTAGTTCAGATATAGATGCTGTTGATTGTTCTTAGAAACACAGGGATGGAGAGATGAAAGCTTAAGGCCAATGAGATTTTGAGTTTGGTTTTCGAATGTGTGTAGACGAATGAGAGGTCTGATCTAGAAAACAGAATGGAATTGATGCTGTATATTTGATATCATGAGTTTAGGCATTAGTCATGAGAGTAAATTAAATTATCCAAGGAGAGCAAATAGAAGAGAAGAGATTGAAAGATGAAATGCTAGAGAACGGTATTGTATCTGGGTAGAGAAAAGGAGTCTAACATATGAGAGTTAAAAATGTGGTAAGAGAATTAAGGGAAGAGCCCTGGAGAAGAAAGGAAACAAAAAAGTCAAAACGATAGAGAGCAGTCAGGTGTGTGAGGTTTACTTAAAGCTTCCATTGTCCTTGCTTCTGTGTAAGAATGATCTCCTTGGCTATAAATCACACGAAAGCTCAGAGATATTTTTCCTCCCCTGGATTCTATTTTGTGCATCTTCTTTCACTGTAAATAATCCTCTACTAGGAAAGGAATACACACAACTTGGTGAAAAAAAAATCTCTAGGAATTTCCCAGACAACTTGCCCCCAATAGGTGGTTAGTTCTTACTTCATAGACAGAGGTCAGCCAAATGACACAGATTTAGCCATGAGGACCTACATGGACTGGATAGAGCTTTTGATCTGAAGAGATAGCCAGGAATAACTTTGGAAATCTGGGAGCTAATTCCCTTGTTTCAGAATCATCAGTAATTTCCCACCCAATGTCCATTCAGACGAATGTACTATATACACTGAATGTGGAATGTTCAGGAATCTGAGTGTTTCCTTTTACTAGTAGTTATCAGCTATTATCCTTAGGAATGGATTGATTGTGTTTTGTTTTTTGTTTTTTTAACGTGGTGGAACTGCCGCAAAGGACAAGCAGGTATTTTTCCAGTGACCTATATACCGTGATGACTTTTCTGAAGCCAAAATAAGAACACATTGTGAGAGAGGACAATGAGTTATTTTTCATTGTGAGAGGCAGACTAGGAAATGTATTTTAGATACTTCAGACCTTTTCAATATTTATGGAGACAGGGATGTGATATTGCAATAGTTAAGAGCACAGATGCTGATAATAGGATACAATATTTAAAGTGTCTTAGATTTTGCCCAGTGTTGGTCAAGATACAGTAAACCTTGTTGTCATATCATTTCCATGTGGGACGGGGGAGCCTGACTCTGGAAATTCTACCTATTGTTTTGGCAAAATGGGAATTATTCCAGCTTGCAAATCCATTTTGTGCCAGCAGAGACAAATTTGTGTACTTACGGTGCTAAGAGTGAGCTGAGCCACTGAAGCCTCTTTCTCATACTGGATCCTAGTTCTTAGACTCTGATAAACACCAAATAAGCAAACTCAGTTCTCTTTAACCCCTGAGGTCATATGAATGGCTTGATTGCAGTGCTTTAGCATTGAATGGCAGGGTTACTTTTCTGGAAGTACACGTAGCCACAAATAATATTGTCTTGCCGCCTGTTTCATTTCTTCATGTTTGTGCAGCAGAAAGAGGGCTGGGATCATTCTAGGTGGTCATTCCTGTGTGTCTATACATGTGACAATGGCCAGGTAGTACTATGAAAAAGATACGATGAAATTATGGCAAGTGACTCTACTTGAATGTCAACAGGAAGCTGATAATAAA
Organism: Kogia breviceps; assembly: GCF_026419965.1. Lineage (NCBI taxonomy): Eukaryota > Metazoa > Chordata > Mammalia > Artiodactyla > Physeteridae > Kogia > Kogia breviceps. The sequence continues at coordinate 92,631,017 of NC_081319.1, forward strand.
AGCAAATTTCCATCCTTTTTAAATCAAGGAAGGTGTTTCTGGGAGGGAAATGGGGCCCATCTATTTCAGCTAAAAGTAGAAAATATTTCTTTAAAATAACTAGCCACGATAGGACTTCTTGGGGGGTGTTATCTTGTTCCTCTGTCCTCTCATCTTGGCTTTCAAAGAAAATCCAATCTTTTGGGAGAATTATTTTCGTTATCGTTCAGCTCTTGGTGCTGGGGATCCCCGAAGGTGGACCACCTGCTGCTCTTAAAGTGAGGATGTGACGGCATGACCGAAAGAAGCATCTTGTCAGGCAATTCCATCTCCTCCTGCCCCAAGTAGGTACTGATTGAACCAGATAACCTGCATCTTGTTGGGGGTGGGAGGAGAGAAATTGAGAGGAATTTGGGTGTGAGGCTGTGCAGGTAGAGGTGTCCTTAACAATGCATTTAAACAGGCTAGAGGTGAGGCGGGGTCTTTGTATCTTAGGCATAGGTGAAAATTCTCAGTGTTTTTCAAAATAGAATCTGGACCAGATAGAATTAGAATGATCAGCGATTTCTGGAATCCTGATCTTTCCAGGACCATCCATCTTTTCCCATTTTTGCCACAAGGACTTACTGAAGGGTTGATTTGAGACGGCAGACAGGGTTTGGCCCCAAACTGTTTTTCTTCTACCCCATGAAAAGCTTCCCACTATAATCATTCTCGGCATGGCAGTTAGTGCTGGGAGACAATACATAGGAGTCAAGATGAAACTATTCTGTTTAATCAAGAATGAGCTAAATGTCAGAGACTCAGTGTTCTAGATCAACAATTTCCAGGATTGATACATCTTAATCAAGTAATTAGGTGACTCTTCCGGTGGTGTTTTCCACATCGTAGAGAGGAACAGATTTGCCGCTTTGCTCCGATGGCTGCTAGCAGCAGTGTTGGTTGTTAAGAGAGACATTTACACAGAACCACCAGTTGGCAGGGGCTAACACTTTGTTACTTGCGATTCCCACATGCTGAGGATTTTGGGAAGGCTGCCAAACTTTCTGTCTCATGTAGCTCTTCAGTATAATAACAGCAACAGCAACAGAAAGCCTTGGGAAAAAAACGAGGAAAAAGAAGAGGAGGGAAACAATGGAACTAAGTCCCTGGCTTCATACTAAACATGAATGGAATGAGAACATTTTAGTGGCACTTTTCTTTCCTTCTCTTTTTTTCTTCCTTCCTTCCTATTTCTTTCTTTCTTTCCCTTCCTCCCTCCCTTCCCTTCCTTCCTTCCTTCCTTCTTTCCTTCCTTCCTTCCTCTGTCTCTGTCTCTCTGTCTTTCTCTTTCTCTCATTCTCCCTCCATTTAAATAGCATTTTTAATTGAGGTGGATGCTTCTCAAACTTTAAAGTTTTTTCAGATCACCTTGGGGTCCTGTTGAAATGCAGATTCTGATTCTGCCTATTGGATGGAGGTGGGGCCTAAAGGTCTTTTTTTTTTTTTTTTTTTTTTTTTTTTTTTTTTTGCGGTATGCGGGCCTCTCACTGTTGTGGCCTCTCCCGTTGTGGAGCACAGGCTCCGGACGCGCAGGCCTAGCGGCCATGGCTCACGGGCTTAGTTGCTCCGCGGCATGTGGGATCTTCCCGGACCGGGGCACGAACCCGTGTCTCCTGCATCGGCAGGCGGATTCTCAACCACTGCGCCACCAGGGAAGCCCAAAGGTCTTCTTTTCTAACAGCACCTCGTGATGCAGATGCTGGCCTGGACCTGGACTATTATTTGGCTGTGGGCGCTGAGGGGTGGATAAAGGAAATAACACCAGATCTGGTAGTGATGGTGGTGGTTGTCTGAGAAGCATGGGCTCTGAAATGACACTGACACCTTTCTGCCCCACCCTTCCTAGATACCTGAGGTTGAACCCTTTCTATATTATAATCCCAATCAGAAACATCACCTGCATTGGAAGAAATATTAGGAGTCAGGAGATCTGGATCCTAGCTCCAGTTCAGTTACTACCTAGCTGTGTGATAATAAGCAGGTCCCGTATCCTCCCCGGGGGTCCATTCGTTCATCAGTACCTAAAGGAATTACATGTTATGTGCTTGACCTTTGTTTCAGTGCTAACTTGATGAGATGTTATAGCCTGTCTATTGAAAAGGTGGAATCGGGGTTGTACTTGAAACCAGTAACATCTGAATTTGCTCTGAGTTATTCTGTCTTCAAAAAATATAAAATGAGTAAAAATCAGTTTCAAAGAACAAATGGGTCTTTTCTACTGTGTGTCCCTGACCACATAAAACACTAGAGCCCAATTCGTTGAGGGCTGATTACTACAATGGCCAGAAGCTGATGACTAAGTAGACTCTGTACGTAGGAAAATGATACATCACCATCCCAGAAGCTGCAGGTGACTGGGAAGGTGAACGTCACATTGGAATGACCTGAGAAGAGTCAGAGGTCCAGTTTTAAGGGACATCAACCAGCAGGTAGCAGGATTGACCACAAGGACTCCAGTCTCAGGGCACTGGTGTGCCAAATGTGGGACACCAGGCAGCCACACAGGTTGAGTGTCCGTGAAGCTGACTCTGGATATGGGAACAGAAAAATGATTCAGGCAGTGATTGGCTGAAAACGTCAAGGAAAGAATCTGGTAACCAGAAGTGCACTATAGTGTCATAATGAAAAAGGGAAATTAGTCTGATTCAATGGTTAGCCTCTGAATTCAGAGGAATTCTACCAGATGAAGTAAAAGGTTGATCTCGAAGGTGGAAGTTATATAAACTATGAAATGTGGAACCATGTGAGATAATTGGGTACTCTGATGTATCTGGTCAATGGCTTTCACTTCATGGAAGTTTGTGTAAAGTTTTTCTCTCATTGTAGAATGAAAGAGTTGAAAAAGACATTGATTTTACAGATGAAGAAATGAAGATCCAGTGGGATTAAGTGACTTGACCTAGGTCACAAAGCTTGTCAGTTACAGAATCAGGATTAGAACCTAAATTTCAAGAATCCTAACTCAATGTCATTTTGAGTCTTCCGTGCTAGTTCCTTTCATTCCTTATTAAGGTGGCAAGAGGTCTCTACTGGCAATGCCAAAAATAGTGAAAAGATAGTAAAGAGAAAATTTACAATTTTAGCCCACTCAAAAATTGCAGAATGAGTTTTCTCTTTCTCTGACTTTAGTGCAATGGTTTTAGAGGTTGTATTTTTCCTATAAGACTTCTGTAGTGGTGAGTTGAGTAAAGTTTCAGAAACTGGCTTATTCAGAAACAGTGATTAATTAGACTTAGCACTGACGACGGGAATAAGGCAGGGTCATGGAGTCATATGTTATGTAGGTGGCTGCTGACAGATTAATGTGAAATGAATGAATGATGGCTTTAAATGGCCACAAAGAAGGACTTTAAAAGTCTTCCAGTTTAAAATGCTTTCTGATAAGCTGTCCTTCACACAGCATTTCTTTTTTTTAAACATCTTTATTGGAGTATAATTGCTTTACAATGGTGTGTTAGTTTCTGCTGTATAACAAAATGAATCAGCTATACATATACATGTATCCCCATATCTCCTCCCTCTTGTGTCTCCCTCCCACCCTCCCTATCCCACCCTTCTAGGTGGACATAAAAGCACCAAGATGATCTCCCTGTGCTATGCGGCTGCTTCCCACTAGCTATCTATTTTACATTTGGTAGTGTATATATGTCCATGCCACTCTCTCACTTTGTCCCAGCTTACCCTTCCCCCTCCCCTTGTCCTTAAGTCCATTCTCTACATCTGTGTCTTTATTCCTGTCCTGCCCCTAGGTTCTTCAGAACCTTTCTTTTTTTTAGATTCCATATATATATGTGTAAGTGTACGGTATTTGTTTTTCTTTTTCTGACTTACTTCACTCTGTATGACAGACTCTAGGTCCATCCACCTCACTATAAATAACTCAATTTCATTTATTTTTATGGCTGAGTACTATTGCATTGTATATATGTGCCACATCTTCTTTATCCATTCATCTGTTGATGGACACTTAGGTTGCTTCCATGTCCTGTCTATTGTAAATAGAGCTGCAATGAGCATCGTGTTACATGATTCTTTTTGAATTATGGCTTTCTCAAGGTATATGCCCAGTAGTGGGATTGCTGGATTGTATGCTAGTTCTATTTTTAGTTTTTTAAGGAACCTCCATACTGCTCTCCATAGTAACTGTATCAATTTACATTCCCACCAACAGTAACACAGCATTTCTGATTTTCCCCTAAAATTTCCAAAAGATATAGGAAAAAACAAACAAAAACCTAAAAACAAAAAGAAAAAGAAAAACCGTAAGGCCACTTTTGCCAAATCTGAGAGCAAATAAAATAACTGTGGAGTTTAACAGAGAATGCCGTGAACTCTTTAGAAACCAAGACTGCCAGCCTGTAAAAGTAGGACACTGATTCAGAGGCTCTGGGTTTGTACCAAATGAAAGCAAGTAGTTTGCTTTGTGAGCACTGCATCTGAGGCAGAGTACTTCTCTGTGTCTCCTTGCCCATTGGCATCTTGTCTTGTGTGTACACTTTGAAACAACTCCCAGAGAACAACATGTAAGGAGGCAGCAATCGGGGTGGATGGGAAACGGTATATCGTAGTATATTGTGTCCCGAGAGGTATGATTCCAAGAAGTAGACCACACTGATTAGGATATAGACAAAAAGAGCATTGAGAGTGGAAATTTGGCACTTTTGGGGTTTTTTTTTGCATGTATCCAGCAGGTTCAGGGTGTGAAAGAAATAGCACAGATAGAATTAACTCCAAGTAATTTAGCAGAATAACATGAGTTCAATGCTGACTAGTTTCTGGAACTTTTACTAGGAAGAGTGACCATGAATATTTTCCAGACTCAAATTCCAAAAAGGATTTTACCAATACTCAAGAAGACACTGAGTGGGACCAAGAGAAATCTACAAACCATTTTTATTAAAACATATTATTTCTGGCTAGAAATCTCCTTACAGGATGGCTGGTATGCAAAAAATGCACGGCAAATAAAGAAAAAGCAAGCATCATTATAAACATTCAAAACAACAGCACATCTTTTAATGTTATTTTCTAGAGAAGCCAGAATATGGTTTTAGAAAATCCTGGATGGCCTCAGTAGAATGCAGAAGGAAACGTGAGAAAAAGACCAAAGAACTGAGCAAAATTTATTGTGATGGAGAAAAAGCTATGAGATTTGAAAGAAGAATTACAAGGACACAATCAGCACAAGAGCAGAAATAAAAATCTTCATCAAAGAGAGCAAGGAACCAAATGAATCGTCAGGAGATTGAATTTTTTGATCTTCAAACAAACCAGAGAAACCCTCTAAAAATACAGATAATAGGACAGACGGTTTGAAAGATGATAGACATTGAGGAAAAAGAACGTATGTCATACCCATAGAATATTGGCATTCCTGAAAAAGAGAAGAAAAAAGGAATAGATGCAATAATCAATAATTTATCCAATAAGATACTCTGGGAAAAAATGTCCAGTGTCTTCAAATCAAAATGGCTCCTTCCATTCCAAGCAAAATTAAAAGGAGCCAAGCTAAAACCCATCTTGGCAAAATTTTGAAATGTGAAAATTAAGAGCAAAAATTTTACATGTATTTTGATAGAAAGATAAATTGGTTATCTAAAAACATTCTTTAAACATTGTTGGTTTTAGATATCTTTTCTAAAACTTTTAGTGTAAGAGTAATTAGAAAGCAGTGAAGGATTTCTCTAGACAATCTACAGAGTTTTGAGGGGAAAAGCTTTGGTCAAATAATTTAAAAGCAAACTTTTTCTCTTGTGAAGGCAATAGAAATATATTGATTTTTTTTTTTCTTTTTTGCTATAGAAACAAGGCCTTAAAATGTACTACCTTAGTGAACTTTTTAGAAGTAAAATTATTTAAAGACTTACTCTGGTTACCTGAGAAATGATTCAAAAGAGAAAACATAAAATGAGTAAAGAATTGATTAATTAAGCCAGCTAAGTGTGAAGATAAGTGAAAATAATTTTTGTAAATGTTTTATAAATATTACAAATCTAAATGTCAAAAAACAACTGTTTAAAGAGTAGGTATTCATGATATACATAAAAATAATATTTAAAGTTATAGATAATGCATCCAAGCACTATTAAATGGAAGCATGGGAACGAAAAGTGTGTTAAATTATCCTGCTAGGTAGTAGGTTTCATTCTTGCCTTAAATATTTAGAGATAGAATGATTTTTAAATGTTTAAGTAATAGGTTTCATTCTTGCTTTTATTTTATTTGGAAATAGAATGATTTTTAAATGGTCTTAAAACTGCTAAAAATTATAAAAATGATAACAAATCTCTACAAAAAATTGAAGCAAATCAATTATAATCTACATAGAAATTTATTCAAAAACCACTAAAAGCACAGAAAACTGAAATCATTAAATTAAGACTGTATAAGTATGATAAAATATTGCAATTATTAAAAGAAAATTATTTAACATATTAAAATATGTGAGATCTAGCTAATGCAGGATTCATTAAGAGGAACATTTACAACATTAAATGCTTGTTATTAAATGAAGAAAATTCACAAATCAATGACTTTAGCCTTTACCTTAAGAAACTAAGAAAAGAGCAGCAAATTAAACCTAAAGAAAGAAGAAAGGAATAATAGCAATACTACACAAAGTTTTTCAGACAATTGAAAAGGAGGGAATACTTCCCAACTCATTCTATGAGCCAGACGTACTCTGTTACCAAAGGCAGACAAACACATTACAAGAAAATAAAACTACAGACCAATATTTCTCATGAACATAGATGTGACATTTCTAAACAAAATTTTACCAAATGAATTCAACAATATATTAAAAACATAATAACACATCATGACCAAGTGGAGTTTATCCTAAATGTACTTGAACATATTAACAAATTCATATGGTCATTTCAGTAAGCACAGAAAAGCATTTGACAAAATCCAACACTCATTTCTCATATAAAACCTCAGCCAACTAGGAATAGAATGGAACATCCTCAACCCAATAAAGAGCATCTAGGAAAAGCATACAACTAACGTGATACTTAATAGTGAAACACTGAATGCTTCCTTCCTAAGATGAGGAACAGACAACAAATAAAAATGCTTGCTCTCATCATTTTCACTCAACATTGTCCGTAAGGGTCTAGCCAGTGCATTTAGGCAAGAAAAAGAAATAAAAGGCAAGGAAAGAAGTAAAACTGTCTTTGCTTACAGATGACATAATTGTCTATGTAGAAAATCCAGTGGAATTTATATAAAGTCACTAGAACAAGGGAGTTTCGCAACCTTGCATGATACAAGATCGATGTATAAAAACCAATTATACTTTTATATACTATCAATAAGCAACTGGAAACAGAAAATGAGAAAATACCATTTACAATAGCATCAAAAATATGAAAGGATAGATTTGACCTAAGATTTTCAAGGTTTGTACACTAAAAACTACAAACATTCTTGAGAAAAATTATAGAGGGTCTAAATAGATGGAAAGATATACCTTGTACACAGGTCAAAAATATCAATATTTTTAAGCTGTCAATTCTCCCTAAGTTCATCTATAGTATAAGTTCAACCCTATCAGTATTCCAGAAGTTATGGGGTTTTTTTGTTAGAGATTAACATTGATAAGTTGATTCTAAATTTCATATGAAATTCAAAGTAACTTGAGTAGCCAAAACACTTTTGAAAAAGAACAAAGTTGGAGGATTAACATTATATAATTTCAAAACTTACATTAAGCTGCAGTAATCAAGGCAGTGTGGTATTTGTATTCAGATAGAAAAATGGATCAATGTAACACAGTAGAGAGTCCAGGAATAGGGTCACCCACATACAGATAACTAATTTTTGATCATTTAGTTTTTTCACAGAAAACATAGGAGAGTATTTTTGTGAGTTTAAGATAGGAAAAGATTTCTTAGATAAACTACAAAGAAAATA